>NC_091125.1:44832811-45147811 GCF_040183065.1 Periplaneta americana | reverse complement strand
CTCTTAAATTTCTGAGTATACAACTTCAGTAATCTAAGTTATATACTTAGTAACTTTCAAGTTGTATGTGACACAATAAGAATATGAAATATACAAGCAAAAGTTGATGCAACTTTGGAGTTTTATAAGGAGATGACTGTACGTACATTGCTTTATGGATTGAACTGCTGGATTCCAACAAAGCTACGACGTGTAAGATGGCTGGCAAGACAGGCCATGTCAGAAATAATAATAATAATAATAATAATAATAATAATAATAATAATAATAATAATAATAATAATAGAAGCAGTTAGAATCTTATAGCATTGTGGATGAAACTGATGAATACTGGTCATGATGGCGTAACAACATAGAAAACCAAGAGACGTTTTACCGGTATAGGTTCAATGGAATGTGCACAAGATACCAGCTATGCTTGGAAATATCAGTTTCTACGTTTTTTTCAAGATGAGATAATCTAACAAGATCCATTCTTGCAGATGGTTATGGTGATGATAGCTTTAGGCTACTGTTCTGCAGAAATCCATGTTTATATTTAATTCTGCTTGCGTCTGAGTGCTACGAGGACAATAACTGGAAATTCCACGACAGTCTTTCTCATAATGTTATTCTTGCTATGAATTTGTCAGAAAAGCATTTGTGGGAAGAGAGGACTTGTATGACTTATGAATAATTTCAAGGGAAAAATTGTTCCGGGGCTGGGTATCGATCCCGGGACCTCTGGTTGAACGTACCAGCGCTCTGCCAACTGAGCTACCCGGGAACTCCACCCCGGGATCGATACCCGGCCCCGGAACAATTTTTCCCTTCAAATTATTCAAATCTGCTTTACAGGGAACCTTACCTGAAAAACTAGATTTGCATTGTATGACTTATGTTTGCCATGATAAAAATTTAGAGATGCAATATGGTAGACATTTTGAGATGAAATATTGACTGGTGAATAGATTTACTGTGCTGTATATAAGATTTACGTAGAACTACGTGTGGGTGGCTCGAGAAATGAAACAAAGAGATCGAGGGAATACGAGGACAGCAAGAGAATAGGAGAAAAATGAGGGGAAGACAAGGAGAACAAGAGAAACGCAAGGAAAAGAAGGCGAATACAAGAAGAACGAGGCGAGAACAAGGAGAACAAGAAGAATAAGGGAAACACAAGGAAAACGGGAAGACAAGGAGAATAAGGCGAAGACACAGAGGACAAGGGGAAAATTATGAGAAAAAGGGGAACGCAATAGGCCTACATTGAAAAGAAGGGGATATAAGGAGAAAAGGGAAGTGAAAGAGAATAAGGGGAATACAAGCAGAACAAGGAGAATACATAGAGGAAACGGGAAAAACGAGAACAATCAGAAGATAAGGGCAAGGGGAACACAAGGAAAACAAAATAATATTATGTGACGGTCAATTCCCAGGCCATCTCTTTCCCCACGTACCTAGTGAGGAGAAAGATATCGTTTTATGTCAAAATGTAAAATAAACTTAAAACGACATCTCCAACTTATGTTGCGAATAAACAATCACACTACATAGTTACTTCTTCTGTACACTGCAGTGCAGTGTTAAAAAGGACCTCGCGTTTATATGGTATTATAAATCTGTTTAATTAAGTACATGCGATAACAAGGGACCAGCTTTGATTTAGTGTGCTAAGGTTTTAATCTTAACTCTGTGTATTACCAGATACTTATCGCTACAGACGACCACAAGTTCAGCTTAATCGTAATCGAACAGAGTATAATAATATACACCATTATCAGTGTTATAGCTGTTGTTACTGCCTTCATATATTGTACTAACACCTCTTACGTGTCACCGACGTTCGATATGAAGGATAAACTTTGAATAAGACTCAGAGCAAGCGGAAGTATTTTCTGACTCGCAAGAACCTTTGAGCAAAATAAGTTTTGAAGCCAACTGTTCGTGAAGCATAATTACTGAGTCAGCCCAGCCTTCCTCGATCATACGAGTATTATGTGTAAATTACAACCTTCTTAAAGACATGAAATACATTTTGTATGGGTGCACATTATCGGATTATTTCTTCAGTCCATATCGATTAGTTTCTTTGTATGTACAAATACCGTACATTGATTTATACTGCACAGATTTGTTTTTCAATTGCATTGTTTCTGACTGCAACTTAAATTACTTTTTAAATTAATAATGAACTTTTGTCTAATTTCTTCTCCATGATTTAAGCAGTAATAATCGTTTATAATTACAAATTCAAACAGTCTGAGTTCATTTCTCGACAGGGAAGGGGAAATTTACTTCCATGTATGTATGTATGTATGTATGTATGTATGTATGTATGTATGTATGTATGTATGTATGTATGTATGTATGTATGTATGTATGTATGTATGTATGTATGTATGTATGTATGTATGTATGTATGCATGTATGTATGTATGTGTGTGTATGTATGTGTGTATGTATCGTAAACATCTTCCATAGTGCATTGCATTGTATTCTTTCATTCCTTGATCACAGTGGCCTGTCCCTCACGTTATCCCAGACGATCCTCTGTCGATTATTATCGTTCTTTAGAAATGCATAGCCCTCGGTTGAGTTTCAACTCGCAAACCTCGGATCTGATGGTAAACACGATAACCACTGGCCAACCCACGAGGACTATACACAATTATTAAAACATTAAGACATAAATCTTCCACAGTGGCTAAGTTTTATGGTTATTGACCTACAGAAAGAGGGTATCATCAAGGCATGTTTACCACATGATCAGGAAATTTCTCGTAGATATGTTTAAGAAACCTGATATTTGAGGAAAGAGGCAAAAGTGTATAGCCTTGAAAAGAGAAATGATATTCAGTGAGAGATAAATATATTAAATATTTATGATACCGTATTCAATAAACGTTAAAATTAATAGCAACAGCTATTTTTAATTTAGTCGTGTGAAATTATATATCAATATTTTTCCTGGTCTTAGAGAGCGAGTGACGACATGATTTGGAAGAAATTCAGTGATTATTTATTAGTGTAGATTCTTAATGTTTCTCAATATCTAAAATTACTTTCTAGCCTCATAGAATCTCTGTGCATCTTTATTTATTTAATGTTTCCTCCCTTCCGTTCTGTATTAATAACTGTTCGTAATCCAGAAGTATCCAACTGTTTACTGTGTAATCAATCCCAAAGAAACAAAAACTTGAAAACATAAATCTAAATGCATTTATTTTGTTTTTAAGTCACGTAAGTAAAAATGACTTCGGCTTATTCTACACATTACCATGTGGCTGTCTTATCGTTTGAGAATTAAATTCATGCATGATGGTCTAGTTTTAGTGGTCACTTTATAGGTCTGAAGTCACGAGTTGAAATCCAGCCGAGGACAAAATTTTGAAGGAGATTAGAAATCCTTAACATGACTTCTTTGAAAGGCAAGTAAAAGTCGAGCGTTCCTTGTCGTATATTTACGGCATATTATAGAACTCCGTCCATGATTAAGAGAGCTGCAGACGAAATACCAGCTAAAGGTTCTGTCGTCATCAAGTTTTCAGCTTTCCGTGTCAACTTATCGATTGAGACTAAATATTTATGCGGGACTCTTACTAATTTGAATCAGATTTTTGCTGCACTCGAAGTGTGCACGAATGGGAAGTTTTAAGGCTGAGCATTTTACTTGTCCTGTATTAAGCGTCTTTTTTTCTCTCAACTCAGGAAACTGGAATTTTTAGATCTATTTCAGTATTACTTCTCTCAACTAGGAACTGTTAGAGAATACATGACTTCTTGCTACATCTCCTAATTTTTAAACAATCTACAATAGCGTTATTAGAGAGGGTTAGAAAAATCATAATTTCATTCAAAGCAAGATTTCAGTACAATTACTTAAGGCAGGCGCTCACTTACCGAAACGGATCTGTACGGCGCATTCGGATTTTTATTCTTTGCATTATTTTTAATGAAGCATAGGAGATTTGGCCGTATCGCCTCTCCGCGTGACCGGATTCAGTCCAGACTGCTGGCCAGAGAGTTTTAAACGGATTTCAGTACGGTTCAAGATCTAAATAAAGAATGTCATGGCACATATCGATTGAAAGGCCTACAATCGCGGTAATATTGAAGGTATGTACGTATAATGAAATGGATGACGAGAAATATATTTTATCAAGTCCAACAATATGGAGAGCTTTGCAGTTTATGAAATTAGAATTATAGCAATGTAGGCCTAATATGGAGAAAGAACATATGGGGTGAAATTGGGAAAAGAGTAAATTAACCAGGTATGTCCTTCATATTTTATTTAAGGTACAAAGCTATTCATTTTATTTCCAGGTTCAATTCAGAACACTACAATGAAGTAATGCACTCTAGCGGAAATTCGGACAAGTGAGCAATACTATAATAAAAATTTCGAACGCACCGAACGAATTTTTTTTCGGTAAACGAGCGCCTACGTTTATATGATGTTTCCGTGAAGAGTTCACCCAGTGAAAGTAATTTTATTAAAATAAAAAATGCACATAATTTCTCATTAAACGTTTTGCATAGATAGTTTTTTTATAGTAACATTTAGTGGAAACTACCGACTAAAATCTAAAGAAGTTCTCAATTTAAAACATTGAGAACAACTTGTCCTAAAATATTTCTAAAAAATCTCCAATTCATTTGTCTACATATCACAATCAAAGCTTTGCAGCGGTAATTTTCATGTAATTAATCTGAATTGCTCCTATTTTGTAATAAGATTGGCATTAAATTTGACTATAAATTTGACAGGCTCAGGTTGGATTTCAAACAAGAAAGTAGTGTCCCTCTCCGACGAGGGACAATGTTTTTTCGGTCTTCACTGTTTTATTTCCTGTTTTTTGCAGTGTCACTGCGCTTACTGACACTACCAGAGAGATCAATTTTTTAAAATGTCTAACCTTAGTTCAAAAATTAAATTAAAAAAAATATATATATAGAGGCTACGTAAATACAACTATATTTTTCACTGATCGAGGTTCTGGCTGATATGTACATCTATTATCAGGCAGTACACCTCACTTGACGATATGTGTCAGATGAAGAACAATTATAATTACAAATAATTATTTGTATGCATCTGAAGTCTGATTAATGTAATATGCAGCTAGTCGGCGATGTATGCAATGGAGGAGGAAAGGAACTGGCCACCTTACCTCATTATTTACTGGCCTAATTACCTTATAAGTGGTGCCTTGTTGTTATCACTAGTGAAGTTCCCTGTCTTCGGACAGTTGACTAAACAACAACACCTATAGGCCTAATTGAGGACGGAACGGGTCAGATGCCCTAGAACAGTGGTCGTCAGCACTCGCTGAAATCTGTAGCGTGTATAGAGAGTAAGGAAATACACTCCGTCGTGCACAAGGCATAGAGAGACAGCATACCCGCCAGAGCCACGAATGCACGCTGTTCTGATGACCGCTGCCGTAGAACTTAGAGTTACGGTTATTGGTCGTGGTGATAATGATTCTGGTCATGACAATTTTAATAGCGTTGAATTCCGTATCATCGGAAGCTCATTTAGCGAATAAATTAAGATTTAAATGTTACATCTAAATAAAACTGGAAAGTATTGAAAAATGGCACTTTGGTGTTTGATTTGAATTTTTGTTATAATTTCTTAATAATTCACACCTGACAATAAGAAAGGCAATGAAGTTTTCAAAATGTGACGTCCCAGTTTTGCAATACCGAAGAATGCTTGGAACGCCTTTCTGGATACAAACAAATAAATAACCGCGCCAGGGTTCTGAATGCTGCTGTGACAATCAAATGTTTGGGACATGGATTTCTAGCCGCTCATTCCGAACATGTTTCTTGTGGCAGGCAATGTGATAGCAAAGGTCGTTCCGCAAACAGAAGGCGGTTCAACAACATCACGATTTAGCGAGGTGAGATTTCGTCCATAACTCATTCACCATCGAATTCGACTGTTCTATGCTATAAAAACTAGTTTAAGTATCCCTTTAAATTTCAGGTTGACATCCTGGATTGTAAACTAGGAATTTGCAGATAATACCAGAGATATCCAGCTCGAGAGAATGCTTGTTGTTGCCCCACACACACACTATAAAGCTCAAAGAAACATAATGATATCCTTTTCGCATACTATCTATCACGCATACTTTGAAAGTGAATGTTGTCTTCTCGGGAGATTGCAGAAACGTTTAAATAAATTTTGCACCGTACAAGAAGATACATAAAAATTTCAAGATCTTCCAGACTGGCCTTGTAGCCAGTTACGGTCTCTTTGCCGGTCGACCAATTAATTGATCTCTGCCTCTTGGGTGGTAAGTGGTAACACAGGAATAGTTTTGGGATTCTCTCACGGTTCATTTCGTTAGCATGGTTTATCCAGTTATTTCTTTATTTCTGTTCGTACGTAATTTAAGGCAGGTTCCATATTTACTTCTTTCCTTATTGTAATATTTCTTTTGTGGTCCCATTTGTTATACCAGGCCTCGGTCTAGGGTCACCGAGTCACCAGATTGAAGTTTGAAACGCACAGAGTATAAATGACGTCATGAATCGTAGGGTGGGGTGACACTGCGAGAGTACAGTTGAGGAGCTTGGTATCAAAGTTGGACAACTCCACTTTTTTTTTTTTTAACAGGAGAGGCGAAAAACTAGATCCTTGGAAACCAATGTTACCGTTATACGTAGTTTCTTTTTTAAGATTTTCGTGGGTTATAGAAACATTTTTTTCAGTCTCAAAATGTGATTAAAATTAGTATTCAGGTCGCAATGTAAGTTTAAAAAGTGGAGTTGTCCGTCTCTGAAACTAAGTCATGGAGTTGTCTGTTTTTGAAACCAAATGAAGCCATATTTAAAATGGAGTTGTCTGTTTTTGAAACCAAACGAAGCTTCCTCGCTTCCTTTTGAGGAACTTCTTTGACATGAACTTCCATATTCTTATTGAAATAACGATATAACATTATTTTACAAAGGAAATTGACATAAAACAGTAAGTCTTATTCATCCACAAGCCGATTATATAAACAATCAGCCATGCGTGATGGGAAAAGGTGGTACGAATGTGGACTTCTCATTGGCTACTGAAAGAATTGTCCTAATTTGAAACCAAGCCACAGTGGAATTGTCTACATTTTGATTCAAAAGTGCACAATTCAGTGCTATTTTCGCTGTGTTCTGTCCGTTTTTTAACCTAAACAGTTCCAGAACCGAATTCAGCACAGAAAATTCTATGAGAAGCAATCGATATCTCGAAATCGAAAAAAATGGAGTTGTCTAACTTTGATACTATGTTCCTCAGTTGGTTTGGTAACAAAGTACATCACCGGCTTTCTTATTACTGGTTGACATGGATCTCTGCGATCACCATACGTACTTGAGATTCTATGAGTAGGCTATACAAGTAGACTATACGGTATTTGATTTTATTTCATTTATTTATTTATATAGCTAATTATTTATGTATCCGTATTTATGTTAGTGTTAATTTCGCTGTTTTTAAATTCACGGTACTGAGGAATATGTCGAAAATTAAGAGCACCAAGCGTTCTCTCCAGAACGAACTTACAGAGAAATTCGGAAAGGAATATTTTCTTATTGAAGGAAAAAACACTGCATATTGCAAATTGTGCAAAAAAGATACTGTATAAGGACAGATATAAACCGATTTAAAGAAGACGCCGTAATAGCAAAAGGCACATCGAAATATTTTATTTTAGTCTAGTTTTTCTAACTGAAATTTTCATCGCTAAACTGGAGAATTAGCTACGGTAGCTTTCAACCGTGCCGTTACGGTTACGACCAAATATTACTAGGTACACAATGTCGCTAACATAAGGGTCTGTGTTCGTTCTGAACATAACTGAGAGATAGCACCACTGTTAGCGACAAAGTTTGATAGGGGTTGATGAGCAGATACATATTTTAGTTTAAATTAGACATACGGACAGTGATAAGACCTTATTAATATTTTGAAATATACTCTCGTTAGGATTATGTTGTTCTTTAAAAGTATTTTGAAATACTGGGTGTTCAGTTCAAAGCGTGTCATGGCTCGCTGTATGCCGTCATGTGGCTAGCCGATGAGCCTAGAGAATTCAATCTTCCTACACTTCCGCAGAGGCGTATTACCTATGAGCCAGAGAAATTGCCTGGCAAGTACGGCGTTCATTCTGAAGAGTACATACCGATACGTACGGTAACGCCGATAGTGGCAGGAATGTGAACTGTTTGGAAACACGTACTGTCGGGATATGGGGAGAGGGTTAAGACGATTACGTACGTATTTGTTGACATTAACTTCGACGGTCAACATGGACACGGAGTATTTCATTTGTGTTGTGGAATGTTGCCGTACGCAACCGATGATAACAAATACCCTGCGTACGACTTGCCCGCGGAAAACACAGTTCGAAAGAGGTTATGGTAGCACACAGACCTACAGACCGCCATCTGTTGCTACGACGTTCAAATTATACCGTACACGTTAAGTTCAGATTGAACGCCTTGAATAATAGGCAACTTCTCTGACATATAAGCTGAAACTCACTTCAAATCGGTGACTCAACAACAGTGACGTTATGACACACTTTGAAATGAACACCCAGTATATTCTCATTAGAATTATGTTGTTTCTTATCAATATTTTCAAATATATTGACGTTAGCAGTAGATACTGTTATTTATCTTCTTAACAAAAAATCTTAGGAGGGGCTCGCGACAGGAACAGTTTTGCTGTGGCGCATGCGGGGACCTCTCATGCAGTGCCAGCGTGATCCTTAACTGGATTTATTTTCGCGTGCACAGTCTAGATCAAATCAAGAAGTTCCCTTTCTTCCTCCGATTACATGAAGATTAGGTTTGATTAGTTTAGGTTTTTATTAACCAAGTTCGCGCACGCGCTGTTATCATATCACATCCAAACTGTTTCTGCAGTGAGCCGCACGTAAAATCTTGTGTTCGACTATGTTTTAACCTCCCTCGGCGTGTATTTGGGTAAGTATTGCGAGTAGATTACGTGGCGAACATTAACCGCAAATTTACTTTCATTCATTTCAATGATATCCCGTGAACCACATTTTTTTTTTCTCCTTTATTTCGTTGTGATAACCTACTATAAGATCGTACTATTTTTGCAATTTCTTTCAGTGTATTCAAAACACCGCCGTTATGCTCCGTAAAACTTGCATTTGACTAGTGGAGTCAGTTATTTAAGAATATAGTCGCGAATTTTACTACCACCATTTCGATTGTCTTTTGTTTCACACGGCTCGGTACTGTCCGGAACTAATGACCAGTGTAGTCGGCGTTGCTCTACCGTGCGTATTGTCCAGTTGTTCCATTTCCATATTATAATTTTGTGTTGTTTTGTTATAATCAGGCTTCGGTCCTTGGCACAAAAACGCATGAAGTTCAGTACGCACGGTCGATAGTGCTGTGTTCGTAGAGTGGACTGGAAGATGGAGCGCATCGTTACTTCGTGTCTCAACATGTAAACAGTCCCTCATAGTACGGCACAAAATATATTTCACCCTGTACAGATGCAATATATACAGTACATTCCTAATGTAGACAAATGTCTAACATTGAAGTATTAACGTGAGTTGTAACCTTCAATCAGGTGCCCTACGCCGAAGCCTGTTACACGTACCGCAGCCAAGCAGCAATACACACAACGGTAATGCACATTACGGACCCACCTGTGCTGTTGCAGTCACCCCACACGGGTCATGACGTCATTTATACTCCTTGTACTCTAAACCTCATACTGATTACTCTGTATCCCTAGGCCGAAGCCTGGTTATAATATAGGCCTATATATTATGTATATAATAAGTCATTTGATTGTATTTCTCTGCGAAACACTTGAAGTTTGAATGTTCAACATCTCTATGTGACATGAAATTTTAAATCTATTAAGTGTGGTTCTATCTTATAATAATTTTATTGATAGTCGTCATGGGAGTATGTCGCTCTGTGCACAATACCTAGGATAAAGTGTTGAGATGAGTACAGTCCTTACGGATGAATAATTTTCAGCTACAGAGATAATATAAAAATGACGCAGTTTTCTAACGGTCACTAGACGTCATAGGGTCTCGTCAACTCGTAGTCCACCGACTGACACCGTGAGCATTCCTCGTGCACGCTCAAACTAATAGGCTCATCTGGCTGGCCATATCCATGTGGCATCACCGAAGCTCGTGCGCCATAATGTAACCTTACATTAGTATTCGATGAAATGAAATAAGAAATGGGTTATGGCATGGAGAGTGTTTTTGTGGAATAAAATTACTTCTGAGGAAAGAAGGAGAACTAAAAAAAAAAAAGAACTCTCACATTCTTCCTTCTTAGCCATCATCCAAACCAACGTCGGGGATCCGTCTTAGCCTTGATGGCGTCTTGATTTCCTCTGCGATTGTGTCTGAGTCATTATAATCCTTATGGTTATATCTATCCTCAGTGTCTTCTTCCATTTGTTCTCAAAATTTCTTAATATTTATTTGTTTTTCTTGACAAGTCCAGCTGTCACAACAATATCACTGGTCGTCTTATTAGTGTGCCGTAAGTCACTGTTTTTTGTCTGTAACAATTAGATTTCAGAATGTATTTAAGATCTTTGTTAATCTACTATTTATTTCCAGCTTAACGTATTATTCTTCTTTACCGCCTCCACTTTTGTCCCCTCATGGTTTATGTGTGCATGGTATACTTATATTCCCCATTTTTGAAAAATTTCGTATTTGTTCTGGGCAACTGTTCAATATTGTTAAAAGCAAAATTACGAATGCTTATTGAATTATCTATGATAGTAATTAATGAAAAATAATTTATACGAGTTTAAAATTGTTACTTGTTCATGGACAAAGCAACAAAAACCTACACGAAGTAACACGCCCAATTTTTTGCAAGAGTTCTAGGCGTCTCTATGGCGGCTGCCAAAATATATCATGTTTTTATTTCCTTGTGTATTGTGGAATGGAACAAGACCGCAAACAAGAGTAATGTTAAATTACAATATGTGCCCTTTTGAATGTATAATTTCACACACTTAATTCTCATTGTAACGATGGTCCCTCATGTCACTCGCTAATATCTACTGTAAAATGAATCCCTGCACATGCACATCGAAAATATTTTACTTGCTTAATTATCTGATGGCAGTAAATGGGATTCGCTCCGGGAACCAGTTCCCTCCTTATATGGAGAGCCGACCATTGTGGATTTATTTTATTTCACGAAACAGCGATTTCAACGTCCCATTACAGGATGGATAAAGCAGAATTATTCAACTAAACCTAAAATAAATTAGGACATTAGTGGCTATTTAATGGAGGGTCTTATAACATTTAAATGAACAACATTTTCAGACTGTAACAGGAATAGATATTTGGCCCTGACCACAGAAATGTTGACTGGATTAATAATGTGAACAACGCCTTTTAACTATTAACTCGTATTTCCGCGTTTTGGTTAACATTTTGTAAACATAGTTAAAGCTAACAAGCAACTCTAAAGGGCCGATTTCACTAACATGTTACTAATTCACAATTAACTAATTTGTAATTTAACTTAAATACGGAAGTTAAATAGTATTTAATTCATTTGAATTTCACCAACCTAATACGTATTTAAAATAAAGTCAATTAATTTAATTCCCAATTAAGTCATCACAGCCTTCGGAATCATAGCAAAATCGTAATTTCGAAGGCATGTGCCTTGTTAATAAGCACTGATCTATATTAGTAAGTTTATTTGTTATATTACGACAATAAAATGTCATAAACAGAGGTAACCTCAAAACATATTAAAATCATCGAAAACAAAACGACGGATGAGTAGACTTTAGAAGAAAAGAAGAAAGGTTGGAAATAAGTAGAAAGACATTTCAATGCAAGAAAACCTCATCGCAATATATTCAGTAATATTGAAGCCAAACGGGATAGTATGAAAATGGAAGGAAATATCATGCAACAAACAAAATGGAAAGACTTCATGGATTTTAGCTATTCCAATGCCTTCAAATGTAATTTCGGGCCTGCATGATAAATATGTTATTCACCTTACTTCAGTTACCGTATTTTAGACAATCGAATATTGATTAAACGTTTCTTCAATAACTGTATCATTTAAGTAATATTATGAAGTACTTAACTATCAGTTGGAAATTCTAAATCACCTTCTGTACTATTGAAAATATATAATGCTTATGTCTTGCTTAGCCTAAACCGCATTTGAAAATCTTTTTCATTTATTATATGAAAATAATATTCTCTTTCGGAAATTATCCTCGTCCATCTTGGTAAGAAAGCAACATTTTCAAATATCGAGTCCATCTTTGTCTTTGTCATAATGAAAATTATTGTCGTTAATGCAGGATTAATTATTTAAGTGACCAAATATTGACCAATTAACTTAAATGTAGTTTAATGAGAACTTAAAGCCCCAATTTGTGTTGGTGAAATGCATTGTTCCTTTAAGTGTCAATTACAAAGACTTTAAGTACCAATTAAAGTTAAATACGTTTGGTGAAACCGGAAGAATTAATTCTCGAATGTCATCCAACAAACGACTATCAACATAGAAAGTTTGCTACGTTTAGTGAACGTTGAGTTAACCGAACAAAAAGTATTGTTATTCCATAAAGCCGACCGCCGTATACACGACGATTAACGCGACTTCGATATCGCGTGGTTTCGCTTATGGGTTCGAATTCCGACTAGAGCATTAATATTTATTTTGTGAATGTGATTTTAGCTTTGCTACTTTAAAATTCGGCATCATACTGATCTTACTTTATGTGGGTTCTAGTAATATACAGTGAGATCAGTAGTTAAAGTCACATATAGATTCAATATAAATTCCGCTCTAAGTATGAAAAATCCTCCAGAAATATGAGCTCCGTAAATAGTTTCTTAGCGCAATAATAATAATAATAATAATAATAATAATAATAATAATAATAATAATAATATAATTCTTGGGCCCTAACCGACTTCGAAAGGTGAGCATTTACTCATCCAATATGGAGTAACGTGTGATACGTTGATTCTCCTTACGTTAATACTGGTTTATTAGACTATATTACTCAGTGCAACTTTTCACTTTCAACACAATTCTGAGTCGGCACTAACCGTACACTACTAGTCATGAGAACGTTTCTCTCAGAAGACTCGAACCAGCGCGCATTTCGTACCGCCAATCTAAAACATGAGACGCCCTTTATCAAGGGGCGACGCGAAGACACTGGACAATATACTGTTGTAATGAACGAAATTTTGGTGTTCTTTCACAATGCACTCTTTTCTGATAGAGGTGTATTGTCTTTGCTGATCATTGTATTTTCGTCGTCGTTATCATCATCCTTCAAGATTCAAGACCATGTGGCCCATTTCAGTACACAATATTATGAAATAAATGTTTAGTTAGACGGTTTAAAGATCTTTCTAATTTTATCCTTCTTCCAGTTCAGTAATTCAAAATTTTTAGAGGTATTCTTTTGTCATTCTTACTTAGTATACGTTGTATTCAATTTTGCATGCAATTTCTGATTCTTTTAAAATAGGTGGAGCCTAATTTTTAAATTATTGTAAAATATCTTGGTTTATTTTATGGTCTAACAAAGCATAAATCTTTTAAATGTTGTTTCAAAAGTGTCCAAATTTTGGTAGCATACTTAAAAATTGCAACTGCGAATATGTTGCAGGCTATATTAATTCTTGTTCTTTTTATACTGATTAGGTTTGAAAATTTGATTCAATATGCCCAATACTTTGAGACGACAATTATTATTACTGACTGAAGGGCAAAATTTCAACTGGGATGAAACACATTTAAGGAAACTATGTAGCCTATTTGCTAAAGATTATTATAAGAATATTATTACCTAACATTTGTATGATAGACACGAATAAAACTACTACGTTCATTTATATTTTTAAATTAAATTTCAAACACGAAAACAAATTAAAACAAGTATCTTCAGAAGCCTTGGATAAATAAGAGAAGATTTGGAGATTGAATCATCCAGTTTAAATTTATTTCGAAATACAAAAACTGCATACATCTACTTTATGCAAAACATATAGTTAACGGAAAAGTATTGCAGTGTCTCCAGATGTCCAAATGTATCGTATTTCGATTGATATTAGAAGAGAAAAATTCGCTCCGGCGCCGGGATCGAACCCGGGTTCTTGGTTCTACGTACCAAGCGCTCTAGTCATTGAGCTACGCCGAAGTTCAATCCACAGCACCGGATCGAATCCTTGCCCTCCAGTGTTTGTCCTTTTTGGCCTGACTCTAAGTTTGACATGTAAGTTGACATGTATTATGTCAACTGCCATTATACAAGGAGCGCACTCAGTTGGATGACTTGGTGGCGGGGATTCCACATATGCACAGTAATCTATACAGTAATATGCACTGTTGCGCGAAGAATCTACGTAAAGATTAATTTTTTGGTCCTACAGAGTACATCTGTTATGGTAACAATTAATATTAGAGAAGAAAAATTCTCTCCGGCACTGTTGAATCCCAGCCACCAAGTCACTCAACTGAGTGCGCTCCTTGTATAATGGCAGTTGACTTAATATAAATGTCAACATATATATCGAACTTGGAGTCAGGCCACAAAGCGAAAAATACTGGAGGGGAGGGATTCGATCCGATGCTGTGGATTGAACTTCGGCGTAGCTCAATGGTTAGAGCTTTTGGTACGTAGAACCAAGGACCCGGGTTCGATCCACGGCGACGGAGCGAATTTTTCTCCTCTAATATCAAATTGTTACCATAACAGATATATTCTGTAGGACCAAAAAATTAATCTTTACGTATAGTATTTCGATGACAAAATGGTCAGTAGAACAAGAAAGTACAGAAAATTTAGCTGACGTCAATCATCTGATTCATGAATGTGACACTCACAGGAGCTGAAGTATACAATATTCACTCGTGTACAATCATAGGTTGGTTTAAATACAGTAGTTGTTATTCATATAACGGTTTCTTGTGGCAAAGAGCAGGCCCTTCATATGTGATAAGTTACTTCACCTGAACACCGTTAAAATACCACAGTTCAGTAAACTTCGGGAAGCAACCTAACACCCGAATCTCTACTGTTTCTTATTGTTTAAAACTTTTCTTGACAACTTTGTACAAATGATTGTGTGACAGGTGAAATCTTTGTGACATCTTATCCACTATCCAGCCATCAAAGCATAACGCCTGCCCAACCTTGGTGTGCACTTATAACTATGGGAACACAACTTTAGTACGGTGTGAATTGAAGAGCTTTTATTTGTGCCGTGGTGAACCTTGCAAGTCATTGGTCTGTCGACAGCACCGACAGTGTAAGCCAAGTGGCTGACGGTCGGTTGTTGATACATGCCACTGTAACTACAACAATACGCGTGAAGTGCCCCGTCCCACTCCAGAAGACGTGTGGCAGCATATAATCATCGCATTACTTGATGAAGAGATATTAAAATGTTTTGTTTACACTGGCGAGCCCTCCACATCTCGACTGTGTCATCTTACAATAACACTGGCATCTGTCTCCCGCGATAGGTGTCAAATAGTTTGTAATACTTTCGCATTTAGGAAACGTGAAGGGAGTAATAGATTTGGGCTTCGTACTGTCAATACAGATCAGAAGCTTGCTGTTCATCGACGTGTTGAACATTCCTGCTGACACCTCAAGAAAGACACGCCCTGGTTGTGTTAGAAATCACTTGTTGCTTGCTTGAATTAATTACATTCAGAGCTAAATACGAGTGAAGTACACTTGATACAAACATATAAAAGAAACAAAATCACTACATGCTAGCAATGGTTTCCAGACAGCTAGTACTATGTTCCTTAAAACCCTTCGGTACTCGCGCCATAATTTGTGACACCAGTACTAGCGCGGATTACATTTTAATTCATCTCCTTTTTTAATAGTAAATTCTCTTGCGCGTATGATTATGTAATTTGACGACATATATACAATAATAACATTGTTTTATGATTCTATTAAACTGTTTGTGATATAAAAGTGCAACTCTATAAGAAATTTAACATTTAAATCAGTGATGTCAATGTAATATAATTAATGGTATCATGATGCAAAGAATGTAATTAAAAACTCTACTGTTATTACATAAACTTGATTGATAGTTATTGTAAACTACATTCTAAAGTTATTATCTCCTATTCCTACAATTTAAGTCACTGTTGGGTTCGAGTACATTTTCATATGAGAAGAAGTCATTGTTCTGTATTATGAAATATGTCCATGTAATCGTTTATATTACAAAATAACAACAATATAAAACACGTGTAAAATGTCTTATGAACGGCTTGTAGGAATAAATAAAATTGCAAATAAGAAAATCTAAAATATGCTCTTATATTCTCACCTGTTAAAAACACTGACGTTAGTACTCGCGCGGATTACATTTGTATTCCACTCTATAAATATATATGTTACATAGAAGAAATTTACAATTATGTGCAAACACTTCAGACGTGATAGATAAACTGTAACATGAAGATACCGAAAATTTCACACTATCAGCTTTGTAAGAGGAGTTGTTATGACGTAATAAACAGCAGTGGATTACAAATGTATTCCGCGCGAGTACGGGGGGGGGGTTAAAAGTTTTAAAAACGTAACTCAACAGCAGTGGCACAACTACCGTGTAATTAAACTTTTGATTATTATTATTTAGAGCCCGGATGTAAGGCAAAATGCCTTTTTTACTGGGCGAAAGTAAATCTTATTTTCATAGATATAAATGTGATTTGGAGTAAATCAAAGTGATAGGGCCAATTTTTATTTGCCTTTTTAAGGTGTCTCTTACTAATTCAATAATAAATGCTTTTTCTAATTTTAAAGGAATATTTCTTGTTTATTTGCAATTTTCTAATTAATTGTAATGTAATGTGTATGAAACTTAAATATATGAAACGACTAACTTTACTAACAGTAGTAAATAAAAATAATTTATTTCGGTGCTAATAAAATAATAATATAATCGTGCTCTAATAAATACTATTGATGTAATATGAATAATGATCGACAATCCACAGGTACGAATATGTCACGTTTTCACGATACCAACAATCAGCTTTATAATTTTAAATATCAAGCCCGTTCTCATAGAATTTGTCAAGTAGCATATTCAGTATTGTTTGCTTTCATATTTTTAAATCTTACTGTCAATTTTGTGCTACACGTGATTATTATTGTAGGAGAAAGAAATTTGAGTGAGGAACAGTCGGTTATTGTCGGGTGACAGAAGATATAAGATAGGTTAGCTAGAATGCCTAAATTCATTACACCATTGAAAAGTGAATTTCATGCTTATGTTAGTGAATTTGGTGCCCATGTGTTTTCAACCGATGGAACAGTTTTGTTATGTAAGGTTTTTAAAAAGACAATCACGAAAAAAAAGTATTTTATAAGTCAACATGTGTCAACTACGAAGTAAAAATATGAGTTATGTCGATATAATTTAAATTTATTGCTAAAATATAGGCCATTATACCTATTAAAATATATATTATCTTTTTACGCTTTTATTGTCTTTTTTGCCTGCCTATTTTAACTGTTATAAATGCCTAAACATCCGGGCTCTAATTATTATTATTATTATTATTATTATTATTATTATTATTATTATTATTATTATTATTATTAGTCGGCCGCGTGTACGCAACAGCTAATGCGCCCACTTTTAACATTGTATGAAAAGTAGCCTTAGATTGAAATTTCTCAGCTATTTCTCATATTAAACATCTCGAAGTGCCACAAAACAAAATCTTTTGAATTACAAAGTAGAAAGATATGGTGGCAAGATATCATTTACTGTATATGGGTAATGTGAATATTACAATCAGTGTTTAAACCTACATTCCACGCAATATCCCCGTACTGGTTGGATGATCGTTCACCACTGCTAAGGCATGTAGATGTTAGGCCAACAGTCGACTGGCTGTCTATGGACTATCGCTTCTAGTTGCTTCTCTTGCCCAGGGACAAGGGCGAAGACTCTAATGTTCACAGAGGCATACCTTATTAGCACAAGGCTAATAGGAATGGCTGGCAGCAACTCATGTTACTGTTTATAGTACAACCCAAGTATTTGGAGTTGTCCACTTGCTCTACTGCCTCATTTAGAATTCGCAAGTTTACCTTCTTTATTTTTTTTTCTTGTGACCATGGTCTTCGTCTTGTTTGCATTTATCTTCATTCCATACTGCTCACAGTTGTAATTTATCTCCAGTAACATATCTCTTAGTATCATTTCCTCTTCTGATAACGTCATATCATCAGCAAATCTCATGCACTTTATTCTTCTTCCTTCTACGTCACTCCTCCCATGTTCTAAAAAACAGATCTCCACTAAATCCTCTAAGTAGATGTTGAACAGGGTAGGTGACAAAGGGCATTGTTGTCTTACTTCTCTCCCTATTTCACTTCCTTCTGAATATAGAAGATATAAGCTGAAATTATAACCAATCGAGTGAGACTCATTGGTGAAACACATCTGTTAGAAGCACAAAATGGATTTCACAAAGGACGTTCCTGCATAGATTACATTTTCTCATTACAACAGCTAGTAGGAAAGAGGATACCCGCGGAGAAGACACTGCACAGTGGTGCATTCGTAGCTGCTGGCGGATATGCTCTCTCTCTCTCTTCCTGCTACACGAAGGGGCACAACACGTCGCTCCGCTTACCCTTTACCCATTTCAGCGAATGCTGACAACCCCTGTATTAAAGCATTCGAAATGGTTAAGAAACCACTGTTGTGAAAAATCTTACATTCTAGAGATTTACCGCAATATTTAAACTCAATAAGTGTCATTCAGAGTCTTTACAACGAAACTAATTTAATTGTATCAACTGGAAAACAGGAGTAGAAACAAAATTACAATGAATCAAGGAGTTAGGCAAAATTGCCCATGTCTCAAACCTTATTTAACTTATATTTGCACCATGCCATCAGAGAATGGCAAGGTAATGTATCCTTTGACGAGGAGACTCGATTCATTTATACTTCGTAGATGAGCAAACCATATTATTCTTTAACGAAGATAACCTGCAAACGGCTGTATGTGCCTTATTTAAAACAACGACGAAATATAACTTCCAAAGAAAAAAGAAAAGTTATGGCAAGGAAAGTTATGGAAAGGGTCAGATAACCTCCTGAGTCCTGAGAGTATAGTATACTATATTATACTACATACATGATTTTGATATAAGATGTATGTGCAGAGACCCGAAGTATTGTATAATATATATTGTGACCTAACTGTAACCTGCAGAATTTTTCAGCATTTTCCCTGTCAGTGACTTTTTTGAAGTGTAGAATTATATTGAACTTTAAAAATAGAACAAAAGGTCTGAGGACTCGCGAGGATAAGAACCAAAATTATGTTGGATAATTTTCCTTTAGAACAAGTGAGATATTTTAAATATCTAGGTTTTAATTTAATAATAATAAAAAAGAAGTCTTGATATAAAACTTCATTATTCCAAGGACTGTGCGGCACATTAAAACGAATTCTTCTTAAGAGAGCAAAGAAGGAAACATTGATGAAATTCTCTAAAGTAATGGCGGTCCCTGTGGCTCTGAATATTGGGTCTTGACAAAACAACAGTAACAAAGAATTCAAACAGCCGAGATGAAATTTTTGCGTCCAGTAAGTACATTAAACTTATATGAAAGTATTCAAAATAGAAGAATATTTAAATCATGTTTTAAGGATGGATACAAATAGACTCCCATAATATATTATATTCGTCTTCACTACAACTCAACAGGTGAACGGCGAAGTAGAGGGCGCCCGGAAAAACGATGGAGGGAGCAACACAGATTTTAGTTTGGAACCGGAACGGGCCATAAGGTCTCAAGCCTTGATGTTTATTTTATTATTATTATTATTATTATTATTATTATTATTATTATTATTATTTAGTCAACTGTCCAAAGACAGGTCCGAACCTCACAAGTGATATCAAGAAGATACTACTTATGAGGCAACTAGGCCAGGAGATATTGGGGTGGGGTGAGTAGTTCCTTTCCCCCTCCATTGCATACATCGCCGACTAACTGCATTTATTATTATTATTATTATTATTATTATAAAATTTAGATTAGAACGAAGTAACGTAGAATTGCTGTTAAGATAGTGAAGGAATCGTAGTTCAAAATAATAATTACCTATCCTGACTTCAAAATTATTGCTTAAAACTAAACATTTGTACGGTACCGTAGTCTAACACTGAATCAAGAGAAAAAATAGCGTTTCATCATTATTATTATTATTATTATTATTATTATTATTATTATTATTATTCACCACCGGTGTAGCTCAGACGGTGGCGCGTTTGTTTGCTGATTCAGAGTTGCGCTCGGGCGTGGGTTCGATTTCCGTTTGGGCTCATTACCTGATTGGGTTTCTTCCGAAGTTCTCCCTAACTGTAAGATTAATGTAAGGTAATCTATGACGAATTATCGGCTTCATCTCGCCAAATATCATCACGCTAGCACCAATTCCATCGACTCTAAATAATCCAGTGGTTGATACAGCATCGTTAAATAAACTACTACTACTACTACTACTACTACCACTATCACCACTACTACTGCTGCTACCTACTATTACTACTACTACACTACTACTACCACTACCACCACCATTACCAATAATACTTACTACTACTACTACCACCACCACTACCAATAATACTTACTACTACTATTACTACTACTACTACTACTACTACTACTACTACTACTACTACTACTACTACAGATATAATAATGAACCAAGTAAAATTATTATAAGACAATAAAGGCAAAAGTCGTAATCAGTGCCTCAGTACTGTCCTCAGACCAACACTGAAAAATATTAATGAAAGAAAAAAATGTAAACCATTGACAGGTGAAGTGAAACTACGCTGAAATCAATAGCATGTCTGTAATTTCTCGCATTACAGTAGAAAACGCCGTTCTTCATATCCTTCATCGAAGCTTGAAACCAGAACTGCCTTTCGCAACTACAATGCTGACAAGCATACAGTTCCAGCATCTTCAATTGATGGAAGATACAGCTCGAATCTAAGTTACTGAACATAATATAAAGACAATAAAAAGAAGTTTAGTTACACTGGAAGTACCCGATCGAATTTCTTGTTTCAGATAATTTGGTTTCGTTGATTTCTTATAAGTGACCGTTGTGGCCTATAAACCACTGCGAGAGGGAAGAAATCTAACGTACAGAACATATTGAAATATTAAAATTATTGAAGAAATTTGTTTTGATATAGAACGGTAACATTTTAATATAATATTTAATTACAACCATGATTATGCCACACATATCTAAACACAAATGTCGTACATTTGAATCTTCGATGTTTACCTCGCAAAGCATTTCAATATAGCAGCGGTAGTCATTCTGTATTTTGCACCTGCTGCTCGTGAAAATTTAATTTCAAGCCAGGCACAACCAAAAGCGTTAGGAAGTTGTTACAGAATAACGCAGCAATAATTGTTGGGTAGGGGTAAAGGAACTGGCCATCCCACCCCATTATCTCCTGGCATAGTTGCCTATTAGGCCTTCTTGATATCTTTGTGGGGTTCAGACCTGCCTTCGGAAAGTTGACTAAACAACAGCAATTGTTGGGTATTAAAGTGTCATTTTGCATGTTACTGAGGTGCTGAGGTATTACGTTCTGAACTTCGACATTAGAAAATGATACGGTAAGCACCACGTTCTCGTTGCCTTTATTCACGATAAAAGAACCCGATACACTGCTTTATGGAAGACTGAGTTAATCCGGAGTACTTCTGGAAATTATAACAAATTGATAGACTGTGCTACACCGGGGTTTTGAATTAGTCTTCTTTCCATCCGAAATGCTACCCTAACGACAGAACCAAGTCGGCTTTAATGGTAGGGTAACTTAAAAAAAAAAAAAAAAAACTCGGTTTTGTAACCTACTCGTTCAAGGTCTTTCACGAATTCTTTTTCTCTTTTCCCAAATAGATTGAAGAACAGATATTGATAATAATAATTCTTTCTTCTGAAAAATAAATAATCCTCTCAGGCTTATTACCAATTTCAGTACGACGCTCTTTACATTCACTCGGAATAAGAAAAATACTAACAATGAGGTATTATTTAAATGTTAGTTTCTAAACTTCACTCCATACAAGAAGACTCCGCTTGTCAACAAATGCATGTGTCCGAAAGCCTTCCTTTTGGCTGCAATACAAAGAACTCTTTATAATTCATAGAACGAGACGTTAATTAGTTTCCTATCTGACAGCACATCCTGTTACGTATACATTTTCGAAGTCTTAATGGGAAATTTGGTGTTTTTGTAAACATGAGAAGAAAATATGATATATGAAGCAGTTAGAAAAAAAAATAAAAAGAAACTGTCTAGAGAGTATGTGATTTGTATTTGGGATCGAGCACGGACCGTTGGAAATGAGGAGTGATAACTAGGGCAGAAAAAAAAAGTATCGGTTATAGGCTAGATTGCATCGTACTTAGAGCTCTGTGTTTACAAAATGCTTGTGTGCACGCTCGATTCGTTATATAGAATGAACTCATAATATAATTTACATTTACAAGATTAACGTACTTGTGTTTCAAATTAATTGACTCGGAACAAATATTACATTTACAAAAAATACCATTATTATCAATGGAGTCAAACACATTTCCCCATGTTCTGATTTCAGTCGTCTTATTATAATAATATTAGTTCTTTATGGGATTTTTGTTTCGGTGTTCTGATACAATCTCACGTCATTTAAGCAGGTCTACTATTCAGTGTCGAATGTTCACTTTCTCTGCTCCTTACAGACAGTAGAGACTAGAGTTGAACAACGATCGAGAAAGCAAAACTAACAAGCCCTCGAAGCCGAAAACCCGCACAACAATATTGTATACGTCGTGTCGTAAAGACTGCTTGTGAAATTATGTTTTCAGACATTAGGACTTCGGGAGTGATCAACTCTCGAACGTCAAGCAGCCTTGAATCGCCATAGTTGTTTATACCAGAATGAACTTTTATCTACTTTGGCAACTGTTATATGTATATGTATAAACAATCAAGTAGCCTATTTGAAACATCATCTCTACCTTTCATTGTATAATAATCCGTTCCCCAATCTTCATTTGATTACTAGGCCCTTGATAAAAGGCTAGGAATTTTCTTTTCGTATGTTTGAGATCAAGTGTACAATCTCAAGTAAAAAAAATATTAACGTTTTATTTAACGTTATGTTTTATGTTCCTTAGAAATGCAAATTTATTTGAAAATTATTTTTTTTCTATTTATATAAACATAGGTAATATCATATAATAGAACGAGAACATTTTGATAACTAAGATACTGTTCTGTTTTGTCTTTTTGTCTCAATTAAACATTTATAATGTTATTTATTTCAATGGTGCATGTTATTCAAAGTTACGAAATCTTTCCACGCCGACCAAATGCTATTTCGAGAATGATGAGCGAGACTCGAAGTGAAGTGGACGAGAGTTACGAGACGAGACTCGAAAGACAAATGCAACGAACACAGCGAGCGAGAGCGGCAGTTTTGTTCGTCTCTAGTAGGCGTGCAGTTCAAGGAGTGCAGTTCGGTGTTCAAATAAGCCACCGAACTGCACTCCTTGAAATAAAATAAGGTATAGATACTCCTTTCAACGAGACGCATTTTGTAAACATAGAAATTATTTACTACCCTGATACCAGTGCTTTTCTTCAGCCCTAGTGATAACTGATATCATAACAAGAAGGTTGTGTAATTTACGTACGTATGACTACGGTACCACTCAAAACACTAACGCAAATACGGAGATGGGAACGGTGACCGATCAATCAGTTTCTGCTTATTCCTTGTACTAGAATATGGTGTTGATGCTGTATTGTGTTAAAATTGTATGTTGTTAATATCCGTTATGTATAGCGACTGAGTATAATGACTGAGTCATTTGCTTGTTATTTTTGAGCCCTAACGTCATAAGGGAAAACTTTTCAGAAGCAGTCCGTTACTTTGCAAATATCCGGCATGAATTCGTTGCTTTATGTTAATTTGTTAGTTTAAAATAACTATCTGTTATGTTACGTCATTAGTCACTCCTTGTGTCGATGCATGCCTCATTTTCTGGCGCGAACATAGAACCAATCAGCGGTCGGAGCGCGGAACATTTTTCCGTTGTTTGTTGACATGTGGAGTCTTCTTGCATGGAATGAAGGTTACTAAGTACTGTATTACAGCTACCGGCGTAGATCATGCGGAAGGCGCGTTTGCCTGCTAATCCGGAGCTGCTTTCGTACGTGGATTCGATTCCCGTTTGGGTTGATTACCTAGTTTTTACGAGGTTTTCCCCAACTGTAAAGTGAATGTTAGGTAACATATGGCAAATCCTCTGCCTTATCTCGTCGAATACCATTCCGCTATCATCAATTCCGTCGATGCTAAATAACGTAATAGTTATTACAGCGTCGTTAAATGTTTAAGTAGAAAGTACTGAATTACAGTTGTCCGTCCCTATGTCTTAACGATGGATATGACGTGCGCTACCCAAACAAGCAGTCCATGGTTTGATTGCCGGCGTAGGCGAAGATTTGTCTCCATTCCACAGGATTGTATGTTTGTCCCTTGTCTTGTACTTGTTCTGTGACGTCTCCGTGGTAACCCTATGCCGTGCTGACCACACGCTCAGGGAGACCAGTATTATAAGCGAGCGTAGTGTGGTCCAAATACACCCTCCCCTGTACCGCTTTGAATTGTAAGTCGGTATAAATGAAGGGGGTTAGATAATAAGGCAAAGAAGAAGTAGGCCTAATATTACAGTTACTTGTATAGATTGATATCTGTACTCAATAGAAGCTAAAATTAGAATTTCGCAATTTACAAGCAGGTTCCACTATGCATGAGTTACAAAAAAGTAAATCGTAGTCACTTTTGAATGCTCGCAATTGATATGCAGTAGTTAAATAAACCAAGCAGTGACGTGAAGTGAGCCAGAGGTTCTCTAAGTCTCAATCGTTTTTCTGGCCAAGACAGTTTAGTCTGAGGTTGAATTATGGCGGCGATAAATGGAACTGAATTGAATAATAATTAAAGTGTTAACTGAAAGACTTACAGCATGCGAGTAAATTAAATGACTGATAACATGGACTGAAGTTGGATGGCGTTGGTTACAGATTAATACATAATCAGTTCCTTCTGAATGCCCTAATGCTCTGACTGTGTTCGTCCATATCTCCATGAGGTTTTTATGACTTTGTGTGTCTGTTGCCGCAACCCACGATAGTGTGGTTTACAGATACTGTACACCGCCGAAGAAAGACCACTAAGAGGAACATTTTATTTTAGGCAAGCTAAGTGATAACTAGCAAGTTTTATTTTGTTTCACTGTTATATACAGGGTGGAATTGAATCTATTACATTAATTCACAGCGGTAATAAATGAAGTGAATGCGAACAAGTTTTGTCAAATTAGTTTTTTCATATGTTCAATAGTTTTGAGAATACGAAATGTAACATGTTGCAACGCTTCTTGAGGTCATTGCTTCGCATAGGGGTGGGGGTGAATGCAACTGCAACAATAAATTAATTACGCAAATAGTTTGGTTTTCAACATTCTTTATTACGCTATAACTACTTTAACTCTAAATACTTGAGTCCTTCTGAAAATATAGACGAAATTCCCCTTGCACTGTTGTGATGTACAGTCAACTCTGGATATAGTGAACTCGGTTATAGTGAACATTCGGCTATAGTGAACCTAATCGTTGGTCCCGACCCGCATACATTAAAAAAAGTACATTAATATTTCTGTTTATACTGGGTGTTCAGTTCAAAATGTGTCTTGGCTCGCTGCATGCCGTCATGTGGCTAGCTGATGAGCCTAGAGAATTCAATCTTCCTACACTTCCGTAGCTCAGGTGTATAATCTAAGAGGCAGAGAAGTTGGCTAGCAAGTACGGCGTTCATTCTGAAGAGTACGTGCCGATACGTACGGTAACGCCGGTAGTGTCAGGAATGTGAACTGTTTGGAAACACGTACTGTCGGGATATGGGGAGAGGGTTAAGACGATTACTTACGTATTTGTTGACATTAACTTCGACGGTCAACATGGACACGGAGCATTTGATTTGTGTTGTGGAATGTTACCGTACGCAACCGATGATAACAAATACCCTGCGTACGACTTGCCGGCGCAAAACACAGTTCGAAAGAGGTTATGGTAGCACACAGACCGTACAGACCGCCATCTGTTGCTACGACGTTCAAGTTATACCGTACACGTTCTCAAGTTCAGATTAAAAAAACGCCTTAAATAATAGGCAACTTCTCTAACATATAAGCTGAAACTCGCTTCAAATCGGTGACCCAGCAACAGTGACGTCATGACACACTTTGAAATGAACACCCAGTAGTGAACCCTCGCTTCGGCTATAGTGAATCTAAAACTAGAACTTTCCCAAGAAAATATAATTTTTAAATGGCCAAAATAGTAATTTAGGAAACCTTTTCTCCTATAAACTTCCAAGAATATCTTCAGAACAAAATCTCAAACCTTCTAATCCTTAAGTGCATTGAAAGACAAAAAATTCGTTCAGCTTCCTGGACAGCTTGAAACATGTTAAACAGAATAGTGTACGCAGTGAAGGATAAAGGAAGGATTAGTTCTGACTCCTTTAAAAGAGGTTATTAGAAGAATAGGAAGAGACAGTGTTTTCTTTTTGAAAAGGAAGTAGAGTGATGACCAAAGGGTAAATACAAGAAGGATTACAGTATAATGGTCCTCAACCCTTCCTCCCGCATCTTTGTAAAAGTGAACCCGGGAAATTCCAAGGCCGAGTACACAGTAGCATACCTCTAGTGGGAAGAGGTGCGAAATCGGTCAGTACCTACTACCTACATGGTTAGATTAGATTCAAGTTTCGAACTGTGAACATCAGGATGTCGAAGCGTAAAGTGTTTAAGTTGGAAGATAAAGACAACATTGATATTGAACGTGGTCTGTCCCAAACGGGCATATAATAATAATTCAATCTCCCTCAACTTGGTGAGGTTGCCAAAGACAAAGAATGTTAAACAGTAACATTTAAAATTATATTAAAAATGTCTTACAAGAAATTTGTTTACAAGGAACTAAAATTTGCAGTGGATAATATTTCACATAATGAAAATTTATAAAAATACAGATAAAAAAATATACTGAGAAAATTCAACTGTAATTTGAACTGAAATACAAATGTCGCCGTAAAATCTGCAGAGAACCCTTCAAAGCTATAATAGAAATTTCCTTAATTGTTGTTGTTGTTTCCTCGGATATAGTGAACGAAATATGCTGGTCCGCAGAGGTTCACTATAACCGAAGTTGACTGTATTTAGAAACCTCAAATTTCAGAACGCAAAATGATTTTTCCTACTTATTCGCTATTTCCTAATTCCACATCAAATAATGACAGACAACGATGACAGCACAGCCAATCGTGTATAAAAAGAAACTTGAAGATGTGAGTGATAAATCTATAATATTAATTCCATTTTGTCACCGAAATTTATGGAGCCACACAACAATGAAACCCCACCACTCTTTTGTGAACACCTTGTATAGAAGTATACTTGAAATGTTATACTCCAGGACTCTTTAAACATGGTTCTACACAGTCCTACTGTCACGGTAGATGCAGAGTAAAATGCTCTATTCTGTGGTTGGTCTTTGGAAGTACTTACAAGACGCCGACAATTTACTATACCGAAATGGAATGCAACGTGACTTTATTACGGCGGAATTAAATTCGAACACAATTCTCCACGGTAGACGTTATGGTACCCAGCATCAGTTCTGCAGATGCAAATCTTCACGAGCACGACACTACACGACACAGGTGTGGCTTATGCAATGCACGGTGTATGAAGGGTGGACTCACGTAGGCAGAAGATTTATTTGCGTCATGTCCTCTGTCACTTGACAGCCGTTTGTGGTATAAGCAGTAAATTTCTGACATGAAATTGTATAATGTCGTCATAAACAATGTATAAATATGCAGAGAAATTTTCATTGTGTTAAATCATGTCGGTGAAAAGCAAAGATATTTAAGCAGGGAACAATGTGATTGACTGTGTGCCTGAGAAGCAGCTGACAAGTTTACAATATGCATTGTCTAGGAAACTGTTGCTAATAACAACAAGGGAAGCCAAAGCATTGTGCCTGTGTGGTCCGGAAGATCAATTACACGGTGGGCGTTAGTGTGGCCCAATTAAGTTGGGCAGCATTCCAAATGTAAGCGCTACCCGATCCGTAATGACACTCGACATCGCATCGTCCTTATGATCTGTGTCCATTGTGAACTGCGACAATGTAAAAGTATGAAGTCACCGTCTTCTCATTAGAGCTGACAATGGCGATCCGTGTACAGACATCAGATTACTGTGCAGTTGCACTACCTCAGAAGACAGCTTACAGCTTCTCTCTTACAAGGAGAGGATGCTAACTAGAAAAGCTATATTTTAGTAGAAGCTATACCAAATTGTAGAGTTTAATTAATAGATTCCAAAACGCTTAAGTTGCATACAAGGAAAGTTATTTCTTTATGAAGTGTCGCTATTGGGTTCCAGACTACACATTAATTGCAGATCAAACACGAATGAAATTCATGTGCATTCATAGCTTCAGAGGCTTATATGCTAGTATGTGTGATGTGATAAGTTCCATTATTTTTATTTGAGACCAGGCGTTTTTGGACTTACGGGATGTAGATGAGTGACTTTGAAAACTCAAGGCAGTTCTACCCGTTTAATAGATAGAACAATAACCGACATAATTACAAACAACGCTTCTCCTGGCAGACTACTATCTTTGGATTAAAAAATCTCTCCAAAGTTTTCATGTTCTATCAATAGTATTTATTCTTATTGCGCTATCTTGTATACAGTATTGTTATTTGCTGTCCGTGAACTATCGCGAATGATTGAGTTGTGCTTTCCTCTGTCGTAAGAGAAGAGAGAGACTAACGCCATACACACATACAGGGTGATGCAAGAGGAATAGTAAATATTTAGGGAGTGGTAGTATAGAATGTTCTGAGTAAAAAAGTCATTATGAACAAGTGTTCCATTTTAAATGGTTTAATATTACGCATAACATGCCCTACAAATAGTATGAACGACAAATGACTATATACTACTGACTATGTACAAAGAAATCGTACGTGTCGCTTTTCTGATATCGTCTGAGGGCAGCACTGTTCATAATGAGTGTAGAGAAACAACTGCTTGTAGCTTCCTTGGCTACAAGAATGGATATATTCTTCCAGCATGATGGAACGCCTGTACATTTTAGCCATCATGTGACATATAAATTTCACATTATCCAAACGATGGATCGGCCGCGGTGGTTACGTGCATTGGCCACCAAGAGCCCCAGACCTTATTCCTGTTGATATGTATCTGTGGGTGTGAATGAAATGCTACCTGTATAACAACAAAGTAGTATATACAATTGACAATTGGTCGCTCATATTATGAATAGTGCTGCCTTAGTAAGAGAACAAGACCTCAGAAGAGCATTACTTAACTCTTGTCAACAGAGCGGCAAAGTGCACTGAACTGTTGAAATGCATTGATACCATGTAAATAAGCAATAAATGTAATAACTGCCATTTGTTTTTTCATCTTGATAATTAGCACTTATGTGCAACATTAAAACAGTTATACCTCCAATGAAAATTGAACCTGCACTTTTTTAATAGAACAGTCCATACTACCATTCCCTCAAATATCTACTACTCCTCCTAAACCACTCTGTACTTTCCTAAGTGAAGAATAGTGATTACATAAGAGTGAGAAAGAAATTAGCTTTGGAGAAATCTTGTCTGGCATCGTTAATTAATTTTTTTCTGTAGTGAAAAGCGAACATTTGTTCTGAGCTCTATACAACATTGACTAACCAATCGCGTTACGCATTGATCATTCAGAGCGCATTTGACCGCTTTATTTTTCCATTTCTTTCTGAATCAGATACCCTCTTAATTAAAATAAAGCTTTTAAAAATATTATGTATATAGGCTACGAGAAGTTATGTTTATTCCATCACTACTATAGTTATTAAACATGAAATGGTATGGTGGAAATCGGTAAAATTTCAGTTCTTATACGCAGTACTTCTATTTCCTCTCTCCTTAATAAAGCAGCACTGATAGTGTACAACATTTCATATGCTGCGTAGGACAGCTTCTTTCCGAAAACTGACCTAGTTCTTTAAAAGTCCATTATCGTGTTGTGAAAACTATAAAAATAAAACGTGAGAGAGAGAAATGCCCTCAAAAAGCCTTGGCGAGCACTTAACGCAACAGAAGCTTCTCGAACTGATGGGCATGCATTCGCAGCCACAGGTTTTGGCAAGGAAACCCGACGAAGTAAAAGAATGAATAAATTCTAACACTTTACTCCTGTCTCGAGTGCTGACCGCATTAAAAATGCATGGGACCATGTGTGAGATGTAAAACACTTTGCTGGTTCTGGCTGCCCTCTCTTTCTAACGCCAGCCGTCTGACACCTTCAACTCCTGCGGCCATCAGCAGTAGAAGAAGCTTTTAACCTTTACAAAAAGAAAAAAAAATGTGAATATCTCCATTCCCATATACACAAATACCTCTGTAACAATATTAAAACGTGCTCGGTGTTACTATAAGTTTAGTCTGGCTTGGAGAGACTTCTGAAGATGAAGAAGGTATTTTATAATGTTTAGTGTATTCATTCACGTAGCCTTAGTAACTCTATTGTGTCGGCGTCCAGCGACGATCAAATTGTTTGATAGGGAGTTCAACAGAGGAAAAGACGTGTACAATCATCTTCCAAACCCACAGTTCCTCGCGGACACCGTTATGCGTCATGTGTTTGCATGCACAAGCCGTTTGGATTCCGAGGATAAGGAATCAATATTACATTACTTTTCCTCACGTTCTATTGAGATTCTGATCGTGATTCCCGTTTTTCACAAACAGTGACAACTATCTTTGTTTATAATGTTATCGCCATCCAATCATTTCCATCTTTGAGAATGTAATGTACAAGTTTCCATATACTTGCCCAATCGGAAAAGAAACGGTATAAATATAATCACACGGGTACTCAAAATTAAAGTAAAAACAAAACTGAAAAGATTGCATCACCAATTTAAGAAGGTATCAAAATATACTTAACGTACGTAATGGGACACTTAAATAAAACTGCAGGTGTAAGTTGAAGCACAGTTATGGAGTTTCAAAATGTAATTAATTCTCTGGAGCAACTCTTCCACAACACAAATATGGACTTTTTTTTTGTTGTTTACTGTAAAATGTGCATTTAATTTATTTCTGTTGTCATTTAAATACAAGATAGATTATAAAGTAAAGTTTTCCCCTTTAAAGGCCTTGAAGTCGTATGAGGGAACATGAAATTAGAACTCCATGCTCACATAAACCCCGATACTAGCCCTTCAGTGCTCGCGCTATAATTTGTGACACCAGTACTCGCGCGGATTACATTTGTAATCATATTTTTTTTAATAAACATTTTTTCACATATAAATATATACTTTTACAATATATATAATATTAATGGGCCTATTACTTGACTCATTCTATTAAACTGTTTGTTATATAGCATTGCAAATCTGTTCGAACTTTAATATGAAGAGTTCGCGGGAAAAACGATGAATGTCACAGTTTTCTTAAGGTTGATGTCATTATCTAATTCAATGGATCACTGCGAAATTTAATGTTGTTCTTATGAAAAATGGTAAAAGGAGAATTATCACCACGAATACAGTAATCCTTTCCTTTATTTTCTATAGAAACAGCACTACATCTTGCAGTTACAGACTCAATTAGATCATTATGTAATCCTTAACAGAAATGTGACATTCATCGTTTTTCCCGCGAACTATTCATATTGAAATCAGTGACATCAATAAAATATGAGTGGTATTATTATCCAAACGATGAAATTATAAACTCTATTGTTATTGTTGTTATTATATATGCTTAATTGTTAGTTATTATAAATTACATTCTACGACTATAATTTTGTACTCCCTTAATTTAAGTCACTAGTCGGTTCAAGTTTATGCCGGTTTCAAGTAAGAAGTCATTATTTTGTATTATGAAATATTCCCACATAATAATGTATATTGCAGGATAATATAATCACTGCGGTAATAGAAAATACGCGCAAACATATCTTATGGACGGCTCATAGGAATAAGTCACATTACAAATAAGGAAATCGAAAATACGCGCTTCTGTTCTCACCTGTTAAAAACACTGGCATTAGCACTCGCTCGGATTACATTTGTAATCTATTCTAAAACATTTATATTATCTACACAGAAAACAGTCGCAATGACATCCAAATACTCCAGACATTAGAGCTGAACTGTAACAGGAAGGTATTGAAAATTTCACGCTATCAGCATAGAAAGCAGAGATGTGATGACGTAATAACTAACATTGGATTACAAATGTATGCCGCGCGAGTACTGGAGAGCTAGAATAAGATAACGTGATCGGCACCACCTCCGACCGCCTTTTATGCCCGGGAAAGACCCGTACTCAGTTAGGGAGGAGGATCAGCGGACCTCCGAGGTCCTTCTGTATAGGTTTAGCAACGAGAAAAATTATTCCGCCACCACCACTAGAGATTAAACCCGGCCCGGTCCATAGGTAGTTCCTATATCAACTGGGATATTAAAAACTCTATATCGTCGATTTATAAGCAAAACACATTAAGTCCAAAATATTACTTCTGAGAAATGGCGTATATAATGTAGACCTACATAATGTATGTGTATAAACTTAGAATTGGGAAACTAAATATAAATAAAGAGAAACAACTTACTAAAAATGATATTTTGAGAATTCAGTTTCGTTAAGAGCTCTCAAAACGCCTTTTTCTCAGAGGTAATATTTTTTACTTAATGTGTTTTGCTTGTAAGCCGACGATATTTTAGATTGTCATAGTGGCTGGGCTGTGCTATGATAAAATACTAAGCATCCGTTCAGAAACTGCTACATGATTCTATCTTCTGGAAGACGCTTCTCCTAGACGATTCTACCTTCTGGAACATATTTCTCGTGATCTTCACCTGTTATGTCCGAATAGTTCCGAGAACTGCACAAAGACAACTTTGCTACTCTGTCCAGTTACCCAGGCATAGCAGACCTAGTGGAGTACGTTAAAATTTTAAGATTACAAACAACAGGTCCATGAAGATAGAACCAATAAATAAGTTACGAAATGCTGAACACTAGCGATTAAGCACATGGTTAAAAATACGCTTCAGTAGTAGAAGTGTTGCATATTTTCATCTTTCCAGGATACATTTACTGCAATCTGGCCTCAATGTAGATTAAGTAGAACTACGTACGTATAACATCCATACATTGTCATGTAATTGGCATAACTAACATACTCGTACAAGGTAATAATTAATAAAACATTATTTTGATGGATAAAGAAATCATATAGCGTATGTTCTCTGACAGTAGGTAATTTCCATATCCTGCGTTAGTCTCATTTCACATACCATCCTCCATCGTCCATCCCCAAATCTTCATAATCATAAATTGATTTCCTGCTTCCGTTCCTACAACTCCTTCCTGTTCGTAATCTGCTGTTCCTCCTCCCTGTATTATTTCATATTCCTCATATCATCGTCAGCATCGTCGTCATTCTGACACTAAGTAACGGAGTGACGCAAGAACAAGAGGCTAAAATGTAGCCTACTAGGTGTCGTAAAGACGACTCATACTGTGTCGTACGTTTTACGGGTGTCTCAACAATTCAGATTTCTATCGCGTTACCAACCAGATGTCTGTTAAGTACATACATGTACTGTATTTACTCTACACTCAAATTGAGAGAGAAACTTCAGATTTCCGTATAGGACAAAAAACGGAGATTGTTGTAGTCCCAAAAATTAGGCCTATACGGTTTGAGTACGCCTAGATGTATGTAGCCTAATTTTGAACAAAAAAAAAAAGCTTTATACAATATATTGGAATAGTTTTCAAATAGATGAAAATATTAAAAGCTCCTGTTGGTTAATGGCATGCCTATGACTTATTTGACAAATACCCAACGATAATGAAAATAATTCCTACTCCCTCCTTTTCTCTATTATCAAGGCAAATAAAAGACATTCACCCACTGAAGATGGTAATAGTAGTGGTGGTAATAGTAATGGTGGTGGTATAGTGGTAGTTTTTATTTATTGTAGTAGGTTATTTTACGACGCTGAATGAGATGAAGGTGATAATGCCGGTGAAATGAGTCCGGGGTCCACACTGATAGTTACCCAGCATTTGCTCATATTGGGTTGAGGGAAAATCCCGGAAAAAACCTCAACCAGGTAACTTGTTCCGACTGGGAATCGAACCCGGGCCACCAGCTTTCGCGGCCAGACGCGCTAACCGTTACTTCACAGGTGTGGACTAGTGGTAGTAATGGGTGTCTGAACTAAGAGGTATTCTGCCGACTTCGTCACGGCCTTCCACAGTGGTCCAAATCACGAAACTAGCGGCACAAAAATGATTTTGGTCCCCCTTGATTATGTAAGTAAAAAATGGTTCAGTATTACTCTAAACATATCGTCCTATCTTAATTCAGTGTGTAAACAAGAGTAATCTAAAATAATACTGTGTGGCAGAGCCTCAAACTTGGATGTTTAGATTCTGACTTCGCGTCCGGTGTCAGACTCTTATTGTCATTGCAAATTGAGCTGCAAGGAAGTGTGAACAAGAGGAAGCTCCCACTCCACTGGATTTTAAAGATAAAAGTATGATAACTTTTTGATATAATAATTATATATATATGCCCTACTGAGATCTGTGTGTCTGTGACATTAACTAGTGTTCATTAGGAAAAAATTCAATTATTATTTTTATTCGAGAACTTTAAACAGACTTTAAAAAATATACATCCGAACATATCGATAAAATTTTAGTACATAATAGAGAAATGTAAGGGCTATAAGAGACTATAAACCGCAAAGAGCGCCATTTGCGCCTTTTAAAAATATTTGTCATTTCTTCCAAGGCGATTAACAGGAAAAAAAATCCTCCAATCAGGACTTGCCTTATTCGAAAAGAAAATGTCGGTCGGTATCGTACCAAATCGACACAAACGGAACAAGACCTCAATAAAAAATAAATAATATGTTAATTTAAACATACTGAATAAATTAAACAATTTAACTTAATTTATAATAATGTTAACTTTTTTGCACTAACATAATGAGTGTTAGTATACAAAACAAATATGCTATTTAATTACTGTATAAATTTTTATAAATATCTGTTAGATAGGAGGAAAATTATTCATTTTGTCCAGCTAGATTTACATTTTTGACCACTGTACCTTGGTGGCGGAAAGCGTTGCGCCATTACGCGGCTAAATAATTGCCGTTTTGCGGACGGAAAAATCTGCATTCACCTTAATTTAAAATAATCTCTAAATATTGTCCCTCTGCTAAGATTTATGCCTCACATCGTTTAAAAATGTTGGTAGCAATATGGAGAAGTTCTTCTTCTGTGATCTTGATTTGTTGCGCTGACTTAGGAATAGACTTTCTCGGATTGCCTTCTAAACAGGCACATATAATCAAATTTGTCTACGTTTAGTTATTTTTTTTTTTCGGTACTGATCCCGTTACACGAAGTTTTGCCGCTAATTTTTAAATCATAGACCTACTAAGTAGTCTTTTTACGAAAGTGTTTTTGACATCTCCAATTTTCACATTTAAAAAATCTACGATGTAAATCCATGCCGTTCAACAGAATACATGTTATCACAACATAGTCAATGACACTACTGAGCTACTGAGCGAGCACATCGTGGCTTGTCAGCGGTAATAGTAGCTCGTTTCTCACGCAGCAAGTGCGCAGTACCGAACTTTCTCTTCGTTCATCTCATCGTATGTTAGACACCAGTTAATAGTTCATTTAACGGCGCTTTCAATGCAGAAGTTATTCAGCGTCGAAAATCGACGTGAACGAAAAACGGTGGACAATTGTGCCTGAAGCTATTTATCAGAGCCAGAATTATTTTACATGCCCTAGAAATACGACACGAAATCCACAGCTTTAATTCTATCCCGGAGGAAGCTATGATAAGGATTTTATCACCCTCTGAAACCCATGGGCCTCGGCTAGGATTGAACCCATGAACCTCGATTCCAACGGCCAACATGATAACCGTCAGATCACAGAGAATAATCCCAGCGGAATTGTAGCATTGCATATTAGTCACTATCTAAAAATATCGATAACGTATGAACCTGTCGTCTTTAAAATCATTTAGTTTAATCACTCTCGTCTAAAATTGTCTTTGGGGAATACGAAATGCCCACAGTTTCTAAGAGCACAAGAAATTCCATTTAGAGAAGGTAAAGTCACTGAAGAAAAACGTCTTAGTTTGTAACATTTTCGTTATGGATATGCTCACGCTAATGTTACAAAGTACCTAATGCGTACAGACATCTCTAAGCTAAAAAAATTATGTGGAAAGAAGTCGATTGGAAGTGCAGGCAATAGTTCTTTTGAAATAATCGTTTTGGGATACATACTCCTTTTGCCATACTCAACAAAGAAAATTCTTAAAGTCGATTTTAAATAAACAGTAATTTTCTGTTATCTTGTGAATAAAGAACAATTAGTTTCGTAGTAAGATGATTGTATTTTACGTAGGTACATCGCTATTGGAGGAAATAACTCATTGATGATGAATTTGAACAAAATTTGTTCAGGAATCTAGAAAAAATTTCTGCACACAGATGTAGAGACAGAAAAATCGCATGCAAACAATAATTTTTCGGTGTTATGCTGTGAGACATTATTTCCGTTAAAGTGTCCAATTCGGATGTTTTTTACAATACTACTTTCTCTTTTTAGTTCACATAATGAGAAAATAAAACAAAAATATTTTACAGAAACCATATCCATGATTTCATCTTTAGAACAGACCTATAATTCACTGAAAATCGTATAGATTTTGGCTTATCACGCCGAAGACACGGATTAAAATATCAACAGTGCAAATCGAACTTGTGAATACAAACGGTGTTATGTACTTCAGTTTCGCCTCTGATTATACGCGATTATCCACCAAATGAAGCAACTGGGCAAGGTCTTGATATCGTTCATGGATCACACGAACATTGACAGGAGCAATGAAAATTCTCAGAGATTTACCCATTGAGTCTAAGACTACATCAAAACATTAAGAGCAACAGCAGTCTCGATTGTTTTTTTACTTGATTATTTAACGGCGCTGTATCAGCTCCTAGGTTATTTAGCGTCGATGGGATTGTTGATTGAAAGATGATGTTTGGCGAGGTTAGGCCGAGGATTCGCCATAGATTACCTGGCATTTGTCTTACCGTTGGAAAAACCTCAGAAAAAACCCAACCAGGTAATCAGTCCAAACAGAAATCGAACCCACTCCGAGCGCAGCTTCGAGTCAGGAGGCAAACGTCTCTGCCGACTGAGCTACGCCGGTGGCTGTTTCTTGGTTGTTAAGAAGAGAGTAAAAAAAAAAAGTAAAATCCATGGCGTTATAGCCCATGAAGGGCCAAGAGCGACCAGCCGACTGCTGGCTTCACGTCCACATGCCGAAGCAGAGGTGGACGATCATCCAACCAGAATGGAGGTATCGTGTAGTTAGCACGATGATCCCCCCAGCCGTTATAGCTGGTTTGCGAAACCGGATTTTCGCTACCTATCGTAGCTCCCCAAGTGCATCATGATGCTGGGTGGGCACCGGTCCCATACACTGGCCGAAATTTCATGAGAAAATTTCTTTTCCCATGAGGACTCGAACCAGCGTGCATTCCGTAACGCGAGTCCCAGGCAGAATCCCTTAGACCACGACGCCACGGCGCTGGACGTTGAGAAGAGAGAAAACAGAAAATAAAGATATGAAAACTGGCAATGAGTTTTCAGAAAATTAAATTTTCTTAGAAATAGGCTATACGATGCGGGATTTTGGATTTTGTCACTGTGTCATAGATAAACACCCAACTTGTTGGAGCTTCATATTTTTTTTAGTTGGTTATTTAACTACGCTGTATCAACTACTAGGTTATTTAGCATCGATGGGATTGGTGATAGCGAGATTGTATTTGGCGAGGTGAGGCCGAGGATTCGCCATAGATTACCTGGCATTCACCTAATGTTAAAAAACCCAACCAAGTTATCAGCCCAAGCGCAACTTCAGATCGACAGGAAAGCGCCTTAATCGACTGAGCCACGCCGATGGCCCAGCTTCGTATTGACCTCTTCATTAGGAAAGACAGGGAAGAAGAAACCGATCTCTTTCATTCGTTACCAAGAACTATCGTTCTCCGAAAAGTTTGATGTTTCTGTATCTATGAGACTGTACAAAAACCTAAAAAAAAGTAGCACGACATTGAACAATGTGAGGGTCTTAAATAAAGTGCAAAAACAATATATATATATAATGTTAGGAGATTCGACATTGTCAGAATGGCGATGTAATGCTCTCCAACTCTACTAGGCGTGGTCCACCTTGTTATGCATGAAAATAAAGATGCAAAACAGCTTTCTTTCTCTATCTAAAGAAACGGGAAGTATTGTTATCTTTAAGAACCCTTTAATTATCAATATTCACACTTGAGCAAAATGGTTCAGCAGAGGAGAGAAACGTGTGGTTTGGCTTGCACGCGGCTGTACGTGTCTGCCAGTGCAGTGCGCCCCTCGACCTCTTAAAACACACAATTCCATGCATCACCGAACCGAGGTGAAGAGGCTGTATTTTGATATGACTTCGACTTTGGTGAGCCGCCTTAAATATGCATAGGAATGTCGCGTCCTATGAACATGGACCCTACCTGGGGCACAGCTCGTCAATCCAGGTTCAAACAAAGCCGACGTGAGGAACTGTAATTAATGATGCACAAACAATGAACTTCACAGCTATTTCTGTATATTTTAGTCACTTCCATAATGAACTTCACCACCAGCACCGTTGTCATGACTACCACCAATATCATCATTACAGTCACTGTCGCCAACACAATATTACAGCCATCAAAACGATTACCACCAGCACAATAAAATGACTACCATGTTATCATCATTATCATAATCACCAGCGCTACTGATGTCATATGAGAGCCGTCTTCACAGTCGTCGTTACCAACACCCTAACGTACGAACGTTATCACCATCGCCATCATAAAATCACCAACACCACCTTATCACAACTAAAACTATATCATTATAACTACTAACAACACAATCGTCATTACCAACATGTAGTCTACTTGTCATTAGCATGATTACAATCTCCGTTATCATAACTATAACAATACAATTATCAGGATCGTTACGTTAACGTTATTGTCACATGAAATTATTACCATTACCACAATTTCTGTTATTACCAACATAATAATTTTCATTATCACTATCACAACAATCTTTTCCTTATTACAATTACCATATCATCACTACCATCACTTTTACTGTCATCTTTACTATAACAATTATCATTATCATCACCACTAAGATTGCCACTGCCATCTACAATTTACGACTTACCATTATTATTCCTACTATAATTATGTGATCTTTACTATATAATAATCATTATAATCAGTAATATCATTAGTATTCTCATTTACATTGTAACAATTACCATTATTATGACTACCATTGTCATCTTTACTATAACAACTACCATTGTCATTACTACTGTCATTATTGTCATCTGCATTATAACAATTACCATTACTATCACTACCATTGCCATCTTTACTAGAACAGTTACTATCGTCATCACTACCATAATTATCATTGTCATCTACATTATAATTACCATTATTATCACTACCACTGGCACCTATACTATTACTATTATTATCATTGGCCCCTTTATTATAACAATTACCATTATTATCACCATCGTTGTTATCTTTATTATAACAGTTACCATTATCATCCCTACTATTATTATCATTGTCATCTGCATTAGAACAATATTACTACCATTGTCATCTTTACTATAACAGTTACCATCATTATTATTGTCATCTACATTATAACAAATTGCCATTATTATCACTACCATTGGCATCTTTACCTTAACAATTACCATTATAATCACTAATTTCATTACAATTATCATCTACACTATAACAATTACCGTTATTATCACTACCATTATTACTATTGTCATCTTTAGTATAACAATTTCCATTGTTATCACTACCACCATTACCATTGTCATCTACACTATGACATTTACCATTTGTAACCTCAAATGTTCAGTTGTTTTTATTCCAAGGACCCTTTTATTCTTATTATCTCTGCTTAGATACGGCTGTTTTCCTGGATATTATTGTTATAACCTTGAATGTTTACTTGTTCGCATTGGCATTATCTTGCTGAATACAATTCGTGGTAATAGTTATCCTCAAGTAATTTAAATTCGCTTTTTAAATTCATGTCTGCTGTCATTACATAGGCCTAATTATTTCTCGACCTTCGGTCCCGAAATAATTATCATGACAACAAACATTCGTTAAGCTCAATTAAATTACCGGAAAACTATCACCATTCATGTTATAGAACAAGGATTCTTAATCTACGGGTCGCGACCCAAACAAGGGTCGCTGTGGCTTTCGGGATGGATCGCTTCCTGAAAAAACAAAATTAAAGAAATGTTAATTAAAGTACTTGGGATTGTGATTATATTTGATTATTATTGCTTATTATGAAATTTACAACTCTATAGTAGACCCTAATAAATAAATTGCTACACTTTACTTGTTTTTATTACAATAGCACTGTTTAACTTCAAAATAGGCCCATGGGTCGCGCAAGTTCATCGCTCACTTAACTTTAGACCTTGGCTAAAAAAAGGTTAAGAACCCCTGTTATAGAAGATAGTGGCAATTGCGTTGATAATGGTACCGGTAATAGTTATAATGTAAATAACAATGCAGTATAATGATAACGGTAATTGTTATATTGTTGATGCCAATGGTAATGATGATTTTAATGATAATGATATTAAGGTGTAGAAGATAATGGTAATGATGGTAGTGATAAAACAGCACTTTCTTTTGAACTCATCATTGCTTGTCTATAATTTTCAACATGTTTAATTTTATTACTATGATGTACTGAAGTACATATGGAGTTTCAGTGAAGTAATCTGCGTTTCCATTTAGTGAAGAATCGGTAGAATGGAGAAAAATTCTCTCCGGCACCGGGACTCGAACCTGTGTTTCCAGCTTTACCGGAGAGAATTTTTCTCCGTTGTACCAATTCTTCACCATGTTTAATTTTATTGTAAACTATTTACTTATAGTAGGTAATTAATTGTGAAATAATTGTAATTAATTATTATTGCATGTTGAGACTGCGAATCCCACGTAATTGCTTGACTGCCGATACATCGGAACAGAGACGAACAAATGAAACAAATGAACATAGGGAAAAAAATTTCACTTATTAATTTTGAGCAGCATTCTTTTAACTATCAGTGTAATTCGATTCTCATTGGTCAATCTAGCGTCAAAGATCTCGTTCATTGGCTGAGAATCGATTATCATGGTAATTCATCACATTTACAGTAGGACCTCGATAATCTGACTGTTGGAGCCGGGGGTAGTTCGGATTATAAATTGTACACTACTATAGATATAAAAATGTGGTGTAAATCATAGGCTTTCTTTCTTATTCTGCTTAACACCCCCTTTTATCCGACTTACAGACCACAATGGGTAGAGGAGGGAGCTTCATTGGATCTTCTTTTCCAGTATTCTCTCGTTTTACGTCATTCGGGGATGCGTTCGATTTATCGAATATTCATATTATAGTGATTCTATTGTACTATTATTAGTATTCACTATTGGCACTACCATAGCTATCATCATAATCATAATCATCATCATCACACCAAAATTGTTTTGCATAAATTAATCACAAGTATTATTAATTGATCTTAATAATAATTATCATAATCAATAATTTAACTTTATTCCTACAATTTCCAACACCGGAAACTCGACTCTTCAAAGAACTTCTCAACGAGGACACCGGGATTCGGATTGTAGTAGATTATGTGAGATTGGCAGTGGGTAGTGCGGATGAAAGAAGCTGCTTCATGTGTAACTATTCACTTTTATTTCATCGCCGTTTCTTCATTGCCATATTCGATCAATGCCGAGTATCTTATACTTATTTACCTATCATTTTTCATCACCACCAGTACTTAAAATACCTCCTTTCTAGACGACCAGCTCACTCGTCAATTTGGGTTAGACTTTATGCTAATGGTGGAACTTTATTGCAGCAGATCATTTGTTGAGACAAGAAATGTAAAATTTAAATTATGGTTTATTTAAGTACGCTCGCTACTGCCGAGGTTATATCAGCGTCGCCGGTGTGCCGGAATTTTGTCCCGCAGGAGTTCTTTTACATGCCACTAAATCTAGTAACATGAGCCTGTCGCATTTAAGTACACTTAAATGCCATCGACCTGGGCCGGGATCGAACCCGCAACCTCGGGCACAGAAGGCCAGCGCTATATCAACTGCGCCACTCAGGGCGACGACAAGAAATGTAAAATAATACAAAATAACATACACACAAAAGTTCAGTTTGACGAAAATATTTTCATTTTCTTCGCTGCAAATTGAATCAACCATGGTTCAGTTTCTCACATAACGAACAAAGGAAGTAAAGAGTTCAGTTTTCATTGATTTTCACTTCAAATAGAAGTAGAACTCTTGAATTGACGACTCAAGTCTTATTGTTAGTACAGTAAAACATTGGATTACGAGTAACTTGGTTTGCGAGTGTTTTGCAAAACGAGCGAACAATGAGGAAACGTTTTTGTTTGATAAACTTTCGATGTCTTGCAATACGAGCAGCACGATTTGTACGTAACTTGCTTCGCTTGCGAGCAACAGCAAGAGGCAATGGAGGGGATCTCGTCTGAGGAGGAAGAGGAGAAAAAAGCGGACGAATTTTTCGCTTCAAATGAGATTAAAGAGATGTGAAAAAAGTGGGAAGCAGTACAAAACTTTGTTCAAATTCACCACCTTGATAAGGTTGTAGCAGTGCAGTGCATGCGATAAATTTCACAATGTCGCATTTCCGCAAAATCTTCAAAACGAGGCAAAAACAGGTGTTACTGGATAGGTTCTTAGAGCAAAAGATTCATGTCAGTCAAGCAGTCAGAAGTGATTCCGTTAGTGATAGCGAAAATATTTTCTTTAAATGTTCAAGAACTTTACTAAGCAGAAAAACAGGTGAAATACACTCAAAAACAAACTACAGTAAAGTAATTTGTGTTGCACTAATGTATTGAATTTTAACTGAATCATATTGTATTTAATATGAATAAAAGGTTGTGAAACGAATTAATCTGAGTTTGCATTGCTTTTTTATGGAGAAAGTCGCTTTGATATGCAAGTGTTTTGGATTAAGAGCACGTTTTCGAAACGAATTGTGCTCGTAATCCAAGGTTGCACTTTTATCTTTTCTCTTCCTATTAAAATCGAACTAGTTCCGCATCATTTCTATACATCAATTTTCTGCATTTAATGGTATATCTCTGTTAGGATAAAAGCTTTCTATTACAAACGAAGAACTATGCCTGCACTAATGGTCTGATTTAAGTTGTTTCACTTGACTTTAAATGAAGGTTTGCCTACCTTGTCTAGAATACCAATGAGAGTTATAAGTGAGTCATATTTCTTTCAATACCATTTTAGATAAGTTGCTCACATTTTTTGAGCCCTTTTACTTTAACCGTTTGAGCTTTTTATAATAGACTTCCTTAGTGATTGAGCTCTCGTGATGTTGCTAAACATGTTGCCGTGAATGCATGACGCGTATACAAACATGTAATCCCTAATTGATCGGGGGAGGATAAATCCAATTTGCCATAACGGTTCCGTTGTACTGGCGGCTTCCGCTAACAAAGGGAGTCGGGTTGACATCCATCACTGGCACACTTGATCGATTTCTTTCACTTTACGACTATTTACGAGTCTGTAGCTCGAGAGGAATGCTGCTTAATAGTGCCAAGGAAGTCCGAGTCATGGATGGAGCTGCTTCCTCACACGTGTCCAGGCTGCCGGCATGTCGTGAGCACGACAAATCCGTGAAAAACTTCTAACTTGTATTTACTTTAGACGATCTGTATTCATTCTCAAGCTGGATTTTCTAAAACAAAACGACTTACAACTGAAGTACTTTGTGGAACATATTCGAGAAGCTATTCTGAAGCTTGAGTGGTTGCGTTTCTAGTTACAAACCCAGCTGACCCGGGTTCGATTCCATGTAGATTAGTGGAGATTTGTCTTCTTTGTTCAGGTAATTCGTGCGTATCCCATTACTACTCGTATACTTTTCTAGAAAAAAGGTAGAAATAAACGTTCTGAAACTAGTAAAATGGAACAAATTTTAGTCATGGATTTCTGTGACATGTCATATATTTTGTTTGCACTATTATGTTCTTATTTACAGCTAAGTTATTGTTGTTAGACCTTGAAAGTGAGAATTCCCACACAGAAACTTGTTGCTAGGAAAATCATTCTTCATAACATAAAAATATACTGAAATAGACCCATTATAGTGCACTTATTGTACTTAGTCACCATAACAATGCAGTTTTGCAAAGACTTTGAAACAATATTGCTTTAAATTTTCAATGCAAAATATATTGTATTTGCAATTTTAAAAATACGATCGTGCAAAAAATGTTGTACAATACACGTTTGTGAAGTGCATTACAAAATCTCTCACTCTGCTCGTTTTTCAAACTTTTCCTCGATTTTGTATAAAGTACTTCCCACAGTGGAGAACCACAAAGCTGGGACACCACATTATAAGCAGTGGCCATAGCCTAATTGCACCTTCTCCTTTATTCTTGTTGTTGTTATTAGTATTGTTATTATCATTATTATTATTATTATTATTAATGTTATTAAATATAGTATTATCTACAATAAGTATTTAAAATATGATAAAAATTGAAAATTTAAAACTTACCTACTATTAAGCTGTAAGACCACTGACGTCGATTCAAATGCACTTCGAATCGTATTCAAGGTAATATAATAATAATAATAATAATAATAATAATAATAATAATAATAATAATAATAACAATAATAATAATAATAATAAAAATAATAATATAATAATAATATTTATTTAATACTATACACTTGAGCTACATTAGGCATTGCAGCCCGAAAGAGCAGAAGCTCGTGCTCGGGCGCAATTCAGATCAGTTATATAAAATATATCACAAAATTACGAGAGTTCATTGAGAACAATCACATTAATAAATGGTAAAATACATACAGCATGTAATAACAGGGTCTATATACAAATAGAAAATACAAAAGTACATGAATATTAGAGTATCAATTTTTAACTCAATTAGCTTAAACAATTAAATAATTAATCTGATTTGTTTCTTAAATCTATGTGTGTTAAGTGTACTTACCTCAGGGTAAGCTCTAATTAATATATTATATATTTTGGGTCCAAAATTTCTGCTGTGTTTTAATCCAGCAGTTGTGTGGCATTTGGGAGTATTTAGAAAGAAACTGTAGTTTTGTCTCGTATGGTATTCATGAGGATCAAATTTAAATTTATTGTGGTTTTTATGGAAGTAAATCAGCAATGTTTGTTTATAAATTTGTTCTAGATTTGATACGCCAAATTCCTGAAAATTTAATTTTGTTGGGTAATCAAAAGGTTTATATAGACAAATTTTGATAATTCTTTTTTGGACCAGATTTAAAGGTACGCATATATTACTCTTATTATTAGTCTATTGTTTTTAACACAATGAAGTTTCAAGTTTTTCAAGCTTTAAACTTTCATTGTATTTTAAATAATTATTTAAAGTGAATCTATATCGAGAGAAATAAAATAAGTAGGCCTACATACAATTACGCCTTTGGGTTGAACATAGTCTGATACATCTGGTCGACAGATTACGTCATTGCCTCAAAATGGAGTTAAGGAGTTTCGAAACTTTGGAGTTTTTCTATTCCATGACAGGTTGATAAAATCACCGTGACAGTCTCGAATCGCAAAGGCGCTAATCGCCATGCGTTTGTTGAAAGCTGAACGAACACCAATAGGCCTCTACGATATTTCGGAGTGGCAGAGGTTATTGCGTGCCCACATAATTACTGCCGCGTTCTTCCGCTCGGGACGGCGCGGCTCGCTGCCGTAATTGCAGGCAACCCTCATCAATTAATCGGACTCCATCACCCCCAGCGTAAACTTGAAAATCTTTCCCACTTCATTTCATGTAAATGTATTCAAATCCTCGCGGCTGGTCCGGACTATTAGCAAGCGGCGCGCGGTAACTTTATACCGACACATGTTGTCAGGGCTAATACACTGCGTTATACTCGACTAATTGGCGCGGGGAGAAAGTTCAAGTTCCACACCATTCTGGACCAGATCACTCCCTTGTGATTCGCCTATCTCGCAATACGCTTGTCGTAACGCGATTATTCCTTATATTTTAAGCATCAGACCATTAAAGAGAATTTTGTGGAGAACAAAGACTGCGTTGGAGCAGATTTGCTTGGGACAGGCCTACCCCTGTTTCCATAACGCAGCGGTGACCAAAACTCGAGCTGCAGTGATTACATGCGACAGACAGCCTATGAAGTAAGGAGACGGAGGAAAGGTACTTGGCATGAAAACTATAACCAGTGGAGGTTCCTGTACTAACAGCTTCATCAATCCCGCGGATAATAGTACATTATGCAACGAGCCTATAATGAAGGTAATTAAGAAGAGAGTATGGATATTTATGAAACGAGCGCAAGCGAGTTTCATAATTTTCATACGAGCTTCTTAATTACCATTATAGGCGAGTTTCATACGACTTTTTATGCTCGACCATATTTCTAACTTGATATTATTAATTTTCTTTGTATCTGACCTTGACCAATGTCCCGTATGTTGTGAGATGTGCCAAACGCGAAAGTATTGATTTTTTCCGTGGAACAGATGTTCACATTGACCTTGCTAGGCCATAAGAACCTACAGAGATAACATTCAAATTAAATTAGACATTGGAAAACGAGATGACAAATTGAATTTATTTGAATGTTATTTACAATTAACGCTAATTATTATATTAACAGAACATAACCTTCTGCGACAGTATTGGATTTCCAGCCTCCGTGACTTTTTGCTAATTCTCTTTCGATTGCATATCCGAGAATAATCGATACTTGCGGTTTTATAACGGTAGAAAGCTGACCTGTCATTGGCTGAACAGTTGTAACCTGAGTCGTCATTGGCTGAAAGACCTGAACTTTAATGAGTAGGTGTACTTTAATGACATGCATTAAATGTAGTATAATTACTACATTTCGGCATGGTCGAGCATAAAAACCTCAAGCTTTGCTGTATCAGTAATGTCACTGCTGTCATCAAGAGCCAGCGAATAATATACCATTTTTCTTGCTTCTTTTTTTAACCTTCCTCTTGAATAAAATCAGGAATTTTCTAAATACTTCTCTCGATACTTCGTCGAGAAATTCGTAGTTTTTCAAAACTTCTTATGGACAAGGTATTTAAGCTATTTTAATCATTACTCTTTTGAGAAATTCTGTTCTATCAAAAAGCTTAAGAGTACCAGATATTTCAAACCCCATTAGGTAGTTGACTTCCTTACATTTTATTTATGCCATCTTTCTCTTCCTGGCTATGATTTAAGATATGTAAATTCCTGGCGTTTAACAGTTCGTTGGCACATAATATTGAATCAGTTTTCTACAATATCATTATTAAATGAATAACTAATAAATGAAGAGTCCACTGCAAGAATGATGGATGTCACTTTCTTGTCGAAAATGAACCAAGACTGTCAATGCATAGCTTAAGACATATACTGGGTGTTCAGTTCAAAATGTGTCATGGCTCGCTGTATGTCGTCATGTGGCTAGCCGATGAGCCTAGAGAATTCAATCTTTCTACACTTCCGCAGAGGTGTATAACCTAAGAGGCAGAAAAGCTGCCTAGCAAGTACGGCGTTCATTCTGAAGAGTACGTACCGATACGTACGGTAACGCCGGTAGTGGCAGGAATGTGAACTGTTTTCAAATACGTACTGTCGGGATATGGGGAGAGGGTTAAGACGATTACTTACGTATTTGTTGACATTAACTTCGACGGTCAACATGGACACGGAGCATTTGATTTGTGTTGTGGAATGTTACCGTACGGAACCGATGATAACAAATACCCTGCGTACGACTTGCCGGCGCAAAACACAGTTCGAAAGAGGTTATGGTAGCACACAGACGGTACAAACCGCCATCTGTTGCTATGACGTTCAAGTTATACCGTACACGTTCTCAAGTTCAGATTGAAGAACGCCTTAAATAATAGGCAACTTCTCTAACATATAAGCTGAAACTCGCTTCAAATCGGTGACCCAACAACAGTGACGTCATGACACACTTTGAAATGAACACCCAGTATAATGTACATAGATAGTTATATGGCATTAACACTGTTAGCCATTGTCCAGTAATGATCGGAAAATCACAGTTAAGCTTTGAGCGCTAAGCATTTCAAACTTTCAATTGCTTCTCCTGCAAAATGTATTCCAAATGACGTCATCATTCTTGCAGTGGACTCTTCAAATAGTTACCCTCATCTAAAAATTAAAAAGATTAAAATTGGCATAAAACCTAATAATTTTATTCTTCTAGGAAGAAGATCTAAAAATATCAATATCCATGCACGTACAGAAGAATTATAGAAACACGTACTTAGTGATCAGTAATAATAATAATAATAATAATAATAATAATAATAATAATAATAATAATACATTATTCAGCGTGGCAAGTAATGTTTCTATATACTCCTAATTGAACCATTGAACAAAATAAATATATTACATTTTGTCCGACAGAACAACAGAAAAGTTCTCCTTCTCATTCTTTATGAAACCGTCTCTTACTCCTTGTAGAGACAGACTTTGTAGAGCGACTTGATACCGCCACTGCTTGCCTTCAGTACGTGAATGAAACTCACAGCAATGTACAGGAAACTCCTCATACCCTTCTGAATGTCTGTGATTACACGACACTCGCTTTGGTCGCCGCTGCCATAACGTATTGCCACTGTGCCGTGCTCACGAGTCTCATTTTCGTTGGCAGACAAAACAGTCTAATCGATCCAATCGGTCGGCCGATTTTTCGGTTGGTCTGACTGACTGTCGGTCGGTAGGTCAGTCTCAGAGTGATTAAGAAAGAATAGTACATATTTGGGGGGTGGTAGTATGGATTATTCTGAACAAAAATGGTTATATAAACATGTGTAAATTTTGCAATGGGCGTGGAGATACAGCTGTTTGAATGTTACGCGTTACAAGCGTTATGAGTGTTAAGAAGAAAAATGACTTAAAGATTATATTTATTGCTTATTTACATGGTATCAATTCATTTCAACAGTTAAAAGTAATGGTTAAAAAATTCCACTACCGACTTCAGTACACTTTTCCGCTCTATTGACAACGGTAATTGTTGCACTTCTGAGGTCGTCTATCGTTCTTTTATGAGGACAGCACTGTTCATAATGCGAATGAACAATTTGTCCCTTGTGTTTACTTTGTTTTTGTACACTTCGCCTTTCATCCACCACCACAGACAAAAGTCGACAGGAGTAAAGTCTGGGGAGCTTGATGGCCAATGAACGTGTCCACCTTAGCCGATCTATCGTCCGGGGAATGAGAGATTTAGATGAATGCCACCTGCCGGTTAAAATGTACAAGAACTCGGTCATGCGCGCGCATCAGATCTGTACAGGCTAGCTACAAACAGTTATTTCTCTACACACTATGAACAGTACTGCCCTCAGACGACCCCAGAAGAGCGATATGTACTATTCCCTTGTACGTAGTCATTTGTCGTTCTTTCGTAGACTGTGCCTTGTTATGCGTAACATGCAAACAGCTGTAGGCTGTCTTCACTCCCATAAAATAATTGGACACATGTTTAGATGACCATTTTTTTTTTACTCACAATCCAACATGGAGGATATGTTACAGTAGCAGTTTAAAGTAATACACTTAATAAGGCGCCTTAGTAGCTCAGAGGTGTGTGATAACTGTGGACCTATGTTCGAATCCCGGTGATGGTGGAGTCATATTTGTGCTGAACAAAACCAAGGTTCTTGAGGATTTTTCTCGGAATTCTCGCGTTTCTACTCTTCATTTCATCGTCACTCTCAATTTCAGTATTCATTAATATCATTTCAATATTATTCACCAAAACGATGTAGCGTGACGTGATATGTGACGCGTATAAATGACACCAGTTTGAGGAGGCGCAGTAAGCAATTCGAGAGATGTAATGGTAGGCCTACTCTAGTAGAACTTCATCTTACCCGAAAGCCTACATGACTGAATCGACAGATGCACCACATGACTGAGTCATGATTATATACTGCACAATCATACCATTTCGAGGCTGCGGTGCTAGTCTTAGGATTTCTTCCCTATAGGAAATAAAGAAAATAAACTACTTAATAGAATATATTAAAGAGCTAACATATCATCTTTATTCTTAGAAATACTGGTAGAAATTGGATTTTAATTTATTAAGGCACTATAGTTAACTTTTTGGCTCAAATTATTGAGGGTATTACACATGTATTCCGTGTTTTTATTAGTCTTTTGTAGAGGCGCTGTTTTCCGAATTTCAGAAGGCGTCTTTGTTTGTGAACGACTTGTGTTCATTACAAATAAACCGAATTGGACCAAAATCGACTCAATTTTATGATGATTATGATGACGATGACGACGACGATGAAGCAGTTTGATAGCAATAACTAGAAGTGACTTATTAAGTAATTATATCTCACACACGAATAATATTTCTACTTAAAATATGGCTGGCTAGCTTCGATTAAATGGGAGGAAAGGGAAGATATACAGCGTGTAACTAAAAGCCTAGATCATATATGTAACAGATAGGTCGGCCTTATAGGCTTTGACGTTAACAACTTTTGTCAACGCTGCCATCTAGTTGTTACATAAGGAGTCACGTCATAATTCCCATTTGAATTGCATTAGCGACTGTACTGCCATCTCGTGTTCGTTTACGGCGGACGGGTGGCGATCCTGGCGGTTGTTCTCTTCAAAGTGCTACCGATTTTAACATAGCGATGAGTTATCTGTTACATATATGATCTAGGCTAAAAGGTAGGTACATTCCTTACGTCTAGAGGATGAAAATCTTATACGAACATATTTTCTTGTTAGCTCTTTTTTTTACAACCTCGACAGACGAAGATACAAAGCGTTATTGAATAACAACTTGCCCGTTGTTAGGAGTGTAATTACGTTGCGACGAGACATGTATACTTCTTGCATTATGGAACTCCTGCTCATTTCAGTGTCTCTGTTCATCGGTTTCTCAGTCGCAAGTTCCGTGATTGCTGGATTGGTAGAGGTGGACCAATTCCTTTGTCTCCATGCTCCCGATTTAGTTATTATGCTTTTATTTGTGGAGGCTTTTAAAATCGTTTGTGTATGCAACTCAAGTGCAAGATGTAGTGAGTCTCTGTGACCTTACTGTGGAATGTGGCGAGACAATCCGAAATTCACCGACACATAAGCGCATCCAGAAGTTAACAAACGTCGGGTTCATAAGTAGGTCTGTTCGTGCTAACGAAGGACATTTTGAGCATTTATTATAAGACACTTTGGGAAAAAAAAAAAAAAAAAAAAAAAAAAAAAAAAAAAAAAAAAAAAAACTTGTGGTTCATACAAGTTGTAGAAAATAGCTCTATCAAAGAAATAAAGCGTTCCCGGATAACATATGGAATGTTTCCCTAAAATTTTGACATAGCTTTTAGTTACATTCTGTATTTTACTGTGTTACACATTGCTGTCTGCTTCATTGTAGTGTTTACTCTGCACTTTCTTACGCCGAAGTCTTGCGCCATGCTGAAGACTTGAACTGGAGTCCTATCACATGTAAATATCAAATTTTGGTCCAACTGTCTGGAATGCTCAATTCTTATAGATAATTTAGTTACATTATTCCACTCGTGCCATTCAGATATATTGCATAGGAAAAAGCATGATACAGTATTTATATATTTATTCATATTATTATTTATAGTCCACACCTGTGGAGTAACGGTTAGCGCGTCTGGCCGCGAAACCAGGTGGCCCGGGTTCGAATCCTGGTCGGGGCAAGTTACCTGCTTGAGGTTTTTTCCGTGGTTTTCCCTCAACCAAATTTGAGCAAATGCTGGGTAACTTTCGGTGCTGGACCCCGAACTCATTTCACCGGCATTATCATCTTCATCTCATCCAGACGCTAAATAACCTGAGATGTTGATACAGCGTCGTAAAATAACCTACTAAAAATTAAAAAATCATATTTTTGAACTACGGAATATACTTTTTTTCTTTGTATAAATCGAGGTTAAAATGGCTGAAAGTGATGGTGATCTCTATCTTGTGCCACCGATGGGTTCTACCTCCTCACCTGAACAAACGCAGTTGGAAGGACATGTTGCATATTTAACTGCCTTGCAGTTATTAAAGGTCGAATGGCCTACACAGGGATAACAAATCTCATAGACAATAGCCGTCCCTAGTTTGCATTTAAATAGTGACCCTTGTTCGGATCTGTCCTTGCTTGACGAAAGAGAAGAATCTCATTTGCATTTACTACGTGTTTGCTGGACTTTCCACCATAGACCCGCCTGAATGTCTATGTTGAAATTATCATAAAATAGAGATACTTTATTTCAAGGCAGTTGGTCCCTCAGATTAACACATTATACCGGGAAAGAATATGAGTTCCCAAAGCGGCCGTTGTTTAACAGTCCGAGATTTCCAGACCCGTGAAACTCGTGTTGAATAATACTGAATCCATTTGTAACCACGAAACAGTCTGATGCATATTGAGATTAAATTTTGTACATTTCTTCACAGACTTTGAATCTCGTAATATAAGTATATTATATCGTATAGGCATATTTACAAATTTTGGGGGAAAATGTCCTATAAGGATGAAAATATTTATAAAAAAATATAACGGAGTAGGCTAAGTTTTTTAATTTTAAATATCTAAGACATAACATCAAGTGAAGAAGAAAATGAGATCTCTCGAAAAGTGCACTAGCGAAAAGACTGGAACTACAAAATGAACTCTATCCAGATTGGTAAAATTTTGGCAGCACGTTTTTATTATACTGTCAGAAACGTTGAACTACAAGTAAGAAAAGACAGAAGTATAGTATTCGAGTAACACGTTATACTCTTGCGAAGTCTATATAAAGGTGCAATGAATTTCATTTCGGTTTAGGAAAGGAAGAAGCTGTATTGACAGTGTTTTCACCCTTAAACAAAAAATAGAATAATAACGAAGAGAAGAAACTTTTAGAAAAACATATTTTATTTATAGACTACTTAAAAGCATTTGACAAAATATCAAGGCCGATACTATGAAATACTAAAAAAAAAAAAGAAAGAAAACAGAGACAATCCAATACACTTAATAGATGTTATAAAAGTATATGTAATAAAACACTAATAAAATTAATGAAAGGAAACCAACAACAATATTATTAACGGTAGTGTAAGACAAGGTTACCCTTTAGCAACCGTTCATTTTAATTATTTATATAATTAACAGGTTAAACTAAATTCAGAGTCTACACAACTGGCTTTATATGGGTGAATAACAAACAGTCAAATATCCACCATCATATAAAAAAAAAAGGTTATCCAGACTTACATTCATTAAGTCATTGTTATCCTTATGACCTAATCCAAATCCATTTAGATAGTTGTACTACTTTTAAAATGAACCAGATTTCACATTAATATGTTCTACATTCTACAGAAAAGGCCAGGCGGGCATACTAAAATAATATGAGAAAAAGGGGCGCCTCATTGAAAAGGCTGAGAAACGCTGGAGCAGAGAACAAGGCATTATGAAATTCCGTATCAATTTAAAAAGAAAACAATTAAATTGTCTTTATTTAATACATTATTATTATTATTATTATTATTATTATTATTATTATTATTATTATTATTATTATTATTATTATTATTATTATTATTATTATTATTATTTTGTCCGCAGCCTGCCATTCAGAAAGGAGATGGGTGACACTTTGGCCATTTTCGATTTTTGCAGTAAAAATAATCATTGACCGACCATTCATTATTTTTTGTTACGAGAACCTGTTTGTAACAATATTACAAACAGGTTCTACGGAAAATCGACATTTAAAAGTAGGCCTAATGTTCCCACACTTCTATTTTTTCTACATTTACTCACATTGTTCAAGTATTAGAGGGTCGCAACAAATTTCATTCTAAGAAGTTGATTTTTTGCATGTTCTGAAAAATTTGATTAAAAGACTACAGAGTCTTTTTTGGATAAAGTAAATAGGCCTATTTTAAAGAGTAACAATAGATAATATTATGTTGACACTAAAAAAAATAGATTTTTTTAAAACTGACTTTCATGTCACTCATACATTTAAAATTTAAATTATGTCTCTGCTTTTAAATGAAATGGAGGTCAAAGATGTTTTACAGACCAAGAAACAAATTTAATAATAATAATAATAATAATAATAATAATAATAATAATAATAATAATAATAATAATAATAATAATAATAACTCAAAACTATTAAATTGCTACTAATGAAGCTTGGGGACATTAATACTAATAACAAGTGTTTGCTGCATAAAAAAATTGTTTCTACCTTAAAAAATGTAGGAAATAGAAATTTCACCCATTTCATTCTCCATATGTTCTTTGGCCCTTCAAAGTATAGCGGTCCCCTGGTTGAGAATCACATTCTACTCTACATCTTAGCCAAAGGGGCTACACTAAAGTAAAGTGAGGAAAAGGGATCATCATCGAAAAATTGAGAAACACTTTTCTAGACATTCGCGAGAGACAATTTTACTGATCAGCACAGTGCAACCTCAAGATAACATAGGACAGGTGACACACTCAGTTCGTATGGGAAGAAGTAAAATTTCCACTTCCCTGCTGGCAGTCGTTTCTCGGTTCACTGAGTTTGTAGAAGATAACGCAGAGAGGAGAAAATTATTAATATAATTTACAAAAATGACAGTTGCCTGTTTTCCGAATCTATACGAGTCTTATAACTCGTAGATGATCGTCCTTACATTGGCTATATAGATAAACATGGCATAACGAATACATATTATTGAGCACTTTCCATAGCAGGTGCAAGCAGGTCAACATCAGAATTCATTCATTCATAATTCATAATGTTGTGCCCAAGGCCAGGTCCTACACTGTAAATCCGGCATTCTCCAGTCTCCTATTTTCTGCCTTCCTCTCAGTCTCCGCATATGATCCATGACCATATATCTTAATGTCGTCTACCAAACTATCTTCTTTTGCCCCGAACTCTTCTCCCGTTCACTATTCCTTTCAGTGCATCCTTCAGATGGCAGTTTCTTCTTAACCAGTGACCCAAGCAATTCCTTTTCCTTTTTCTGATCAGTTTCAGCATCATTCTTTCTTCATCTACTTTTTCCAACACACTTCGTTTCTTATTCTGTCTGTCCATTTCACACGCTGCATTCTTCTCCATACCCACATTTCAAAAGCTTCTAGTCGCTTCTCTTCACTTCGTCTTAATGTCCATGTTTCTGTCCTATACAATGCCACACTCCACATCAAGCACTTCACTAGTCTCTTCCTTAGTTCTTTCTCCAGAGATCCGCATAAGATGCTCCTTCTTCTATTAAAAGCTTCCTTTGCCATTGCTATTCTTCCTGGCAGCAGATCATGGTACTGCCTGTAGTACACCCCAAGCGTTTGAAGCTGTCCACTTGCTCTACTGCCTCATTTAGAATTCGCAAGTTTACCTTCTTTACTTTTCTTCCTATGACCATGGTCTTCGTCTTGTTGGCATTTATCTTTATTCCATACTGCTCACAGCTGTCATTTAGCTTCAGTAGCATATCCCTTAGTATCATCTCCTCTTCTGCTAACAACGTCATATCATCAGCAAATCGTATGCATTTTATTCTTCTTCCGTCTACTATTACGCCTCCCATGTTCTGAAAATAGTTCTTCACGAAATCCTCCAAATAGACGTTGAACAGTGTAGGTGATAAAGGGTATTCTTGACCTACTCCTCTCTCTATTTCTCTTCCTTCTGACATTTCTTCTCCTTTTCTTTGACTCGTTTCATATAAAGCTTACTGAACAGCCTCATCTCTTTCCAGTCCACGTGAATTTTCTTTAGGATCCCCATCAGTTTATTCCAATCCACTCTGTGAAACGCCTTTTATAAATCCACAAATACTATACAGGCCTACACATCTTTATTATTCTCTAGGTATCATTCGCCGAGTGTTCGTAGCAGCCCAATTGCATTTCCTTTTCCCTTCCTGAAGCCAAACTGCTCTTCTTACAACTGTTCTTCCATCTTAGAATATAAACGTCGATTCAATATTCGCAGAAGAATCTTCGCCGAGTGTTATATATCAGACTGATAGTCTGAACTCGTTACATTTCTAGGCATTATTTTTCTTCTGTACTAGAAGCAACACTGTCTCCGTAAAATCTTCAAGCCATTCGCCTTTCTCATATACAGGTCATAATTGGCTTCAGTTTTGGTAGCAGAAAGAATCTCTTGTGTTGGAAGAACTACATTCACGTACGCTACGAAAAGAGTTCTTGTAAGCTAACACCAGTTTCACACAGTCTAGTAAGTTATCTGAGCGTTGTGCCAAATAGTCAAGATTTACTGCTCTATTTAGTTTGTATCTCTCCTTTGTTCGTTTGCAGTTGTAATTGCAGCTCGAAGGTCGGGATTCTCTTGCAGCATAAACGTATCTCGTCCACAACGACACTCCTTCCCGAGGAAGTTGATTTGAAACTGAATTATGCTCGCACATGAAAGCTTCCGTTGAGAAAAAGTACGCACTTTTGTATAAGTATAATCAGAATTTGCATTTTTTAAAAGACAGTTATTGATATGCTGACGTTATCTGTGCGAATCACACATTTCCTCAATCGCGTTGCGGAAACAAACAGACGGTGTTTTCCTGCATCATGTAAGTTAGTATTGAAGGTAAATAAAGTATTTGTGAAATCTGGATCTAGGAATCAGGTATACAAAACTATGGTACCTACTCCACTAATATCTGAGCCTATTCTAAACCTTTGGAAGTCTTGCATTGTTTTATGCCAAACACCTACAGTCAATTCGAAATATAATTAATTGTTTCATTGGACTCAAAAGTTCTGTGTGTATCTAATGAAGAACTCGAAGGAAATCTTAGCTTTATATTGGCACATTTTTCTTCGCTACCTGTAGTCAGCCATTAGATCACTGAAAACAGCAGGTCTTACACTAACTCATTCATTAAATGTTTCAAATACTATCATATTTAGTTTAACTTAATGTCTATTCCGGGTAGTGTAGAGCAGAAAATAAGAGAGAAAATAATCCCTGTTATTTAAAAAATCATAAAATACATCAACAGGATTACAAAATATGACGTTTTCTCCAAGGAAAATATTTGGAAATACCTAAAGAATTTCGTCTTTCTGTGGAGCAATTGTTCTTTAAATACCGTAAGCACCAAAAACATCGTGGAACATTGAAAGGAATTTTATCGGTAGAGACAACAGAAACAAATTTACAATGGAAAGTATCCGACGCAGAGTGGTTGTGAATTGCAATGCATCCCTTATTTCAGATGTGGAGGCAAGCACATCAACTTTTCAACAATAAAATATATAAGTTTACATAGATCCAATGCTATATTTTACGAACTTTTACTACATTTTTGGGGACATTTCGCATATTTAAGGACATTGTCTTTCAAACTTTGGTGAAGTGATTCTTGGGAGTAAACTAAGCAATTTGTATAATTAAAACTTGAAAATCGAATTTGAGGGCCCAAAGAATTTTTTTTGAAAAAAAAAAAAAAAACCTAGAGTAAAACTTCTTTCTCCAAGATGATCCCTACATACGGAGAATGTTACATACTAAAATTATTTATTTATCTTGAACCATTCAAAAGATATGCCACAGTATAAGCACTTGTCCATACCTGTGGAGTAACGGTCAGCGCGTCTGGCCGCGAAACCAGGTGGCCCGGGTTCGAATCCCGGTCGGGGGAAGTTACCTGGTTGAGGTTTTTCCGGAGTTTTCCCTCAACCCAATACGAGCAAATGCTAGGTAACTTTCGGTGCTGGACCCCGGACTCACTTCACCGGTATTATCACCTTCATTTCATTCAGACGCTAAATAACCAGAGATGTTGATACAGCATCGTAAAATAACCCAATAAAAATATAAGCATTTTAGAAAACAAAATATATATGTATATAATTTATAGGCTATGTATATTTTTGGGATAAAATAACTATAGATTGAAAATAACAATTTTAGTTTACAACGTAGCCACATGTTTAAGCTTTAATTCGGTACTTCATTGAATCTTTTTCCCAATTGGAAGTCTACTTTTTGTCCATCGGAAGGATAATAAATGTCGGAAAATGTGAAATAGGAGAAAACAGACACTGAAGATGGCGTAAGATATAGAATGTATAGTACGACTTTGATAATCTCTTTCTTTTTATAGATGATAAGGATTGGAGCAATGGTGAAACGATGGTGGGAAAACAGGAGTATTCCGAGACAATCTGCTCCAAAACCGTCTTTATCCACCATAAATTATTGCATGTTGGAATCGACCAAATTCAACTTGAGTCTCCATTATGTAAAGCAGACGTTTTTTATCAAACAGTATGCGTATAAAATTTATAATTTTGATTTCCATTTGAAAGTCAGTATTTCTGCTTGAAATCGGTAAAAAATAACCTTTTACACTTTCAACCACGATATTAAATATCAATAAAAATTAATTTTAATAATGTATTCCACTGAACGTATGTTGCTCAAATTTTGGAGATGCATTGTATAACACATAAACACTTACTGAGACGGATGTTTATTCCACAGCCACATGCACTTGTCTGTGAAATGAAATGATGCCTGACTGATCAACAATTGAAAATATTTCTGAGTAATGAAAATGTCTGCAAAAAAAACTGCTATTATACTAGGAATCTATTACAGTGTTCTGGCAATAAACATCGGAGAGTCTGACTTGCTGCGATTTTCAAGACAGTCGTAAAGTATTTCTCTGCGAACCTGCCGGCAATATTTCACAGAGTTCCGCATAAAGGAACATTCCCGATCCTGTGCGTTCAGAAAGTATACATTACGGCTATAATTTCTAAATACAGGCTTTATATTACGACATAAAGCGAATATAAAGTTTCACTCTTATCTGATCTGCGCACATACTTCACTCATCGCTGCCAAAATATCTACAAGTATTTGTACGACTTACTCTATTCCTCGAAAAAATTGTATTTACATTAAGCATATTTCTTACGAAAATTTCACCTATCCTCAAAATCAAGTTACCACACAGACTAAATCTGCTGCCATGATATTGAGACTTTCTGGGTGTTAAATGAAGTGATGGAAGTAAATGACGGACGGTATAACATAAGCAATGTTGTCACATCTTGATTCAGTCGTAGCTCAGTTAATAGATATAATTCCACCAAAGTGATGGACGTTAGAACCGTAAAAGACTTTCTGAGATTTTTGGTCACAAATTCAGCAGTAAGAGATTATTATTATTATTATTATTATTATTATTATTATTATTATTATTTTTTTTTTATATTTCAATTTTCTCTCCCTTAATTTCACAGGTGTTCAACTATCATATCTGATTAAGTTTAATAGGATATTTCCTAAACAAGTAGATACAATAAATATGTATCTCGGATGCATCTTAACATTTGTGCCTTGTACAGATCCAGAAACAAAAGATACTACGCATGCTCAGTGCTTATTGAGCATGCGCAGTGTGTTAGAAGCTAACTGGAACTTGGAAAATTCAGGTCGCCAAAATTTTGTTTCTGGGTCTGTACATAATGGCTCCATCAGTGTCAAATTTTTAGTAGTAGTTTTGCATAGAGTATCTATAGAGGTATACAGGAGCTTATCGGTCGGTACATAGAGCATCAAACATTCATTAAATATATTTTTTGTGCACCCACAATGGAATGAATAACGTGCTGATTGTTCAACCCGGCTAAGCCGGCTCCACCATCCGCCGCACTATACATTTCTCTCTAGCCATCGATTTAGTATACAGTACCATATCTCTGGTGGTAATCTGCCGCAGCCTACCACACAGATGGAGGGAGGAACCTGAGAGGCTTCTAGAGTGGTCTACAATCCACCACCACTGCCATCTATAAATCTTCGACCAAACCGTGAGGAAACCCACCTCGGCGGACGGTCGATTTGGCGTCACGCAAACACAAGAAATGCGCTAATTTTCGAAACGGAGATATTAATGAAAGGAGTGTTGTGAAGAATGTGGAGGAATGACGAGGGAAAACCAGGAGAGCCCCGAGAAAAACCCTCGAAACCTCGGTTTTGTCCGCAACAAATACAACTCTGTCATTGACGAGATTTTAATTCGGGTCCGCAGCCGTCGTAAATCAGATCGTTGCCAACTGAGCTATACCAACGCATGCCGGTCCATTTCAGATTCTGTTCGCACAGCATAGAGGTATTATAGTACCTTCGGAGACAACCGATGCAGAAAGAAAATATCGGGGCACGTTCGTAGAAACTAAGATTTTTCCAAACATAAACGATTTATGACAGATTTTCCATGGTAATTAGTACTCATCTTTCCTTGTTGTTATTCCGTTACTTCTCAGTGTCGTGTTTTACCTACTGTTCTTTTTTTATTTCATATATTAGCCTATACGAAATGAGGGGTTAACTGGAAGAAGGGCGTAATTCAGAAAACATAGTTTTGAGATAATCAACAAAAACTATCTGTACCTTATTAAATAAGTATATAATAAATTTCAATCTTAAGACATATCACCTTGCAAATGTTTATTTGCTATTTAATAACAACATATGAACGTTTTCGCCGTTTAGGGCATCTTCAGATATAACAAAAAACATGTAATCTGGACCTATAATAGTAAATTATGCATTCCACTACATTCATACTCAACGAGCAAATATCTCAACAAATCTAATTACACCTAATAGCAATTCTTTAACATAAACAACATTAGTTCATCAATGAACGTTTTTAGTAAGTACTTTTATAATATAATTATCTGCGTCTCTATATAATAACTCGTTTATATTTTTGCATTCATTATTATTTCTCCATCTCAATTTTCAGATGAAACAATTACAAAACACACGAACATCAGCTACGCAAACTATCTTGTAACTTACGACAATTCTCAGCTATGATTACTCTAAAACATTTTATTATCATCATTATAAATTTAAATTTTAACATCATTGACAAATTTTAATTATTGTATATTTAATTGTAACATGAGCTATATGTAAAAATGTTCGTCCAGTTTAATTTTAAAATCCAAAGATCATCTCAATATTCATCCTGTATTATGTCATATTTTACATAAAGCTCATGAATCTCATGTATTACATATATTGTTCTCTACTCCTTGTCATTTGCATAATTTACAATTATAGGTCCAGATTACATGTTTTTTGTTATATCTGAAGATGCCCTAAACGGCGAAAACGTTCATATGTTGTTATTAAATAGCAAATAAACATTTGCAAGGTGATATGTCTTAAGATTGAAATTTATTATATACTTATTTAATAATTTACCAGGCATATTGATATATAAAATGAATTGTAAATTATATGTACCTTGCATCTCTTGCTGGAATATGACACTTATATATATATATATATATATATATATATATATATTATATATATATATATATTATAGGGTAATACGTTCTCTGTGATTACATTGAGTTCCATGGTTAATGTTTAAATATTGTACGAGAATGAAGCATTCTTTTTTTTTTAATTACGCCCTTCTTCCATAGAAGAGGGTTGAAAATACTGCAATACTGTTAACTTTCCTATATTTCTATAGGAGAGGCTAGATATAGGTCTATAGGCTACTACAATAATGAAGATAATTACAATGTATGTTCTACAATATATATATATATATATATATATATATATATATATATATATACATGATCTTCGTTTACTAAATTGTTATTACAACATTAAAAATAATTGATCCCACTTATTTCACATTATCATTTTAACTGAAAGTACCTAGAATGTAGATAACAAACACTATACCACTTTAAGTGATCTAATAACCTAACATAAACAACATATAGAATCTTGTGAGGCCTATTGGAGTGTTTTCTTCTCACATCTGTCATTACAGTATCACCTAGTTTCACTATATTTTGTACAGTTATCACTCGTTTCTTAGATATTTTAAACAATGGCAGAATAAAGGACTTGCATAAAAATTCTCCTCAGTCATGATACTGTATACCCAAGAACATTCTCGGTGCTGTGGTTTCCAGCTAACCCCTCAATATTGCCATGCTGCAAAATATTTCTAAGAGTTTGTGTTCTTATTCTTATCCCATAATTTGCCGCAAGCTTAACAGCTGATCTTCATTCGGCCAACTTCTTTTAATTTTGAAATCATTTCTTATTTTTCCTAACAATTATAAGATATATAGATACATGTACATGTGTAATTAGTGAAGAATGAAGGAAACTAAATACACAGAGATATCTCAACTGTTCACCCGTGAAGTTATCGGCTATATTCAAACCGTAGTTTCACTTTTTCCACGGTCACATTCTGAACCCATGCCATTCCAAATGGATGAGATTTGTCTTCAGCATTGCGTCGTGCATAGAAGCTCTTCAGTTAGCTACCTCTCAGCTGTCCCGTCTTTCTTCTTTCTTTAGGTACCAAATTTGTGGATCTGTTTTGCACGGTGTGCATGCAAGTACCATAAGGTAAACTAGGGTCTGTTGGACAGTCGGGCATGTTGGACACTCCGTACTTTAACGTGTTACCATGCCACTTGTGGGCACCACATTAGTCAATGGCGGAAGTAGCCACGAGTGGGGTTACTTCCGTCATTGACTTCTAGCAGAATGTGGTGCCCACAAGTGGCGTGGTAACACGTTAAAGTACAGAGTGTCCAACATGCCCGACTGTCCAACAGACCCTAGTTTACCCTATTATCAGTTTATCTTGATTAATTCAGATATATTATATTCATTAATATATTCAACTAAGAGTTTCAACACCATTATTAAGTACCGGATGCTTAGATTTGAAGCTACTCCATTCCCATATTGCTGATTTTAATCTTATTTTTACGAACAAATCTCCAGTGCACGAATTATGAGAATCTTATAGCCCTTATAAATACTCAATCGGAGCTTAGCTATCTTCTTTTTTTTAAGAAAAGAGTTGTGAAATAATCGATTTGAATGCATGTCAAAATGTTTTCACTATCATTTAAGAACAGTGTGTATCTCATGATCGGTATGATTGTTTTAAGTGTTTTAGTCAGTACAAAAAAAAAAAAAAAAAACGAGACATGTACAAAAATTAATAGAAGACAATAACAACTTGACCTAGTTCTTCTGTTTTATATCTATAGTGGATTTCGCCATTCTTTCGTACTTATTTATTTGCATTTATTGACAGGCGTACCTCGCTGAGACCCGGGTTCAAATATCGGAGACTTGAAATTGATTTTATGATATTGGGGTAGATTTTCTCAGGATGCTTTAGTTTCTCTATCATCAGTCCCATATTCTCCACCATCACCTCATTACTGCCTAACCACTTGAGCAGAAACATTGATATGAAAAATAGCTATTAAGCTATTCAAAAAACCTTCTCTGTCATAGTGCTTATTTGGAGCCTATTAAGCGATTATAAAATGATAATTGCAGAAGAACACGTGTTCTACGAAACTGGTCATTGCCGCTGTACCCGTTACAAATCACACAGAACCTGCCGGAACCAAACACCAGCTTCTTTGGTGCTAGGATGTCGGCGGCTGAATATACCACAGGTGGGTTTATGGGTGTCACTGAGATAGTGTAGCTAGACACTTCGACAAGGTATATAAAGAGACCTCTACTATTTTTTATGGGAATTTCCTACCTTCGAAGGTTCACAATGCAGAGACTACCTTAAGGGCCCATTTACAATGAAAATGTTAAAATTAACGTGAGGACGTAAACACATCACATGAACGTTAAGATTCGTCTTACCATTCGCATTGCCAACAGAACGCTGACGTCACAACAGAATAATTGGTAGAGTACGGCAAATAAAAATGTATATATTGATGAATGATGAGGTAGCAGTGCAATTTATGTTCCTACATGAAAAGAAAATATGTGTAAATAAATTATAACCTGTAATGTTTATATTTCTCATAACGTGAAAAGATATGGTGCTCTATGCGTAATGTTATAATTATTAGTACCTACCTTCAGATTTCATTTCATAAGCTATTTGTTTCCATATGAACTTTTAACAAATTATCTCTGTGGTTTATATATTTTTGTCATAAAGACAACGTTAACTTTGAAACAAAATGATGAATTCCTCATCAAATCATCAATTTTATTTCAGCGCGTCCTTTTGTTCCTGTGCTGTGCGATAGTGTTTTTTTCTCGAATCACAAAGCGAACATGAAAGCTTGGAGTTTGCAAACTTTAGCGTCTAACCACAGTCTAGTTATATGCAGCCACGAAGCTCAATACGTAGGGAATATGCAACCATGGATAGTTGCTAACCACTAGGATCGCTACTATTGCCTCATCACAGACAATGCGAAATAGTACCGGGACAGTCTATTGTTTCTAGTACTCTCAACAACTCAAGCTTCGTGACTGTATATACTAGACTGTGGTCTAACGTTATTGTTAATGTTTATGTTTATGCAAATCATTTTGAATGGCTCCTGATTGCAAGCTTTTGTGTTCGCGTTGCGTTTGCGTTTACTCTTCATTGTGAATGGGTCCTAAATGTAGTGAGATCACGTAACTGTAGTTCTTAAAAGTCTAATTTGGCCGTCTCTTCGGTGTCGCCAAGTCAACTAATACCACATATTACCAAAGAGGGTAAAATCATATTGCTACGTATTAAAATAATAATAATAATAATAATAATAGTAATAATAATAATAATAATAATAATAATAATAATTTACTAATAACAATGTCTTGCTTACTTACCACATCTCATCTTTATGTTGCGAATTGTTTTATAAATGATACAATATATTTATGAAATAGTATGTTTTCCTCCTGGACTTCTCGCATATTATGTTGGTAATTAGGATTAGTATGATCTAATTTAAAATTTATTTTGTCTGGTAACATGAGACTCATTGTTTTGACTAAACAGTTTACGATTCATGAGACCTAATCTAAAAATGTAGTTTGATCACGTGAAATGATTAGTACGAATTCCGAAAACAGAAACCACTTTGAAATGTATAGCCTACTTAAAATACAAGCACTTTCTTTCATGGAGAAGTCGCTACCATGATATTTCCTATCTTGAACATTTTAATAAAAATCTAAACATGAAAGAAATTCATTAAAATGTGGAATATGTTAACATGCATGTTTCATACCAACTAGGTATATAAGCTATAACTTATTTTATTACATTTATCTGAATATAGAGTTGAATTGAAATCACAACGCAACAGAACTGAATTTTGTATTGCCATTAAAGCTTGGTTCACAATAAACTAGGAACGGAAATGAGAACGGAAATACATTTATTTTTAACATTATTTCCGTTCTCGTTCTCGTTTCCGTTCCCGGTTTATTGTGAACCAGCCTTAATATTAATACCAGTATTACTAATTAATTGTTAATTCACAAGCCTACGTAGGCTACTTCCATTTTCATCAGTTTCCTTTACTGCAAACCGAAATTATTGCTGCCAACATAACAGTTAGAAAATAACTTCCAGTTGTAGTATTTGTCAGTACCCGAAATTCGAAACGAAGTTGGTAAAAGAAAATTCAACCTGAGAGCTAGAAAATCACTATAATCCACTAGCATATGTAGTAATAGGGGAAAATGGTTAGGCTTCACCCTTCGGACATTAAGTAAGCTGATCCCGAATATAGAGTAGAACTGAGCACCGTCATTCTGCATATGGATGCTGAGCCAATTGGAGCTACAGCACAATGCAGAGATATAGTTCATTGTAGTATAATTTATTTATTAGATAATAACCTGAGCTAATGTAGTTAACCGCGTCCGTGACTCCCATTCAGATGGCCCGGGTTCGGTCCCTGTGATAGAATTTATGTTGGAAAAATAAAAATAATCAGACAATGCGAGGCTTTTTTCTCGAGGTACTCCCTTTTCTTTCTACCTTTTCACCAACACTCTATATTTCCTCCTCATTTCACTATCATAAATAGTAGTTAAAAATGAGTGTAGTCTTGGGAAAGACAGGAGGGCCTTGGGGCTTATCTTATAATTACTCGTCTGGAGCGGGATCTGGCTCTGGCAGGGCTGAGGCAGGGTGCCTCATCTCTCAACATCGAATTCACGAATTCCATCCTTTGGACAATGGATCAATGTAAATCTGAGCGCTCAGCCAAAGGTCCCGGGATCGTTACCCTGCCCCGGAACAATTTTTCCCTTGAAATTATTCAAGTCTGCTTTAGGGAGCTTTACCTGAAAGCTAGATTTTCATAATCAAAGTGCATAGATCTGTCCCAGGTCCTGCTCTCGGAAAGCAAAGCCAAGTCAAAAGCTAATCATTTAAATACTATTTTAAAACTTTTATTAAGTTTATCACATTGACAGTACTACCACAGTCTAGTATATAGAGACACGAAGCTCAGTACGTAGGAAATATGGATCCATAGATAGTTGCTAACTACTAGGATCGCTACTATCGCCTCATTACAGACAATGCGAAATAGTACCGGCACAATCTATTGTTCCTAGTACCCTCACAACTCAATCTTCGTAACTGTATATACTAGACTGTGATACTACATTAAAACGTGGGCATTTGACTAGATATTGTTTCAGTGGTTTCTACGAGAAAAATATCTCGTAACTAATAGGTACGTATTGCCTTAATAATGTCGGTATGTCGGTTAGGCTATGACGAGTCTATGTGGGTTAGCCCATTCTCTCACTGAACCACTCAATTATCTGCACGTTCGTGATGAGAGCAGACGGAACGACTTTTACAACTTTTGGCAGACACCGTTTTCCACTTAGGTGAGCCGTCATATCCTCGATACAAGTTCTTCTTGCGGACGTATTTATTGTATTCATATCTTAAGTAGTCTTGTTACAAAATTCGAAATCTTTTATAAGGTTTCTTATTTATCCCAGCCCTCATGAATGCATAAAAAACTTCCCAAGTTCAAAGTAGTGGTGTGTTCTTTTATTGCATTATAATCCCATTTTAATAGGGTGCCGATGTATTGGAATGTTTTGTAAGTAATAGCAGTCTCTAATTTCCAGTCGGAGATAAAGTTGTATCGCAAAACAATACCACACTACCACAGTATAGGGTGTATCAGAATAACGTAAACATTTTCTGGAGAGGTAAATAGAGGGTGTAAATTTAATTAGGGATTATTAAGTAGTTGGAAACCAATAAAAGTAATAAAAACTATTTCACTCACATTTATCAATAGTCTATAAGAATCCGTCGAATTTCAACCAATTAGAGCTGTATAGGGTAATTCAAAATTATCGTATACAAATTATTGTGTAGGGCAAACTAGGGTCTGTTGGACAGTCGGGCATGTTGGACACTTCATACTTTAACGTGTTACCTCGCCACTTGTGGGCACCACATTCTGCTAGAAGTTAATGACGGAAGTAGCCCCATTAGTATGAAGTATCCAACATGCCCGACTGTCCAACAGACCCTAGTTTACCCTATAATTATCACACCGTAACCGGCATTTGGTATTTTGTGGATGCAATAGTAACCAATAACCGCAGTATGGCCATAACACGCATAAAATTATAGTGGCTTACAAAACAAACATGGCTGACAGATCGGGTGAAGTTATAGAAAATATAATTACAACCACAAAGTTTTGTGAGGTGAAATAGTTTGCTGCTTCAATATAGCTGGTTTTAAATAATTTATTGTTTGTTTATGAATTGTCTTCCTGCAGTTATGTTTCAATTCCTTGTTTATATTATTACGTTCATAATTTTAAAGCATTTCTGTTACGTAATACTGATGAAATATTGATTTTTCTATCTGCATGTAAGGTAGGTCAGTTGTAGCCAAGGTCTCGAAGTCAGCTGCAGTTCTTAAGCCGAAATAGTGACAAATTAATGACGTTGATACGACCTAGGGAATTTTTGGCATCTAAATACCTTTTGATGATTTAATAGTATAACAACTTTCAACAGTGTCATTTAAACTCTGGCTAACGGCAGAAGAGTGAGATAGGTTATTAAAACTGTTTATGTATGGCGGTACATGACGTCACAGGGATACGAACAAACTCGAAACGTATAAGTCCGGCGATGATCAAGTTGTATTGAAAACAAAATTAATGTAAAGAAAGTTCGTTTTTTGTTATGCTACTTAATTTGTTCTTTTAAAGGATAAGTATTATTTATGTGGCTAGCTTTTTAATGTTGTATATCAGCGGCCATCAGAATACTGCACTCTCGGGCTAGGGTCTCTTACCCGCGGACAAGACACTACCCTAGCGAGCATTCGTGGCTGCTGGCGGGTATGCTGTCTCTCTATCCCCTGTGCACGACGGAGCATATTTCCTTACCCTCCATGCACTCTACCCATTTCAGCGAGTGCTGACAACCATTGTTTTATAGTATTGTATTCGTGAATCACTCTAAAACAACAAATACCACTCGTGCTGTTCATTCACATAAGGTAAATTCACTTGCAGCTGTGCTGCTCGTGAATTTATCGCCGAATTAACAGCACGAGTAGTATTACTTATGATAATTTGTAGGCCTATTCCTGGCCTGAACTTCAGTCCTCTACCGTTATTCTGCGCAAAAATATATAAAATATTTCAGTGATTTAGAGATAATTGAACCAATGCGTCATAAACTATGTAGCTACATAGCGGATTTAAGTGATTTATATAGAATACATTTATATAGAATACATTTGAGGAGCATCGTTTCAAAACGTGTTTTGTCCACGTGTTTTGTCCATTCTTAAATGTTGATTATGTAGCATTCTTCTATATTCTGTGAACGCAGAATTCAAATCTGCAATGATAACGTAGCAAAAGGAATTTTATCCTATCTTAATAATCATGTTTTAAAAAGGAAGTATTGGTGTGAGATTGCCGGATTTTTTTCTTTGGACGAAAAAAAAAAATACTAAGATGGAGAAACTTAATTTGAAACTATGCACATTTTTATAAATTTAATCGTTCATAGTAGACATCTAGGGGGAAGGAAACTGGCCACCCTATCCTAGTATCTCCTGGCCTAGTTGCCTCATAAGTGGTGCCTTGTTGGTATTACTTGTGAGGTTCAAACCTGTCTTCGGACAGTTGGCGGAACTACAAACTACTAGTAGAGACCTGTAAGCAAAAGTAGTCGATGAATTTTAACCACTTCGACATCTTTTCTGTCACTACCTTAATTAAGTTTAAGGGGCCTCCTTTGCAGGCTTCCATGTCTTCTTACTTTATCATTTCCTTCATTCATTCATTCATCCATTCATTCATTCATTCATTCATTCATTCATTCGCTATAATTTGTTTCATTCTTCTCTTTCATTTTTCTTTCTCGCCTTCTGTCATTTTTTAATCCTTGCTTTCTTTCTTTCTTTCTTTCTTTCGTTCGTTCTTTCTTTCTTTCTTTCTTTCTTCAATTAGAAAATTTTCTTTCCACTTTCCTCTAGTTTTTCATCGCTCTTCTTCCCCGTTCTCTTTTTATCGCCTTCTCTTCTTCTTGTAATTTTTCTCTCTTGCTCTCTTTCTTCCTTTCGCTCGCTCCCGTGCTTCTCCATTTTACTTCTCTCTTTTCTTTTTGTCTTACTTTGTTTCTCTTAATTAATTTTTTGTTTAATTTCTTCTCTTTCTCTTTCTTTGTTTTTCTAATTCTGTTCTCTTTCTTTCTCACTCTTTACCTTTTCTTTTGTTTCGGTGTTTTTCTTTCCTAACAAATAATATAATGCCATACTAAGGCACCATTACTTTGAAACAGCCTATAATTTGACGAGGAGCAAATGTATTCACTCCAATAAATCTGCCAAAGATGATATGACATTCTTGCATTATTATGATCTGACGTACACCACAATTTACAAAGCAACAGAATAATAAGTAAATGCGCTTTGTATTCTATACAATAAACCCACGCTTTGCGAACTCCATTATAAATTGAATTCAGCTCAATCGTGCATGACCCGACTATTTCGCACAGCCATCTTTCCCTACAGGTGCAAATTAGGGCCCAGAACCATTTTGCAGAACGAACCGTCCGAATAACTTGACTCATGGCTAATATTCAGAAACCAAATCTCATTATTTGTCAATATCTCCATCGCAGCAATGATTGCTTAAATTTGCGTCATCCGAAAATACGCGGCCTATACGAAATTCTCTTTTGCAGTTGTGACGTTTCTAGTCGCTAAACAATGTGAACTTATATGTCAATCTCTTTGTATATTCTTTCTGAACTAGAATGGTAGCTCCAGGTATCATATGATCCAAAGTTTTATTTTCTCTTTTAAAATTCTTATATACCTACATTTGGTTTCATTTTTTTTTCAGTTATTTTTGCTGTCTAGTTTTTTATGTTTAGTACTTTATCTCGGGAAACTCTATTAGCATATTCTGTTTAAAATCAGGTAGCCTAGTTCACTATATGAGTTCGACTTTTTAAACAGAATTATATAAAATTATGTAAAACTGGATTGGATCAAGAACTGCGCATTGCTTCATGAGAATGGAATTCGATACGCGACATATTACGTCACTTTCCTGTGCTTAGCCCAGTCTGCCCACAAGGCGACAAACAGTCGGGAATGTTAAAACGGCGAAGCAAATCGGCGATTGCAACCGTGAAAATTGATCGTTACATGTATACAGCGGTTTATTTCCACAACTTCAGTTCCCTTCAAACGCGTGTGTTGCTGCGAATACATTAGAATAAGCCAACATTATATACGAAGTAAAAGACTTAAGGAAAAAATCTCATAAATTCATAAATTAGACGAGAAGCGGCCGAATTTAATTCAGTAGGCTATACAGGATTAAAAGGATATAACTGCATTAATTTTAAGAACAAAATCTTTAGGTTGTAACTCAATTAAATAGTTTTTTTTTCAGTCTGTGACTTAACATGCCATATACAAGGTATAATTCCTTTATATTACATAATTAACTATTTGTGTAAACGTTTTCGTCGCTCTTATTGCGACATCATCTGATACATTTATTGTCTTACATTTTCAATATGTTAACCTCATTTTAATTCTTGCGTAACACTCAATTATCAATGTCAATAAAGTTAAAATTAAAACTTAAAAATTAAGAGTTAAAAGAAAAAAGTACAAATATTTGAAATATATATTACAAGTCTTCACCTACTTATTTGCAATCTTTTGAAATATTTTGTGATTAAAATGCAAATATGCTATGTTAATGTACATGAAGACTTCATTACAAATCATATACATGATACGGCTTGTTTTATATCATATAGACTCTGTTGTATATTGTGTTTGTTGTTGTATGTGAACATTGTGTTATGGTATTGTTTTATAGTTAAGAATGTGCTCATATATGTTGACTTCATCTTTCAAAAGAATGGTGCGCATCATAATAGCCACCATAGAGATTGATCCCAGCATGCTACAAAGGGTTCAGTAGGAACTTGCTTATAGAATTGATGTGTACCTTGTTACACATCGAGAATATATTGAGAATTTCGTATGTGTCTGAAAAAACTAGGTGAGTTTTGCTTTACATTAATACTAATATTGTATTTAGACCTACCTGCTTTGTATTAATCACTTCAGTATTAAATTTTTGAAATTAGGAACATCATTTTGATTTACTCTGAATTTCACAAACAAAAATACTCACTCACACTATTCAGCAGAAGAAACTTCATACTTGTGCATCATTGCAAGTTCGTTTTCATTTAATATTTATGGAAATATAATAATGATAATGATAATAATAATAACAATAATAATAATAATAATAATAATAATAATAATAATAATAATAATAATAATAATAAACGTGTCAAAGTCAGGGTAGAAGAAGAAATGCAAGGCGCAAGTCAAATAAGGAGGCGAGTACGACAAGGATGTCCTTCATCATCTACACTCTTTAACATCTAGCCTACTTTGAGGACTTGGTGAAGAACTGTTTTCAGAACATGGGAGGAGTGATAGTAGGAGAAAAATAATATGATAGATAAAATTTGCTGATAATATGACGTTGTTAGCAGAAGACGATATGATACTAAAGAATATGATACTGGAGCTAAATGACAGTGTGAGCAGTATGGGATGAAGACAAATGCAAACAGGACAAAGACTATGGTTATCGGAAGAAAAATAAAGAAAGTAAACGTGCGAATTCGTAATGAGACAGTGGACTAAGTGAACAACTTCAGATACTTGAGGTGTAGCCTACTATAAGCAGTAACATGAGCTAGGCCTACTGTCAGGAAGTCAAAAGATGGACAGTAATGACAAAGGAAACGTTTAATAGAAAAGAGAGCATCATCTGCGAACATCTGAAAAAAGAATTAAGGAAAAAGCTAGTGAAGTGCTTTTTGTGGAATGTCGCATTGTATGGGGCAGAAACATGGACATTACGACGAAGTGAATCTGTGGAGTAGAAAGTCAAAACAAGACCTTTGCGGAAGTGGTATGTGGGAGGGCTAGGGCCAATGACTGCTCTGGGGGAAGTATTGCATGAACGAAGCGAGCAATCGCTTGCAGGAGAGGATAATTTTCTATCTGAACTCTACTCTATAATCTTTTCGTTGTAAGAATAATCCAAACAATGGCACGTGACTAAAGATGAGATTAGATTGGCCACAGTTTGGCGCCAGCGATTCTCAGGAAGTGAACCTGGCCACTGTTGTAGCTACATCCATTAAACATGTCTCGTTACTCGTCAAAGTAGACCTAACCTCACTACTATGCATTCGTTTACTTAGCAAACGGTTACTTTATAATCAATTAATTGTATTCAACTCACTTAACTTACTATGTACACTCTTATATTTAGTAACCACACACACTGAAGATGCAGAAGTCATACTATCACGTGCTTACGAAAACAAGCTTAGTATTCTTCCGCTGACAACGTAAAGAAAAATATAAAAGTAGCTTTCCTTTTACATAGCGTTTTACATATGAGTAAAGTTATATGTTTCGTCGTATTTAATAACTAGAATTAAATTTTTATTTTCAAATAATACAAGGTTATGATTTCCAAATACGGAACTATATTTTACTGCGTCGTGTGAGTGTTTCGACTGTGAGCCAATCACGGATATGACAGCCACGTGCTTGTGTTTACATTAGGATTTTTCTTACAACGAAAAGGGTAGACCTTCTACCACAAGCATCTTACCGCTTAGCGGACTCGAGCTGATGCTACCCACAATACACTCCGGCACAGATAGACTCCGCCCCCATATGCGCGAAGTTACTCCACAGATTCCTGGGACGGACCATAGAAGCATTTGAAATGTGAATATGGAGAAGAATGGAACGTGTAAAATGGACAGAATAAGAAATAAAGTTGTAATGGAAAGAGTGGGTGTAGAAAGAATGATGTTGAAACTGATCAGGAAGAGAAAAACAATTTGCTGGGCCATTGGCTGAGAAGAAACTTCCTATTGAAGGATGCACTGGAAGGAGTGGAAGAAAGTTTTGAGGCAGAAGAAGATATCAGATGACAGACAATATTAAGATACATGGATCATATGTAGAGACTAAGAGGAAGGCAGAAAATAGGAAAAATTTGAGAATTCTGGGTTTGCAGTGAAAGATCTGACCTTGAGTAGAAAACTATCAATAATAATGATGACAATAATAATACTTACTTACTTACAAATGGCTTTTAAAGAACCCGAAGGTTCATTGCCCCATCACGTAAGTCCACCATCAGTCCCTATCCTGTGCAAGATTAATCCAGTCTCTAACATCATATCCCACCTCCCTCAAATCCATTTTAATGTTATCCTCCCATCTACATCTCGGCCTCCCCAAAGGTCTTTTTCCCTCCGGCCTCTCAACTAACACTCTATAGTATGCATTTCTAGATTCGCCCATACGTGCTACATGCCCTGCCCATCTCAAACGTCTGGATTTAATGTTCCTAATTATGTCAGGTGAAGCATACAATGCATGCAGTTCTGCGTTGTGTAACTTTCTCCATTCTCCTGTAACTTCATCCCTTTTATCTCCAAATATTTTTCTAAGAACGATGACAATAATAATAATAATAATAATAATAATAATAATAATAAAATAGTAGGTAATTTCCACTTCGTGCTATAGGCATATGCCCATATCACCTTCAAAGGTAATTCCATCTCATCTGTCGTCCCCGGTTTCTTTTTCCTTTTTGTTGGAAATCCATTGTCTTTTCATTTTATAAGTGTAAGATCATTCAATCTGTGTATACGCTGTCTCTACACCTGTCTGTAATCTTCTATTTGACTGTGCAAGAAATACAATAATGTAGTTCTTTCCTGATGTCTTCATTCTGAATTCTGTTGTCTCCTACACCCTTTGACATTACATGGAAATCTTATCTCAGCAGCTTCTGTTTTACTAATGTATTTTTGCTTTATAACCCAGCTTTCACAACCATATGATGGAGGCAGTCGTAACTTTAGTTTATTATCCATCCTACTTGAGCTGAAATGGCTACCCTGTCTTGGATCCCGTCCACAGGGAAACATGGGGGGATGGCACACCTCCTATGCTGAAGTGAAAGTGGTGTACCTACAGGAAGGGATTTTGGAAATAAGCTATGCAAATTAGGAAGCTGAAAGATGGTAACACCATCACTTAAGTATATCCGCGCAGTAAGGAGGTTAGATGAATGTTGCAAGCTTGATCCGTAAAATAAGCATAAATCTTAATTTGCTGTTTTCTTTTTCCGCCCACGTAACAAGTTTTATTAGTCCTCCGCTGAAGAAATATCGTTTAAGGGCTTAAGAAAATATTTCTCATGGTTGTTAAGGTGTATCCTACCTATTACTAATAAGAATTAAATGTGCGGAAATATTTCAACACAGCAACAAGCGCATTTACATTTCGCTTGTATATCAATGCACGCCAGAATTGAAAGACATAAAATATAAATACATTGTCTTGTCTACTGTACATCCACAAACCTGTACGTCTACAGCTCTTGTAAGATCATTTGAAGAAATGGCATTTACGAAGAGCGATTTAAATTTATTTATTGCTTATGTTTGTTTCTCGTATTCAAAACAAGAGAAATATTGTAAATGAAAATGATGGTTAGAAATTGCAAACGCAGAAGAAATTCCACCGTACGTGTTTCAACCAAGTTCCAATCAAAAACATGTGTGGTCTTAGCTTTCCGCATGGCTCGAACACAGTAAATATTGCGCTGTACATCTCAAGTATTTGTAGTAACGATCAGGCCAATAATAAAACGATTAATTTGTGTCTTACGTATACTGGTGGTGCTGCAAATAACCTGAAACAGGACCAAACGAGTTCCGCGGTTCATTATGAATGGCTTTGTTCTTTGACTGAATAATCGTGCCGTTTGTTAACTTGGAGAACAAGATTCTGATTAAGGTCTGAGTTGGCATATTTTAGACGGTATGTCGCCTGGTAGGCATGTACTATAGACATGTTTTTAAAACCACTTTAAGTCTAAATGTTGCTAATTTTTAACTGGTAACATAATTTACTGAAATTTAAGTTATTAATTTACATTTACAGGGTCGAAATTGTTTGGCAACAGTGCATTGCCGGCTCATCTAAAAATACACACAAAGTCTGGTTAGAATAGCAGTATTCCGTCCCTTAAGTCACTGCAGTAGGGTTGCCAGATTTCCTAATGGCAGGAAGTAACAATACGTGTTAATATTTTTGTAAAATTTGTAAGAAAACGGCCATTGTAAAATTTCTTTGCAGAACGAAAAATTACATTAATTCGGGTCAATTAAAGGACAAAAGGAAATTCTTTCAGTCACTTAGCGTCATGATATGACTGAGCATATTGGGAATTCAATCAATGACTTCCCGGAAACTTGCTATGAAATTTTTCATTCAAAACAGTTTTATTATTTTCATCTCGAAAAGGAAGCAAAAACGAGCAAACTTGTATTAAACTGTTTTATTTGAAATATTCCAAGGAATAATCCCTTGAAATTAATTATATTATTTACGGTTCACACACGCACGCACGCACGCACGCACTTTTTTCTTTAGCTACAATTTGGCTTATTTCCTGCGTAGCTGCTTAGACGTATTTGATATTAATTAAATTATTTATACATCTTGATTACACAACTTTTAACACTATATCACTTCAGAATATGTATCATATATCTTTCTCGTGTTAAATTCTATCGTTACCTGGTTAACATGTTTCGGCCTGCAACAACTTCTACATAGGGCAGACAGGAAGATCATTTCAAACACGTTACAAAGAACACATCACAGCCGTAACAAAATTACAAAACACATCTACATATGCAGAACACGTCACAAATGGCAACCACACCTACAGAGACACCAACACAGACATTCTACACATCCAACCAAAAAGCCAGAAACTAAACACACTAGAACAATACGAAATATACAGACACACAAAAACACATCCAAATGAAATTCTCAACACACAACTCAATTTCAGAACACTCACACTCTTTGACTCCACATTACAATACACAAACACACCCCCACAGAAAACAAAACAAAAGGCGCCAAGAACAGCAACAAACAGTTCTGAAGAAGGCCCATAACAGGCCGAAACATGTTAACCAGGTACGATAGAATTTAACACAAGGAAACATCTAATACATATTCCGAAGTAAATGATTTAATTAATTTGAATGAATGCGTTACGACGGATGGAGAATTAAGGGAATTGTGCGTAATTTTAGCCTGGAAGATCGTCGATTGGAAGCCGTAACGAGGAGACCATCCTATTCTTGGATCATGAACAGTGGAATATTTGAAATGACAGGAGAAGAGATAGGGAGTGCATTAAATTTTTTCTCACCCGCTTATAGTTTATGAGTTGTGGATGAAGTAGACACGTGCTATAATATGCTTTTGTTATCTGTGTATGGAGGAGGGACTGCAGCCTGAGACTTAATTGTGCTTACCACTTCCATTCTGTGAATGATTGGGTAGCAAAACGCCGCGCTCTTGTATAGACTTAGAAAAAAATGAGCCTCCTAATTTTACAAAGTTCTAGATACAATGAATTGCGCATGTGCAGTTACCAAGGCTGCCTAAATGTATGCTACTTGTGGACAGTCTTGTAATTTTGTTGCCTACATTCAGGACTGCTACCAAGACTCGGTCCACATTCTATTTCCGTATCTGTACACGTACAGCACACAGCACCGTGAACTGAACCTGGCTGTCGTATGAATGATTATGCTACGTGATGTCGGTATGTGAATTAATGATGGCGAAATGAGTCCTAGGTCCAGCGTCGAAAGTTACCCACCAATTCTGCTTTAATTGATTGAGGAGAAATCTCGGAAAAGAAGCCAACCAGATAACTGGTCCAACCAGGATTTTAACCCCGGCTTGCTCGTCATATGGTCAGACATGCTAACCATTAATCCACAGCGGTGGACTACAGTAGGCTTACAGACGGCCATAGCATGAAAGCCAGAAGGTGAATAATAGCCTACAGGTGACAACTAGCGCAAATATCTCAACATCGTCAACTGGGCGAAGTATTCCTGTAAATAAACAGGCAAATAGAATTATTTGCACTGTAGGCTATATAAATATTTTAAAGATAAGAAAAAGAAATGTGAGAATGTATCAAAATCAGCGAGTTTATGGGTGTGCTCTCACAACTTGTACCGGTATCCAGGAAGAGAGTACCAGAGTGTAAAGTGCTTGTAACAAGATGCCAATAAAGAAATGTTATTGGAATGTACTAAGTAAAGGCAACATCACTAAGCCTAATTAGGGCTTTACGTAGCTAGTTATATTTTCTCATAATTGTATGAACTTCATTATTTTAAAGTAAGTGATGTTTAAAAGAGAACAATACGTAAAGTATACATAATTTTAGAAGTTCCAACTATATGGTAGCGAAATTTGGATCTATCGAAAACAAGATTGAATAAGATTAAATATTGCAGAGATGAAATTTTTTAGGGAAATAGCTGGATACACTTTATTAAACCAAAAAATAAAAAAAATTACAAGACTTATAAATTCGACGTGTTTCAGGAAGAATCAGAAATTACAAGCAAAACTGAATACAACATAATATATTATTAAGAATGGATGGCAACAGAAACCTCTACAAATTTTGAAATGTTGACCAGGAGAAAAGAGAGGACTTGAAAATCTCTAACTGACCACTTGATTTTTTTTATACCAAAACGAACCGCCTGATCTAGAATCGTGAAGGATTGTGATGATTATGAGTATTTATTTTATTTTAAAGTTCAATAGGCCTGTATAATATTAGTATAGACCTCTTCATTAGACCCATTATTTATATTATTGTATTATTTTAATAGGTCTGTAAGGTATTAATGATGTTTTATCATATATAAAATATTATTATTATTATTATTATTATTATCATATTTACGTTATTTCATATTTACGTTAATTTGGACTTGCATCACAGATAATTTTAAATTAAAATGTAAACGTGAATATGTATTCCATTGAGTAACGGAGAAGACATTAATTAAATTCAAGCTATATGTCTCAGAAGACAAACCTTCTGTCGTACAATTTACAAGGCAGGATCAACTTTTTAAACCTCCGTGATTTAAATAGGAAGGATTAATGTAATGGTTTTACTGTTTCTGCTGTTGCTTTATCTATGAAATTCGAACAGAAACAGATATGTGGACCCATGAACGTAGTCTTTGTTTGCTGGCAGCTCTAGATATGGTCGATTAGAATATTCCTTGACTCTACTTTTCTGGCAGAGTGAATAAAGTAATACCTTTTGTAAGGTAGGGTAACTTTTAATTATTTAACCTAGGTGGTAAATGATACATTATGCGACGATGGTAATTAGCAGCGGAGGTTTTGATGTAACGATCAGTGGTCAGTCCATGGCGCCCTCTATATACAGGGACATCATTTTATTTTTACTAACATTTTTAATATTAACCTGGGTATACCTTTCTATTAACGATTGAAACAGAAAACACCGTTTGCTACCCCTTCCACCACTGGAGTTCGTTGATACTGGCGTAAAGTACAAATCACTTTACTAGGTATAGGAGGGAAGAAAAGTAGTTAATCCATTTATGTAAATTAGGAAATATCGCAGTTTTGAGTTTGATAATTTTCATTAGGTTTTTGTTTAATCAAAATACAGTACTGTATTAACACTTAGTGTTTTTACAGACGAATTGAGCTATCCATTCGAACGTATTCATTATGCAGTGTATATTGTACTGTCACAGCACATTAGCGTACTATATAGAGAATGAAGTTAAATTTAAAAATAATCATAATATGAATATTTAAACACATTTTTGAAAATGGTGGCCGTTCATTTCGATACAGGCTTCAGTTCTTTTGTGCATATTATCGCACTATAGACTATTTTACCTAATTCCAATTACCAGTTTCGTTCTTCGTACGAGTAACTCATGTTGAAATAATTCTATACCTACTCTATAAAAGAGTACCTTACGTACTATAAATTCAATGTTCACTTATCCGAAAAAATAAAATTACTCAGAAATGCTATCTACTGTCCGTTCAAGTGGTTTTGTCGCAGGGTCGTAGAAAGGGGGGGGGATCACGTGACAGTTAATTACTTAACGAGGCCCTTTTATTTAAGTTATTTCAAACAGTTGTGTAATATTACGTAGACGTCCAGTTCCTAACAGAAATTAATGTTTTCAGAAAAGAGCTAAGACAGCCCAGCTACTAGACTTAACAGAGGGGCGAACAGAAGCAGGTGGGGGAAACCGGGATGCGACGTAGGCAAACGGACGACAGTACCTGTACGAAAATATGATTCAATATTGAAAGCTCTTTCGTCACTGGAAAACGCGAACATATTTCTGGAACGTACTATACTCAACTAACTCAGTACTGCTTATGCATCCTCGGCTCTGTGTCGTGAACGGTTGGAAGTTTACTAGTAGAAGGGGTGGGAGTGAAGTACATTCCAAAACTCAGGTACAATAAAAATTGAAGTAAAAATAAAATGATGTCCCTGTAGTTCTTTTACGCGTTGTGAATTTACAACACCGGTTTTACTCCACTGTCATTCTGGAGGAAGCCTGTGTCGTAGTGACAAGCATGGTGAACATTGCTGTAGGATGTGGTTGTGGGATTCTGAATTTTCGTCTGTGAATGAAGTTATTACGAATACATTACGGGTGTTTAAACCCACAACAAAATTTTAATAAAAAAAACCGGACAGGAACTCGACCACCGCGACAAGCACAAAATTTAAACTGAGTTTTGCTAGTATGAAGAGGCAGATTATTGGTTTCCATTGAGGAAATACACGTCTCTAGCCATTCGAATAGTCATAACACTGAAAAAATGACCACGCCTAAACATTTTACGATAAACTTCGAAGTCGTTTCATTCACAGCCCAGACTAAAAGCACTCCATATTTGTTGTTTAAAAGTAGGAACGCTAACTATCTCTGGATGACTGCAATCATGTTTTTCTGGCATTTATGGCTGTAAAGTAAATATGCTTTTATACATAGCAATAATATATCCACTTAATTTATTCCGAAACACGAATGAACGCACAATTTGCACTTTGCATTCATTTGTAGCACATTGTCACATGCCTAGAGTCACTTGACACCTTGCAGAGTAGATATGTCGAATTGTGTTTCTTTACAGTGTCATTCAAGTTTCCGTATACTTAATCGTAATGTTGTGGCACTTGTCGACGCCAAAGCGTGTTCATAAACTCCTCAGCTTTAAGATCTATGTCGAGTGAACACCTGCACACAAAAATGTGTTATGAGATGACTAGTTAGGGCGTGTTCTTTCGCACAAGGGAGACCGGTGTGTTCAAATATGGCGCTTTTTTTATTTTTCTTCTACGCTCGAGTGCATTGATGCTCGGACAGTATAAATAAATGCTACCTACCCCTCCTCAATGTGCGAGTGGCAGATATTATTTATATATTATAAGAGTTACTTTGCATTAAATTAAAATCTAATCTTTTATTTTGAAATCGACGCTGAAATATGATATATTAGCCTACTGCCGCCCTAAATAAGGGTTCGATAGATTGGCCTACAAATCAATTCATAAAGAATACATCATTAAAAACAATTGTGTGACAATTTGGAAGAAAAAAGCATTAAGATAAATGATACGAAAACAAAGGAAATCATTTACAATAAAAGTTTGTTGAGTACAAATGATTACTAATTATAGCTAAGGATGATTTTAACACATGAGATCCTGTGGTATTAATCGTTGCATCAGAAATTGATTTAAAGTTTCTCGTGGGATCGTGCCATGGGCACCGAACATGAGCCCAAAAACTGTCCAATGTGTGATTTGGTATTGTACTCCAAGATGCTGACAACAAGGCTCATAATATATGACTATCAAAGAGAGTACGTACAGGTATTGTATTACAGTTTATTACTACCGTTTATAACACTGCTGCTGCTACTACTACTACTAATACTATTACTACTACGACTATTGATACTACTGCTACTAATACTACTGCTGCTACTACTACTACTACTACTACTACTACTACTACTTACTATGATACTACTAGGCCTACTAATCCTACTGCTGCTACTTCTGCTACGACTACTATTGCTACTGCGGGACCTGGAATCAGGGTTGCCAGATAAAGGAAACACAACCGTCGTACCAACTTATGAAAAATCTCGTACTTCAGCATAAAATTGTCGTACATTTCTCACCTTACTATTTTTATAGATAGTGCGTATTTCACATAACACTAAAAAAAGTGGTTCATAGGCCTATTTGTAATTCTACCAGTAAATTTTAGTTCAAATTTACTCTTATTCTATAGAACCAAAAAAAATAATCTTTAGTAAATTCAAATTTACTAATTATTGTTAACATTCAAACAAATCACCATTTCTTCACCAACACTGTCTACTCGATAAAGCATACACGATGACGCTTGGTCAGAAACAACATCATTACACTGAAAGTCAGCAGAAACTTGATCTTTGGCCAACGCGACGGCAGATATTTATACCAATCAATGCTTCAGCTGATAATTACATCAAATTAATCCACCTGCAGTCGAGTCAAATCCGACATTACGTTTCAACTTCTAAATGCTACTGCGGTACTTTTACATGATAAAAGACTTCCATTGTCGAATATATGTAGGCCTTATAAGTTAGCAGATCTCTGTACTTTGACATAAGCGCGCAGTACAAAGAAACCTAGAGCCGAAGATGACAAATTATGACTTACATGGCAAGCGTAGCCAACATATTGATTTTCAAAACATCTTTTATCCCTTTAAAGTATATATTTTTTCATATTAGTCAACGACATACTGAATGAAGAAAACTTGTCTAAAAAGGGACGAATTAACCTTTAATCTGATTTTAATTATAGACGAACATTATAAGTTGCAAAATAATTTTGTTCCTTCGTTAAAATAGCCGTGCATAATTGAAGAGTCCACTGCAAGAATGATGGATGTCACTTTCTTGTCGAAAATGAACCAAGACTGTCAATGCATAGCTTAAGACATATAGAATATCCATAGAGAGTTATATGGCATTAACACTGGTAGTCATTGTCCAGTAACGATCGGAAAATCACAGTTAAGCTTTGAGCGCTAAGCATTTCAAATTTTCAATTGCTTCTCCTGCAAAATGTATTCCAAATGACATCCATCATTCTTGCAGTGGATTCTTGCGCACGACATATAGAGTTCGGTCGTACAATTAGTCAAAACAGTCGTATGAAGTTCTTCTCGGTTTTATGGTAAATTTGAGTGCTAGCGAATCTTTAGGCCGAACTCGTAAATATAACTGCTATCACCACTTTCATCAATGTTAGATAATCCCACAGTTTATTCAGAATCATAACACATAACACTAAAAATAGTCAGTTGAATTTCAGAATGCAGTTGTAGCAGAAGCAGTTCCTTTTGGGTTCATTTAAATAAATAATGATTTTGCGATTGTTTTGCGTAAGCTTTGAAGCCTTGGTTTTTCTGTACATGTTGATTTTTTACGTAACATTTAAGATACTTTATTGCACTAAATATACCATACTTACATTGTTTCGTAAATGTTGATAATATGAAGTGCGTGCAATTATATATATTTTTTAAACAATGATTAAATGAAATAGTATTCTGAATTCCGAACTAAAAATTAATCAATGAAAATGTTGGATGTATTTCGTAATACCGGTCTTGGGGACAATATTCTGATCGTGTGGGGCTTCTAAGGACACGCATGCGATTAAACCAAAATCCATTAAGTTAAGCATCTTAAAGTAACGGTATTCAGAGCCTCGTCTTGGGAGACTATCTTGAGAGCTATCATAAGAATGCTAAACGCAGAAAATCACCAGAGCGCTGGCAGCCGTCCGTCCCATTCTATACTGAAACTGGTTCTGCTACAAGTGACGTCATACTCGAATAGCTGCATCAAATGAGAGATATCGATAGAACGTGAACAAAACAGAGCTTTCGGCTACTGGAATATTGACGTGGTCACAGCGATTAGGCTATATTCGGAACGAAATGATGAGACAAAAACGATGTGCTATTAAGCTTTGACAAACGACCGGCCGATACGAATAGCATGCGAGGCCGAGACATGCGCACTTTGATATATGTCCTTTCTTTTCACTGTTGTGTTCAAGTATATTACATAAAATATCTGAATGACTATTCTCTTTTAAAGAATAATGTAACATTTACATTTGCATTAAATAAGTAGTCCACCGTGTTTAATACTATGGAATTTCGGTTGGGAAGAAATTTTTGCTGTGTCGATAAGGAATTGTTCTCATTATTTCGAAACTCTATATTTGTTTACTCTTTAAGAGGATAAACATTCTTTAAATTGTTTTAGATATAACGGTTTTGCCTGAACAAATATATTTCCGTTTAATTACAAATTTAATTCCAAAAATACCCTCATCGTATTCTTGTCATGTCATGCAAAATATAGTTTCTGGCTAAGGTGTACGACCTTCACGAAAAATTATTCTTTCAATGGGAGAGAACGTTGCACAAAGTGCTGATAAAGGTAAATTTTCAACATTACAAAATTATTCTGGCTTTGGAAATCGAAAACCGTATGTTTTGACTCAGTTAAAATATTTATACATTTTGCGAAGAGTACAGTTAGTTACACGCTCTCTATTTTTCTGTTCAATTAACTGTTTGAACGAAGGGCAGTTTTAAACTCGTACTATGCAAATTTACATATTTTCTTCCAGGCAGAAAGAGTTATAGCTTAACATTACTAGTATATTCATGGTAAGTACGCATAAACCATTTTAAATTTACGCATTAGCCTCGGGAACTAGAATATTAACTATATAGCCTATGTAAAGTTGTCGTTCGTTTTAATTTAAAATCAATATATATGCCCGCAGCGAATTGATTTATCTCTTCAGCTCCTTTTCCGTATAAGCATTTCAGTACAACAAGGTTCATCAAACTCAGATCTATAATAGGCCTAACAAGCGACTAGTTTGCAAAACAGTGTATGTGCACAATTTTAATGACAGTGAATGATCTTTTACAAGGTAATCAAATGTGAATGTAAGGGAAGAGTTACCGATTAGAACATCAGATAGTGGTGTTATTATGTAATAAACATAATATAGAGTCAAGTGCATTTATGGTAAGAGCGGACGAAAATTGTGACACAAGTTAGCCCTATGAGTTCTCCTGGTGTTATATGTTGTCAGAGACATGTCACATGTAGGGGGGACTGTTGTACATCTAAACACTTTTTACATTTTATTTTTTTTATTTTGGAAAATGAAGTATTTTAAATAAAAAAATGCTTGAAATAATTATTGAAGATTCCTTTACAACTTCCTGTATGTATTTTCCTGTTTTACAGATCTATTAAGGATGGAAAAAATAAAATAAAGGGATATGTAATGTGTTCAAAGGTACAACACCATCTTGTACGTACTGTCTTGTACTGTCTTGGAACGTACTGTCTTGTAAGTTGGAACACATGGAATATAGGAGGGAATATAGCTGTAAAAACTGACAATAATATTTAAAATGTATTTGCAATCATAAACCAGAGGAGGCTTCTCTGATTCAGATTTTATTTCCTGGAGAAGCAATAATTGCTTCAACAGCTTTCTTCAAGGCATCCGGATCAATTGGGGGCCTCTTAACTCCAGACTTACTTCGTGACATGATCTTAAAATAAAAGAGAAACAAAAACTGATAGTATTTTGTACCTTGGAACATGTTCCATGGTACAACATGTTTTGTGTTCAAAGGTTCAAGAGGGTGCACTTTTAAACAAATATGGCTCCCAGAACTAGAGATTCGAATAAATCATGGAAATTAAAATATGTTATTACTCACCACATGATAGGGAACACACTGTACTTGAAAGATATTAACAAATACAATCTGGTTTTGTGTTACAAAACATATATCAATGAACGAAATGTTTACTTTTGGTATTAAAAAACTTCTTTTGTCTACAGAACTCACACTTTGCAGTGAATCAAAGTGAAACTACGACCAGAGCTATTTAACGGCTTTCTCTACAATCTACTTCAGTTTGAGTCTTCTAGGTAGCAGAAAAAATTAAAAAACAAAAAATGTTCAAAGGTACACTATGCTAAACGTACAACAGTCTCCCCTACCAATTCATGAATTTTAATTTCAACCATTCAGAACCACTGGAATACTGCCTATTTCATATTTGTCACTGTTGTCTGGTTGCTGACGATTCGCACAAATCAATGAGAATCATCATAACCTGATTATTAATAAACTCGTAATCAATCTAACCTACATCAATTTCCTCACATTCAGACTCATGATAGCGCTAGTTGTATTTGTAAAAAGTGTTTTTAGTCTTTCTTTACGAATGCGATTGAAATATGATACGATGTAAGTAAATAGTATGCGTTATTATATTTATTTATTATTCCGTTTGCGAAATAATCTTATTAAATATTACGTCAGGTTTTAATTTCTTTTTTTAAATTCACTTGTACTTTGAGCTTGTGAATTTGTCGACAAATTGAAAACCTCTTGTAATATTACCTTGATAATACAGCACGGTAAATAACATTATATGAAAACACGGATTCACACACGCACGCACGCACACACACACACACACACTACAATCCTCTCATCCTACCGTGACTTTGTCATGAACAATATTTTTTTCCTTCAACGGGTGTACTCACTCACTCACTCACTCACTCACTCACTCACTCACTCACTCACTCACTTACTCACTCACGCACTCAATCACTCATTCACTCACCCACCCACGCACTCACTCACCCACCCACCCACCCACCTACTCACCCACCCACCCATCCACGCACGCACTCACTCACCCACCCACCCACCCACCCACCCACGCACTCAATCACTCACTCACCCACCCACGCACTCACTCACTCACTCACTCACTCACCCACGCACTCAATCACTCACTCACACTCACTCACCCACCCACGCACTCAATCAATCAATTACAAGTGTCCTCACCCACCCACGGGTGTACTCATTCACTCACTCACTCACTCACGCACTCAATCACTCACTCACCCACCCACGCACTCACCCACCCACCCACCCACCCACTCACTCACCCACCCACCCACCTACTCACTCACCCACCCACCCATCCACGCACGCACTCACTCACCCACCCACCCACCCACGCACTCAATCACTCACTCACCCACCCACGCACTCAATCACTCACTCACTCACTCACCCACGCACTCAATCACTCACACTCACTCACCCACCCACGCACTCAATCAATCAATCAATTACAAGTGTCCTCACCCACCCACGCACTCACTCACTCACTCATCCACCCACCCACCCACCCATCCATGCACGCACTCACTCACTCACCCACCCACCCAACCACCCACCCACCCAAGCACTCAATCACTCACTCACCCACCCACGCACTCAATCACTCACTCACCCACCCACGCACTCACTCACTCACCCATCCACGCACGCACTCACTCACTCACTCACCCACCCACCCACGCACTCAATCACTCACTCACTCACCCACCCACGCACTCAATCACTCACTCACTCACCCACCCACGCACTCACTCACCAACCCACCCACCTATCCACGCACGCACTCACTCACCCACGCACTCAATCACTCACTCACCCACGCACTCACTCAGTCACTCACCCACCCACGCACTCAATCACTCACTCACACTCACTCACCCACCCACGCACTCAATCAATCAATCAATCAATTACAAGTGTCCTCACCCACCCACGCACTCACTCACTCACCCACCCACCCATCCACGCACGCACTCACTCACTCACCCACCCACGCACTCAATCACTCACTCACCCACCCACGCACTCAATCACTCACTCACTCACTCACTCACTCACTCACTCACTCACTCACTCACTCACGCTAGAAGTTCCTTCATGATTCATCACCTCTTTCTTGATCTTCCTATGTCCCTGTTTCCATTTGGTTGGTATTACCACATTTTCAGGGATATTTTCCATTTCTCAGTCTTTACAAGTGTCCTATCTAGGTCTTTTTGTAACAATATTTACTAACATAAAATTAAAACTTCGGAATTTTTATGTCGTTATTTGTATATTTAATTGAGAATTTTTAAAATAGCGATTTCTTTATTTAACCTGAAAGTGGCCACAAAATCAACATCTGACCTCGAAGTTAGTAGCTACAGGAATATGCATCTTCTTACCTATAAAAACAAGAAGTTCATTGAACCACGCAATTCTAGTGCTTATTTTACTGAGCAAAACATCTAGCTTATAGGCCTGTATATTTTGAGAGTTTTGTGTGAGACATACTAAACGGTAAAAATGTTATTAATTTCATTTCTAATTAAACTGTTCTCAAATGTTTAAGAAATTATAGTATCTAGCTAAGAACACAATAGAATTGCTACAGTTTTTATACCAGAGTCAGGTTTATACAAGAATGATCTTTTTTGTTATATGAAATGTAGTCACGATTTTAGACATAATGAAGTATCGTGGGATGATGATTTATGAGCAGTGCTATATAAGAATAGTCACATTGAATAACCATATTTCATAATATAGGAAACTACAGGGTCCTCTATATACGGCGCTTCCATAAAAAGCCGCAAGCATTTTCTGTTATATGTCTCACACAGTTACCGCGAAATCGACCGCCGTTTCTTTATTTCTAAAACTTGTTTAGAGGCGAAAATCTTCATAAACAACTTAAAAATGAATACAAGTGCATCTTATCTGTGTCACAAGATATGTTTAAAGTGCCCTCCCTCTGCTTCAATGCGTTTGTGACTTCCCTGAAGATTGTTATGAAATACTGGACTAATCTCCTCTTGCGAATTGTTCAAAATGACTTGTAGAATATTTTTCTCCACTTTTTGCATAACTTAAAACTACTCAAACTTGCTGCAATAGGCTATGCAATACACTATTCTCAAACAATCAGAAAAAAATACAATAGCTTGTACTACACTACACACGAATGAGTAATCCATTCAGTGTTTTCAAACAATCGGATAAACAGAGTAGCTTGCTCTACACTGCACGAACAAGTAAACCCCCCAGTGTTCTCAAACAATTAGAAGAAACAGAACAGCTTGCATTATATTATGTTCGAATGAGTAATCCTTTCAGTAGCTCACAAGACTAAGGTGAACTACACGCACGCAATGCCTTACAAATTCCCTTGAACTTCGGCGCGTACGTTAGATGCTTTATGAATGGCAATACTTCAATACGTCCCGTAGCGCCATATGGAGGATTCTGTATAATTTCTGTATTTCGCAGTTTGGAGCAATAACATCCATCTTGGATTTGCGGGGAGAGTAACTGGCACTATTTCATTCTGTGACTTTTACATTAGCCTTTATTATTCTGTACTACGTTACTGTTACGAGTCTAAAAGTGGAGCAGAGAGGAACAGGATTGCTTTCCTCAACGCACATCACCCAATGAAATATGTTATTCTATTTATATATATCTTACCCGATAATATGTTCGGTGATACATATAATTTGTAATGTTACGCATTACGGAACCAATTATCGTCGGATTTTTGTTTTTAAAGCATGACATTTCAAATCTTGGATCTGTCTTTGCCAGTGCGAGATGTGGCTGTGAAACCTGGTTATTATAATTTGACTCATAAATAAAATTACTAACAAGCAATTCTCGCTCACTCATCTTTAAAACTACATACTGTACGGACTGTATTCGTGTAACATTTCATGTTGCAACGTCTAGCAGAGGAACTATTACAAGCATATTATGATAACAGTTAAAAGTTTTCGTATGCAATAAAATACCATAAACGTTTAACGCATTCTTTTCTTTAATATTTTTTATGGCAGATTTGAATATTTTTCTGATAATATTATTAATATATTTGTATATAATACCAATGTGTTCTTACCTCTTTATAAGGCTATGCTTCTAGACCGCTCCATCACATAATCTGTAAAGAAAAAATAGGAATTAAATCAATTAGAATGTTGAAAGTGGTTAGCATAACTATTTGGAGTAGATAAAACTCTGTATAAAATGTTATCAATGAACTACAATTTATTTCTTCTCCACAACGTTCAACTTTAGAGTAATGTATAACACGCAAGAGTTAACAGATGCTGTGAAAACGCTTGACTGCTTTGTGAAGATGTTCAGTACGTCAATATCCAAAACACTCCGCGACTTTGGCATCTTTCCAGTTTGGAATTTTATGGTAAACCAAAAGCAGTTTTTCTCTAGTCTGAACTGCAACAATTTATTTCCACAAATTTTATTTGATTTAATTTTAAATTTGAAAGAGATGTTAAGTTGAACAGAATTATAGTACGAGCCTCAGACCACAAGATAATATTTTATAAACTTGAAATACATTAGCTTATAACACAATATTTTACGTTGGCAGAGAAGATATATTGTGAGATACAATTTACAAAAACGAAGCTAAAAACACAGACAACATAGAGACATTGATAAAAGCTGTCTTGAAAGTGCATTAGGCTGACCAGTCTGTTATTTGTGATCAAGGTACGAATGTAGCGGAACAGAGACTAATAGTGGCCACGGACTGCAGTTTCTGACGTTTAAAATGTTGACATTCTGAAAACACATGTCAGCCTAAAGTTTGAAGTATTTCACTTGAACGTCCTTACATTTGTAAACAATTTTAATAATAACTGTCCTTGACAAAACTTGAACTTAAACTAAATGAAAGAATATATATATATATATATATATATATATATATATATATATAATGGCTTTATTTAACCTGGCAGAGTTAAGGCCGTAAGGCCGTCTCTTACACTCAACCAGGAATAAAACTTGCTTACACATTTGAACATAAAACTGGATTGGAATTAAGTAATTACATGCTGATACAATTTAGGTACTTAATGAGATCAAAAGAGGTATGTTACATAAAATTTACCTCATAAAATAAAAATAAACATAGTGGAATACATATTAATGTTGTTAGAATCAAATACGAATCACATAAAAACAGAAGCCTATAATTCAATAAAAAATGTATACAGTAAAAATAAAAAAAACACATTAGTATACATATTAGTATTAGATTACAATTAAGTAGGATTTACATAATTAAACCAGAAACCGACAATTGAATAAAATGTACACAAAAAATAGATCAATAATAAAAAACAACACAGTGGGATACATATTGACGTTAAGTGATAAATAAACATGATTTAGATAATAAAAATAAGAAACAAAAAAAAAAATAAAAATAAATACAGTGGAACACATTCCATTAAATATTTGCAACGCGTTAGGTCTGGCAACTCATCATAAAATATTTTTCTAATTTGCATTTAAAGGAAATTAAAGTTCGGCAGCCCTTGACTTCAGGCGGCAGAGAATTCCAGTGACGAGAAGTAGCAACAGTGAAAGATGAAGAATAAAGAGATGCTGTGTGTATATTATATATATATATATATATATATATATATATATATATATATATATAGCCTAATGCATTAGCTTGTAGAATGTTTCAATGTGGGATATGTAAGTAAATATTTAAAATTCTTTAAGTAAACGGAATTGCAAGAATATAATTAACGAGTATTGATCTGAATAAATTGCGTGTGGGTTGACCCGGCATCGAAGAGGAAGCCTCGTTGTGGGAGGCCCATGAGTTATATTTAGGGACAAATTGTGGCAACCGAGTAACATCTTATTTAGAAATATTTTATGAGCAGGCTCTGATTAAAATGCACAGACTGTATCAGAATTCATTAACTCTGGGCACCGGGACCACCTCGCATAACGAGATCCGTCCGCAGAGGGCCGTAACTGGTCGTGCACGTAAGAATGTAGCGAAAGTTCAGATAAGATAAAAAGCCATTTCCTTCCAGAATATTACGTTGTCCATTTGATTAGGCGACAACAACTTAATCCAGCTACCGAAATAGTTCAACAACCAGCAAACTGTTTTTTTCCTTCACATCCTTGTATTGTAAATTAGGAAAGATACAGGTATCCACTCCATAAGGAAACTCAGCGACATTGTAGATGCCAATAATAACGGCCCGTTTTGTTACAAGAAGTAAATATTATTACAACAAACTGTAAAACACATTCTCTAACCATGGAGGGGGGGGGGGGGGAATGAAAAATTGTAATTTCTCGGAATGCATTTTTACCATTAGCGGAGAAAAACACTGGATGTTATGAGTTTTAAATTATGCGAAAAGTAAACCGGTTGGTTAGAACTGTAGACTGCCCATATAAAAAGTAAATTATACACAGAGAAATATCTGGATTCTTAATTCTCCACTTAAAGTCCGGTCCAAAAATCATGTGTTCTAGAGCGGTTGCATGCACCTGTGTTCAAAAACAAGACAAGAAATTCTGTTCCATTATCTAGCCTTGACATGTTGCAATATTAAACGACCTGTGTGACACAGCATACACGTGTTCCATGAGCGGTACACGTGTGAGGGTTATTTTGTTTTTTTTTTTTTTATTTTTAGTAAGAGACGCGCTAGTGTGCTGACATTTTATTGAATCCTCGAGATCGGTGGTCTCATCGTTCTTGCCTATATTCCTCTTCACATTTAAATAGGCCGCGACTTATTATTTCAGAGTTATTTCTGCCCTTCGACTCATAGTATTGTATTTAATGTAGTTCAAAGTACGGAAGTAGTATATGGTGAAATGTAGGTATCGAACATATAATCACAAAATTCAGTGATCTTGTCTTCTTCAGGTTTCTCGTCTGTAAAACAGTCCTCTATTTCGCTGATTGCTATGAGCCGAGATCAAAGAAGAACCTATGTATTTTCCGCAATCAGTGTTTGCTTCACAATAATATTTTGCCAAACTCAGTCCCTACTTTGATTCCTGATCTGCCCCTTGTCATATCCCATCCTATAGTGTCTCAGCGGTGGTCCTGTACCCTGCTGATCACACGAGCAGAGACGCCTGTAATGTGTGCCTGTCAAATGTTTGTCTACAGATGAAGTACCCTTCCCTACACAGCATTAGACTGTACCTAAGTCTATATGAAAGGAGGAGATAAAATATGACGAAGAAAGAAAGGATGTTCTTAAATTGTTCATTGACGCCTAACAAAATGAAGAGTAGGCCTACAGGGAAGAAATTATCAGGGTGACGTAAAGGAAATTGATCGTCTACTCTGATCGTTCTTTCGTACAATGCTCAAATTTAAACTGCGTGTTTCTCGGACGATAATCGGGTTTATACTGAATAATGTTTAACATGATGATAAACTTACATACGTATTAGTTACCTATTGGGAATACTAACTCCTTTTCCACTTTTGGTGGACCCTGATCTCTTTTCTTTTGTCCTCTTCAAATGGATTTATAAACAGGACATTTTTAACAAAGCTCTCTCCTCTCTTCGCCCCTACTACTTGGCTTCCGGTCGACATGATGGGACGTCAACAAATTCTCAACGAGAAGTAGAAATAATTCTATAATCATAATTCCTCCTAGGAAATAAATTTTTACGTCTGTACTGACTTGGTCGTCTCATTTGTCAACTAATTTTACGAAATAAAAAGTTACGAAAAAAATTTGTCGATTCTTGAAGAGAATCGCCGTGTAGTGTTTTTATTTTAAAGCAAATTCTATTGGAACTAACTTCTTCATTTTGAAAAAGGATGCATAGTACTTAATCCTAAAAGAAACAAAGATATCAGAGAAGTATTAATTTTTAATATATTTAGACACAATCGTGCGGTATACATCTGTCATACACTAGAATCGCAAAAACAGCATAGACTACTCGTATAATCAAACAGCACAGTGAAAATTAGAATAATCATGGAGAAAGTGAAATAAACAACTTTGAGAATTTGGAATAGTATAAAGGATCTGAAGCTCTTGAGGAAGACGACCATTATATCTTCATCTTATACTAGTATAGTTCAAGCTAGCAGCCTGTTTATTGTTTCAAGATTCTGTGTACTTTATTATAAACATAAGTTTGGAAATGAAATTAGCTCTCAAGTTTGTATTACAGTATATACGAACATTTTGAATAATTCCCATACATTCTTGTCTCCTACAGAACTAATTATCTGTTTTAGTTACGTGATATGAAACTTGTGTGAACACGCAGTCAGCTTGTAAATATTTGTCTGTATGTATGTCTGTCTGTCAACCGATCGTGCTGGTTCTGTGTAATTTTCATGACACTCTCTGTTTGAAGAGCAGGCGTGATGTTGTTGGAACAGTTTATTGCTGATGTAAATATAATTAGATCCAGAGTCTATAGTTACTTGACGGCATAACCACAGGTATTGGTTCATCGGCAAACAATTACCAGCCATTATTATACATTATATTTGCATCATTTTCACGGCTAATGTGTTGCTGGCGTCGTCTTTTCACGGATAACACTTGGTTTTTCTTTTTCAATACTGTTCGGACAAGTGGAGATTGGCGTAATAAGGAAGAAAAAAATTGTTAAATTAATTCGTTTTGTATATGGACAGGAAGCTATTTTATCGTCTCCCAGGCGTGAATTAAAAAAAAATCTATAACTTCCAACCGTGCCAAACAACGAAACTGGTTTTTAATAAAGCACAAATTATCTCCTCCGGTGAATACTAAGCTAGTGAACTAAAATAAAAAGTATATTACATGATCAGCAGGATTTAATAATACTGATAAAATAATGAGATACAAATTTATTCATCCGTAATGAGAAAGTTGCAGCGGATATTGCTGAATTGCTAATAAGGAAATTTAAGTGTTGAATTGACTCTTATTTCCAAGCGAGGAAGATGTGATACCAGCAAACGCACTTCACCGAAGAGCGTGCTAATTTAGGGCCCCAGGCTGGGCACAAGACAAGACACGCTTTGGCTTGGCTCCCGATTCCGTTGGTGGTCTACACATCGAGGGGTGGCAGGTTCGAGATCCGCTCCGGGCACGGGACGGCTGTGTGAGGTATTTTGGTGTGTCGAAAGATGCAACCTCCTTGTCTTCCCGACGCCTCAAGTTAACGAGGAACATGAATTTGAATGCAGATTCGCTTCTGATGTGGTAGCGAAGGCATGGGCTAGGTGTGTTTGGCGCAGGTCTGGACTTTCCAGTTCTACAAAAGTTAAACACTTAATCTGCGAAATTGCCTCATCATCATAAACCACACGGCCTAAGCCCATTGGCTTCTTTCCATTTCAAAAAGTGTAGCGTACTTTTAAAACTGGTTTCCCATCGCGCCTTGGTTCGTAATTGTACACTTTAAATGGGATTCTATTTGACTCACTTCGTAATGGATGACCATGCATTTTAATCCGTGTTTTTAATTTTGACCTTTATGTTTTTAACATTAAACTCTGTTCTTGTTTCTCCGTTTCCTCGATAGCGAAGTAAAGTACAACCATACAACATACTGTCGTCAAAGTGATGTAATTTATATTGTATCTCTATTTAAGTTATTTCTTAGAAACAATATTTTTAACCCATAACTCAGCTTCGGAACAGAATAAAACTTTGATGTAACCAACGTAGTGGGAACTAAGAATTGTCTCTAGTTTTCTTCATCCAGAAGTAAGTTTCGTATAAAATATGTATGTATGTATGTATGTATGTATGTATGTATGTATGTATGTATGTATGTATGTATGTATGTATGTATGTATGTATGTATGTATGTATGTATGTATGTATGTATGTGTATGTATGTACAGTATGTATGTATGTATGTTTATATGTACGTATGTAAGTATGTATGTATTCATCCATCTAATACCTACCGCGACTTCACTTTACGTGATTTGGGTTCCGCATATTGTGGATAGATGGCAGGTCTGTGACCCATTTTCTAGTTGTACACCACTTCGGCGGGCCACATTGTAGCCTACATGATGTGTCCTATCTGTGGAGAGTTATGTCGTGTACTAGGGTGAGTGTATGTGTAAGCGTTCGTGTAAGTGTAGTGTCTGGAATGAGTGATGATGATGGAGATGAGGAAGAGAGAAGGAGAAACCCGGTGCTGGCACGTAGCCTACTTGTCGAATAGCACCAAGGGGGCCGCCAGGCTTAACGTTCCCGTCCGACGGACGAATCACTATCAACAATGACATATGCCTTCTCTTTATATTAAGTGCGGAGAAATTTGGGATTTAACCCAGGCATATTGGTGTACAATCTAGTGATTAAAAGTTGCGCACCGCCATCTCTCCTAGTCCCGAGGTAGAAATTTTACATGAAAATTTCTGATCCCGCCGGGAATCATTAAATAAGCTTTGTACTTATTTTCGAATATTCAAATTTCAAGTTGTAACTCTTTGTTCAGATCGTCTTACCTGTAAATGTCGCTGTATGACATTTAGGAAATGCCTTGAGAACGTTAATGGACGTTCCAGTCTTCAAACCTATAAACTTACTAGCTGTTGGACAAGTTCTTGCCGGACTTGTATGCACGTTAAAGAAGCTTTTGAACTTACAGATGGCTTGTAAAATGACCAAGTTCATATTATTTCTTATTATGAGGATGTGAAAATGGTAAGAATTTTCATGCACGAGGAATGTAAATGTGTTTATCTCGTACCATCAAAATCATTTACACACGTAGTAATAACTGAACCTATTATGAAGCTGAATACGAATATACGAGTATCTATCTCCAGAAATATTTATGTTTAGGCAATTATGTAACGACGCTGTATCGATTACGAGGTGATTTAGCGTCGATAGTGAGATGATATTTGGTGAGATGAGGCGAGTATCCGCCATGTGATTATCTGATATTCGCCTTAAGATTGGGGAAAACCTCAGAAAACCCCAAACAGATCATCAGCCCAAGCGTGCATCGAACCCACTCGCAAGCGCAGTTCCGGATCGGAAGGCAAAAGTGCTACCGCTTGAGGTACGTCAGTGGCTGCAGTGATAGGAAATTACGAAATTAGTGTGGTCATAAAATATGAAACCAAACAAACAATGTTTTCTCTTCACATAAACATATCTGTGTAATCTAATATTCAAAGCTTGTTATCTGTTGGGCACATACTCTTTTTTTTCCAAATTACACGCACCAATTGTCTTATTATTTACATAATTCTTACGTTCTGTTTGTTGCCAGAAAGTACATTATCATCGTGCGCTAAATTCATCCCTGTAAAATAATTAATTATTCCACGACAGAGTGGATTTCTGTGTTATGTTAGCTATCGAGCTCTTGCAACTATTATATTAAAGACATAATATGTAACGTATTAACTGTATAAAAGAGCATATGTTGTGCTATTTTATATTAGAGGAATTCCATGGTTTATTTATAATAAATTGTAGTTGGTAGTATTAGCCTACTTTTACCTGCTTTTTATTTTAGTTCACTATTTCTGAGACCGTGAAACTTTATGATAGACACCCAGTAGAGATCGAGACATCATCGGTGTTTATAATTTGCCAAAGAACCAATTTAGCTTAAATATACGGGCCTATTAACGTAGTTCTTAAATCAATTTTCATTTCACAAATGTGCTTAGAAGCTGTACTTATTTGGGGTTGACTTGTTGGTTGATAGCACCTGAATTAACGTCTTCATTGACTCTGGTAATGGAATAATTTCATGTCTCAGGTAGTGGTATTAGTACATTGTCGGAATTCATTGACCTGAATGATATAACAATATGGGAGGATGTTGACTAGCAGATTTGGGTTTTGACAAGGATGAGAAATGGCCGATAACCTTTTTTCTGGGGATCCCTCGTTCAAAAAGTTTATTTTATTTCTTTTTGACGTGAATACGTCTTTAAAATCAGAAGGACACATGGAGTACCAGGATGGAAACGGCGATGTAACGTTTGCAGGATGATTCAATCCGACACTATAACTTCATGACTAATAACACGATTGAAATAAATGTGGCCTCGTTCAATAGGGTATACGACTACGATGCGAGCATGACCTTGAGTTGGAGTATATTTCGCGACTCCGATGTGCTATCGCGCTGATTTTGATGCAGAACGATCTGTCGATTTAAAGCAGTCTTACTCATGTAGAACCTCAGGTCGCTATATAACAGATTATTCAGGCTTATAGGTTTGACGGCAGCAACTTTTATCAATTTCACTTTGCTGCCATCTAGCGACAATAGAAGTAGTCACGTCATAACTCCCATTTGAATTGGATGGAGCAACTGTACTTCCATCTAGCGGTTGTTTTAAATCGACGGTAGCGATCCTGGTGGTTATTCTCTTCCACATGCTACCGTTTTTAACTTTACGATGGCCATCTGTTATATACGTGATCAGGAGTAGAACCAAAAGACACAGCCACACCCCGATTTTTTTTCACGTTTATTATTTCTGAGCTTTGCTTTCCGCTGGAAAGAAATCATGCTAGGAATTATAATCCACTTTAAAAAGCATCTGCCTGAATCTGGTTTGAACCTATGGATCTTGCATATAATGACAAGTATGGTAATCAATCTACCACTGAGGACGACATTTTATGTGAAGTTTAATAGAGAATACCAATAATGAGTTACATCACATCATTACTAGACTATACAATAACATTGCCTTTTTGTGCTTTTAGTTGGCTGTTCATTTACAATTTCCAAAGTAGGCGTCTATGTGGAAGAAGTAATCACAGTAAAAATCCTAATTTAAGCGAAATAGGCCATTTTTAGATCTTCCCAACGTGTTTTCTTTAATTTTCCCCGAGTGAATGTTTTATGTTTGCTTTTATTTTTTGTTTTGTTTATTTCTCAGTGTTTGTTTATTTGCCTATGTATGTTTATTTGTCTATATTTATTTGTGCTAAGTTTATTTGTTTGTGCATGTGTGGGTGTATGTGTGCGTGTGTAGCCTATATTATCAAAAATGACGATGTCATACCCAGGTCTTGTACACTCTTAGACAAAAAAAATGACCGGACTCTTGAGGCGTAAATTTGTCTAAGTTCCGTTCGGCTGTGCGCCTGATACACAAGACTAAAATCAGAGTAGTAAGGACGAAACCAGCGAGATCCAAGAACATAGTCTTATACCGGCAAACAGCGATTTGTGTGTGTGTCATAGCTCCGTGGTAAAACTCTGACTTCACACGCAGAAAAGCAGGGTTCGTATCCGCCTTCGTATAAGCATATGTATTTGTTTCGTTTTATTTTCTCTCTAGCTAGAAACAAATTATATATTTATTAACGTGCACAGGAGTTTGGATTAGTTAAAAAATTAAACAAAAACATTCAGTAATATCGAAGACTTCTTTCTAATTACCCTTGAATTAAAATAGATGCTCAGTTCTTGGATCTTCTCCCTTCTCCATAAGGAGTATTGATCAGTTACTATAATTTGTATTAATAGTAGTAGTAGCTGTAGTAGTAGTAATAATAATAATGATGATGATGATGCAACAACCAGAATAATAACAATATTAATATTCATAGTATTACAAAATAATAATAATAATAATAATAATAATAATAATAATAATCATCATCATAATATTAATAGTATTGTAAATACGAGATGAATAATGTTAAAGACAAAACCAATGTGTTCCAGATATTGGCTACACTCGTAAATAGTGCCGTTACATATTATCTACTTTGTAATAGCTATATGGTAACAGTCTAGCTTCTTGTGTAGGCGATTCAAGGTCGTGTACCCCGTAGGTTGCAGGCGGTTATAGATGCGAAGGGATTACATACCCGGTATTGAACTTTTTGTCTATTTTGATTTTTGTTTATTGGTCTCCGAGATGTATTTCTTTATTTTATTTAATACAAAGAAAAGGATGATGTTTGTTTATTTCTATCCGAGAAGGATTTCTTTTACTTAAGGTTTATTTTTGTTTATTTCTATCCGAGAAGATTTCGTTTAGTCTCTTTAAATACAAGATACAAGTGAAAGGACTGCTATTATGTATCTAACTTGCCCTTTGTAAATATTAACTTTCTGTTAAATATTTCACAATACTGGTTATTATCAGTATACAAGAAGTAAAAAATGAGAATGAAAAAACAAAGTATAGACTGAGATTTGAACTGGAAACCTTTCGGATACAAGCTACAAGATCACAATGCTACCGACTACGCTATGCGAGAGAGACGATGATTCTTTAAGAAGCATGTTCTATAATCATCATATAGTGGTGGCAGTGGAGTGTTGGAAACATTTACGACAGAAGAAATTCGTCCGCGTGTGTATCATGTTCTGACGAATGCATCCGAAGTCTTCCGAATCGGACATAGAATCTGGAGCCCGGTCATTTTTTTTGTCTAAGAGTGTACACTGGTTTCTGACAAATAAATATTATTATTAGTATTATTATTATTATTAGTGCCAGGAATCTCTCTTCAAGATCACCAGTGTAATGAATATAATATTAAAAAGAAAGTGTAATTATAGAATAAAGTGAATTTACCACATAGGCCTACCACATGACAATTCATACGCTGATTCTTTAGAATAACCCGGATGGATGAGGGCATGCTGAAGACTACGACTGAATTGGGGTTTTCAATTCGATTGGGCCGAAGTGCTTACATCAAGGCGATTCTGATAATTGTGGTAATGAAATATTAATGCCTGTGCGAAACTTTTAATTTTGTAACCACTTTATCGACTGATTGCAGAGATGACTATCAATAACAAAAGAGTAGTTGGCTTGAAGGCGACCCCTCCCTGGTCCTGCCGTCTCATTAGCGTGCTGGTTAGCGGTAGCTGTGTCCACGAGGGTGGTGCCTGTGGGAACGAACACCCCTTTCAAGTCGCGGCGCCTCCAGTATTTGCTAGAGGTGTGCTCCGAATTCTCTTGGGAAAGTATCCCCGTGTGTCGGCCGTGGGAATCCCGTTCCAGCAGACGTGTAAATAACTTAGTTACAGATTTCAGTAGATAAATTTTCCAGTTCTGTAGAAGTGAATTCTTTTCACTGCAACATAGTCCGGATGTCTACTTAAGAAACTAGAGTTCACAAAGCAATGTTCTGTTACCAAACAAAAATACAGAATCTTATATTCACTGAAACTGTTCATGTAGATAACTTGGAGGTTTAATGTGTTTTCTGGCAGTTTTCCATTTGGAAATATAATTTTGTAGGTAATGAATAATATATCAGAAAAAGAAGATTGTCATAACGTCAGCCGACTATTAAAATGTAGACCTAAATTATATTAAAGTTATTAAATTTCATGTGATTCATTTTCGGATGAATTTATTGCTAGATTCTGAATATGACTAATATCCATCCAATAGTTAAGGATAAATTATTGTAAATCAATAAGCTGATGGACGGCGTATCAGAAACTTTTTACCCGGTGTGATGTGTGCAACAACGTGTATTTTCTTGAATATTTATAAATACATATTTGCAATCAAAATACTGTATCTTTATATTTTGTATAATGACAAAGTAAGCCTTCGATAAAGAATATAGAAATAAATTATAGTATATATTAATACTTAGATTAGAGTATTTTCATTTCACTTCATCAGCGCCATTCAGAGTCTATGTACAGAAACATATTATATCGTTATAGATTTAGGTAATGGAAAATCTTCACAAGAAGTAGCCACAAATCGAGGCGTTAGACAAGGCTCTAGTCTTTTTCCAATTCTATTGAAAATGTATAGGCCTATATTATGTGAAGGGCCATCACCATTTGGATGTTTGATTAAACACAATAAATCATATATGTCATATCATATCATATCATATCATATCATATCATATATCATATCATATATCATATCATATCATATCATATCATATCATATCATATCATATCATATCATATCATATCATATCATATATCATATCATATCATATCATATCATATCATATCATATCATATCATATCATATCATATCATATCATATCATATATTGTATCGTATCATATCGTATCGTATCATATCATATATCATATCATATCATATCATATCATATCATATCATATCATATCATATCATATCATATCATATCATATCATATCATATCATATCATATCATATCATATCATATCATATCATATCATATCATACCCTACTTATGTTGATGAAATTCTACGAGAATTAATGAATACTTGCTACAGAGATATGCAAATTTCAGAAAAAAGTGTGTTATGATGAAATAATTACAGAAAAAATGAAAATTAATTACAAAAATCTATTTATACAAGAGAGTGATAGAAACAAAGTACAAGATTGTCATTCCAAACTCGAAAACTGCATTCTAAAAGCAGCTATAAGTGCCACGGAAGAAAATAAGAACATCAACAGCAAAAACAGCAGACAAAATTGATGACAAACGGAACGGAAACACAAGTAAAAGTGTGCGGGAAAACCCTATAATAGATCAAAGATTACATCTACCGTGGGGAGATGATGTTATTTCAGAACGCATGCCCTGCAGAAATCAACAGGTGAATAGCCTTAGCTTGGAGAAAGTACTGGAGCATGAAATGTATTTTCGAAGACAAGTTCCAAAACTTGAACATCAAGAAACAAGCACTCGAGCGCTACTTTATGGGTGTCAAACATGGTCGCTTACAGAAAGGGAAAAACTAAAACTAAAACTACAAAGATGCCAGAAAAAATGGAACGTAGGATCATCAAAATATCTCTCAGAGATAGGATGCGAGCAACAACAATAAGGAAGATGACTGGCCCACAAGACGTCGTGATGGCAGCTCAGCGACTGAAGTGGAAGTGGGGAGGCCGCGTGAGGAGACTGAACGCGTCGAGATGGGCGTATGTGACAACCATGTGGGCTCCAAGATTGGGGAAGAGGACAGCGAGAAGACCGAGGGCCCGATGGAGCGACTTCTTCAGGAGGGAAGCTGGTAGACAGTGAACAAGAACGACGACATGCAGGACAACATGGCAGTGACAGAAAGTGGACTGACATCAAACATCTATCTATTATCAGTGCATAACCTCTAAAACGAACACTAGTGACTGAAAATGGACGAACATTAGAGACAGTAAATGAACAATCATTAAGCATCAAGGTATAACTTTTTTAACCAGTACAATAGGCTCGTCAGGAATAGCTCTCCAGGCGAGTATAAGAAGAGCTCACCATGCTTGATGCAGGAGGCCCTTGCCCTAATGGGATGTAGTGGGCTTATTTATTTATTTATTCATTTATTTATACTTTGAATGTAACATGGTACAAATACAAATTGAAAATCTAAAGAAAACAAAAAAACAAATGCTTTTCTAAGCTCCTAGGGAAAGACACCACAAGAAAAAAATTGTGGTAGAAGATAAAATTCTGGAACAAATAACAACTTTTAATCAACTTACGTAGACTCTGGTAGCACATATAAGAAAGATCAAGATATGGAACATAAATTAAATAAACGTAATTACACCATGGAACAATTAAAATAATATTAAATAATAGAGACAAGTACAATTGAGGTAAAATTAGTTATTGTAACCGTAGCAATCTTAATGTACGAAAGCGAAACATGTATTCTCCGAAATAAAAATAATGAAAAAATACAGGCCCGAAATTAAATTCTTAAGAGCTGTACAAGGGACGTAGGTCAAGAGATCATCTCAGAAAGAAGCCCATAGAGGAAAAAAGTAATATATTTTCATTTATTGATAGAATAAAGAAAATGGGAAAGATGGAAGTCTCATGTGGAAGGAATAACAGACATACGCATTCCGAAACAAGTAGACTATTGTATGGTAAAAGAGGTCGTGGCATATCATAAAAACGATGATCAGGAAACTTCGTGAAGTTCATTTTAATAGTGAAGACGGAACGGGCTTAAACCGAAACCATAGACCAAACTAATCGCAATTTTCCTATTAGAGAATACTCCAAAATTTGTGAATGTGTGTCAGGAAGCATGTACTCAATTGGGGCAATTGTCTGAAGTTGGATTTATACGAGTGTGAGGTCGCAAATTCCATTAAGAAAGGAACTTGTTCTGCTGTGAAGTAGTTTATTCCAGTAGTGTGAATACATTACAGCCGAAGAACAAGCGCTAAGAAACCAGAACTACACCCACCGAGGCGAGTCGATCCGTTGAGAACAATACGGACTTGATTCCAGGAACCAGACGAGAGGCTATGACGTGTACGAGCATCGTCCCTGAGGGGGTGGGAAAGGGGTGATAATTACGATGTTTGAAGAATGGATCAATTTCATACATAAATGTGTGGGACGAAAATTGGAAGTTTTGAGATAGATTTTTACAAGAGCACTTCTATAAATAATGTATTCTAGATAGAGTGAGAGAGGTAATCAGAAGTGAAGGTTAAAGAAAATTCGTTCTGCCCTTTCATGGAAGGCGCCTTCCCTGCTGGAGCTCGTTTCCTTAGTGATTAATGATGGCTCTCCTCCCTTGTGTAGCACTTCGGCGCAAACCTGTTCTCCGCCTTGCTGCAGTCGTGCAACCAGACTGTCCTGCGTGCGATCTTTATGCAATTATCACCTGTTTATAGAGTCGGGTTACTCAGATCCCATGAGAACTGTATTGCAAAAGAAGTAATCGCAAATGATGCGGTACTGATAGCAGGTAGAGATTTACCTATTTACCACAGGATGTACAGTTTGTGTGATTCTTCCGCGCCGACCACGTGATCAGAGAATCACGCCATCTATGAATAGGCTATCTATAGTTAGCTCAAAATTCGCACAAGAACTGGGCTGGGACGTTAGACGCCAAAGAAATAAATTCTTGGAGACAAAATACTATAAGACGTGTTTATAGTGTATAAATACTTAGGAGTCATTATTCTGGTGTCCTTGAGCGTGACTTTTTTTTATCCAAAGGCTTTACAGTTCATTGAGTCTTGGCTTAAGGCTGGTTCACAATAAACCGGGAACGGAAACGACAACGAGAACGAGAACGAAAATATTGTTAAAATAAATGTATTTAAATATGAGCGTTCACAATAGTTAATTGTGAATGCTCACATTTAAATACGTTTATTTTAACAATATTTCCGTTCTCGTTGTCGTTTCCGTTCCCGGTTTATTGTGAACCAGCTTTTACTTCCCAAACGGCGGGACTCCCGTGACGTGAGGTCACCACGACATCAAGTCTCCGCATAAGATAACACAAGACAACACATTAATAACAGAGAAATATACATGTCCTAAGAGGGAAACAAACCCACGATAATAGTCTTAACCGGTACGGCTATCACAATCAGCTTGCGCGTCACATTAAGACCATGAAATCTTCTGCTATGTAGCTATTGGCATATGTATGTATGTATGTATGTATGTATGTATGTATGTATGTATGTATGTATGTATGTATGTATGTATGTATGTATGTATGTATGTATGTATGCATGCATGTATGTATGTATGTGATCAATAAGTAAATTAAGATAATTGTATTAGCGAGGAAAGTGTTTATCCTCATATACGAGTATGTGTTTGTAAAGCAGAGTATTCTTGTTCGATTCCTAGTAGGGGAAGCTAACATTTATTTCCTCATCATACAAACTGACTATGTGGACCTTATCTTGCATTTGTCTGTGTTGTCTTAAACGATAAATCTTTCTCCATTTTGATCATAATTACCACAGAACCCCGATAATATTGGTGAAAACCTAATGTTCGTTCAAAATCCATATAAGAGCGCTGACGGAACAAGCAAAAGGGTCCTATTCTAGAACCACGACAATACAAGTTCTTATAGCTAGTGAACATAAAACTGTAAAATAGGGCTTGTGGTAAGACGCAAATTCTGGTTTCTTATGGATAGGCCTACAGATCTGCCACTTCTCTGAGAGACCGGTTTTTACAGGCTAGCCCCACTGAGCTACATTTCACACGTGACTTAAGTCGCCAAAGTCACTGACATTATGTCATAAAATGTAAAAATGTTGGAGGTTCTCTTTGACGTCGTTCCGGCGTTGTAAGAGCGTGACTTTAATGGAAGAATAAACAGTTGTAGCTGCCTCAAGTCCATATTTGAGTAGTTTCGGACGTGGGAAGATTCGACTTCACAATTACACGGTCGCACTTTTTTGTAATGCGCTGTCAACACGGATAATTCCTTTCAAAGGTGAGGGCTTCTGTGAGACCTGTTTACACAGGCGACAAAAGACTCGCTCACATTTGCAGACAAATTAGAGACGGAAATTACTAAACCTTACCGCTTCCCCGCGATGTTTACGCTATGCGGAATACGGAAATAAGAGTGTAAGCTAAAATGCAGTTCAGGCTGATCAATATACCATAAGAAAAAAAAATGTTATTGTTGTTTCTCTGATTTATGTCAAACCTTGTATGTAGAAAGGAATATGGAAGCAAAGTATTTTTGCGATTATTGTTGTGCGAGTTGTGACGTCTTCGAGAACATTTTTGAATGGCACTCTATAGTTTTTTAATATCTCCTGAAAAAGCATAATTTTTTATGTATTATTTAATATATTTGTATTTTGTACAGAAATACTGTGGTTATGGCTACTGTAGTAAACATTTTACTGTTTATATATATTTTTTAGTCTCTGTGTTATGAAACCAGTGCTCTCTCACCATCACGACATCCAAAGCGTTAGCTGGACATTTAAACTCCGAACGGACAACCAACACGGTATCTATCGCTACAGCTGAACATTTAAACCACAGTCTAAGACATACAGTCACGCAACTCATACGTATAAAATATGCCAACATTTGACAGCTGGCGCGACAGTAGCCCTCTAGCGGCAGGCAAGTTAAAAGTGTGCACACGACATATGATAACATATCAGAAAACGGGTTTTGCGTAATTTGTTTTATATTTTTATGCTATACAGTAAGTGTATATGATTCTTATTAATTTTAATTTAGAATCCTAGAAGAATTTCACACGCAGTTAATCTATAAGTTTCAGAAGCTGAGAATAAACGTAATTCTTTCTGCTACTTACAACTGAATCATGGAACTGTTCACGTATCATGGTTTGAAATAATATAATTGTTCGTACGTGGATGGTTAATTAAATTCATTCCTGAATATATTTATGAATCATTAGAACTCTATATTTCCTGTGAGAAGAGTCAAAATTAGTAGCTTCAAAATTGTAGGTTACATTGCGTGGTGAACGCCTCTCCCTATTTCCTGAGAAATTAACTATTTTCCATACCGCAAATTGGGGTAAACTCGGCCGCTGAGGTAAACTTGAAAATAAAAAAGGGGAAGATTTAAACCTTAATATGACAGACATTGATTTATGAAGTTTATTATTTTTCATTTCTTAAGAACCGGTATTTCCTTTATTATTTTGAGTGACAAATAGTGCTGATATTATGGTTTAAATGTTTATGGCAAGTTTACCGCATTTTACATTACATTTCCAGTTTTCACACATAATGCCTAATTTTAACTTATCCTATCTATATAATACGTAATTTACATGCCCTTACTGTTAATATGACGTAGGTGAAAACAAATAAATGAACACACAATTTTGTTGAAAAAATTGTGACTTCAATTAACTCAGAAAATGTAGGCCTAATTTTATTTTCAGAGCAGAAGTGGTGTAAGTCAAAATGGGTAATGAGGGTTAAAGTAAACATTCTTTAAAATACAGCGCAAAGTAGCAGTTAATATTGAATTTATTTAAACTATTAGTAGTCAGTGAATAGCACGAAGGATATATTAATTGCTACTTTGCGCTGTATTTTACAGAATATTTACTTTAAATCTCATTACCTAATTTTGACTTACACCACTTCTGCTCTGAACAGCTCAAATAATCACTGGGAATGTAAAATCAACACCAATAGCAATCATGCAAATTATTACAGAAAAGATTGCTTTTTATATTAAATTTAAAAAGGCTCTCGAGAACTTAATACGTCTGCCACATGAATCTACACCAACACATCAGAAATCTATCGACACAGTCTGGATTTATTCAAGAAGTGAATATTTTGCAAAAGGATTACAATACTCCATGAATTCTTGAAAAATTAACACCATGATCCCTACTTGAATGCAATATAACGTTCAACTTTTGAAAAATATATAGAAAAAAAACACGAATACAAAAAGTATGGAATTACTTGCATTAAAAACTGTAGATACATTATCCAAAATCGGAATGGTTACACATTTACACATATGATTTCTACAAAAAAATAATATACTGTAACAGGTATTTACTTTGTTTTTATTTAAACTCTCCCTCCTGACATACAAATAGGTAACTGATAAGTAATAATAATGTTTTATAGAACACAATACGTAGGCTACCTACAACGTGGATTATTGGTTATTCCTGAGTTATGATTTTCTCATGGTCTTTAGGGAATCTGAAGAACGACAAATTCGGAGATTTAAACTTGTTGTTACTGCAATTTTCGTCATTGCACACATTGCCTTTATTCCGATGTATGATTAAAACGTGATTATAACATCTCGCATCCCTTTAAAGCACGTGCTGGCTGAACGAGACTATGACCAGTGCCTTGCCTGCCGCTTGGGCGCTAGTGTCGCGAATGTTGGCAGAAAAAGTGTTGAAGTTTCGTGACTGTATGTCTTAGACTGTGATTTAAACCCCTGACCGAAGCACCATCTATCTTCGGGTCGGACAGACGCTATCTCGTGTACAATGTTGGAACTATTACGATGGCGGAATACTGAAGTACAATAATTTGTCAATGAGTTATATCGATCTGTTTTTCGTGTAAATTGGGTACGAACTCAGCATTTGACTTTTTACTGGAAATATATAGTACAATAGGTTGAGGAAACCACGAAAAAACCTCAATCAGGTTGGTCGACCCCGGGGTTTGAACCCGGGACCTCCCGAATGCGAATCTCAAACGCAAGTGTCAGAGCTAACACGCTCGGTTGATTTGTAATTGAACAGATGTTTGCCAAATGTCGTAATTCCTTTTTTTTTTTTAAAGATTTTTACTTGCCTTATTCACGTTTTAATGTTTCATTTTCAAGCGTATATATAGGCCTAACTGTGTAAGTTTATTAAACAGACTCTCCTAAGTCTTGACTTAATGTCTGCATATGTTTTTTTGAAACGCATCTAAGAGCGTCAAATTTATTTTACCAGTTTTTGTCATTTTTCTCATAACTTGTCATTTGAACTTACGCCAGTTTGGAATCCACCTCTTCAATTGTGTTTGAAAATGGGATAGGCGACGATGTATTAAATCTAATCTGTGCCTAGCTCATACTGTATGTTTAAGGTTTATAATATTAAACTTAATTTTTATTCCTCGAGTTCTTTTACCAGTAACGTATAACCAGTCAGTGGTCGAAATGATTTAATTTCTGCTGCATCTGTGTGTTGTAAATATTGTTCGTGGTTGTTTTTAATTACGAATTCATAATTACTCTGCAATAACGTCAGAGCTAAATAATCTCGGCTTCTAAAAGATTAGTCAAGTGGAACAAATTGGCAGTTATTGAATAAAAAATGCCCAAAGCCTAAGTGTGTAAAATTCTACTTAATATTTCAGCCTTCAGAAATCAGAACATGCTAGGACACAACCGGCCTTCGTCAAAAGCCAGACTAAAATATTTACAGCCGCAATCACTCTGGTTCTATTTTTAAAATCTTACCGCTCTGTCCGAGCCGTGTTGAATTAATAGCTCCTCAATTACAAGTCGGATTACATAATAAACCTCCTCCTCCATGACCAAATAGATTAGTCAGCAAGTTTCGAAGTCTGGCGTCCGATGACAGCAACAAAGCTGTTATGAAACTTGCGGTCTTTGAGGGATAAGAAGACAGCGTCAAGGGGATAATGGAAAAGCGGAATCCCTTCCACCTGTAAGCCTTCTTAGATGATGTAAAGAAATGTCTCTAGAATAGGAAGAAACTCCAATTTCAGTTTTATATAGTGGTGGTGGTGGTGGTAGTAGTAGTCTTGCTCAGAATAGGAACCAATGGCGGGTTTATGTCAGGGCGTCAATGAACCTCTGGGTTCCTTAAAAGTGATTTGTATGTAATAATAATAATAATAATAATAATAATAATAATAATATAATTGGTAACTTGTCCGTTTCGTACTGGAAGATTAATTAACACATGGACGAACCTCGATGTTTGACATTCTTAAATGTTATCTAACGCAGATAGCCTATGTTTCGGATATAAATAGCTGGTAAAGAAATAGTTCGTAAATACTATATGGCACGTGAATAATACTTTTGGCTTATGTGGTCTCTAGGCTACAGAAGTGTATGTTTAACAATAACACAGTATCATTATTCAATAATGAAATGAGAGATGTACTATGCAACCAAAAGTAAAAATGAATAAAGTTTAACGAGTTTGAATTTAAAAAAAAATCGCCAGTTAGATCTGATCTTAGATGAAGATAAATTATCTGGATTAATATTTATAGAATAAAAACCTAAGCTCAGTTTGATTGAAATTAATTTCATGGATTGGATGTCAGATTAACTATATACACAACTGGTCCTACGTATTTAATTACTTTCGTGGTCAACTAAATTGTAACCAGCAATTAATCGAAGTACTTTAATTTATTCATCTGTTTGTTGTGAATATTTGGAGTATTTGCTCAGGAGAACCTAAATTTCAGAAAGACAAGTCAGCATCGAAGTAGTCAAAATTTTATAAAACGTTAATATTGTATCTATGCATACATTTTAGTACGGTCTGCTTAATTTGATAATAAATGTCTGTATTTATAATTTTATTACCAATATCATTAATTGAGTTCAGGACAAAAGAAATTCGTTGATAGACGACATTAAGATACGTATATGAATCATATGCGGAGACTAAGAGAAAGGCAGAATATAGGAAAGATTGGAGAATGTGATTTTGCAGTGAAAGACCTGCCTTTGGGCAGGAAACTATTAATGAATGAATGAATCATGAACTTGTGCATTTAATTTCATATTTCTCATATTTACAAATGGATGCGCAGTATAATTAATTATAAATGCAAGGAAAGTCCTACAGTGGTTCTTTTAATCCCTTCATCAATATCATCATCGTCTACATTACGGTTACCCCGGCCTGTTCAAAACTTCAATTATAATTCATCCCATCGTCTCGTTCTAGATTTTTTTAAAGACCTTCTTCCACGTGGATTATAATTGAAGGTTTACAGCAAAAACAGGACAAGTCCAAAATATTAATTTTTCAGAAAACGAAAAAAACTGTCCCTCACGTTTCTTATACAGTATAATGATCTGGCATATTTTATACTGGTATCTCATATATGTACTAACTTTGATAAAAAGTTTGTCTGTTCCCTTTTATGTCGTTTCTTGAAGAAAAAAAAACACATTTGGACATAGCCACTTTTTGCAGAAAATTTTATATGTACACACATTAAAGGAGAAAAAGTATATGAAATCATGTTTCATTAATATTGACAACTGTATCAACATATAAATAAATACTTTATAAGTGTTTTATTAAATTAAAAACTTAATGTTGGAATGAAGTCTGAACAAGAAAAGAATATTGTTATGTTTATATTTTTCTCTTCCTAAATTTGTGTTCTTCAGCCCTTGAATTCTTGGCATGCCAGGTATATTAAATACCGAAGTATAATTATTCTAATAACAACACAATGAACTATGTTCAATAATTTTTTTTAATTTTATTTTATAGCTATTTCCACACGTATTGGAATCAGTTTCCCAACATGATTTATATGGTCTTCGCCTTTAACTTTGGCATTTCTTATTTTGTCCTCCGTCTTTTCTTTCTTCTTCCACTTCTTTGGCCATTGCATATTTGAATCTGGTTCATTTTGATGATCATTCATTTGTAAAACGAAATATTTAACCAATAACACCGACAGTAACAGCTAATATGGCGATGAAGCAAAAGAAGACGACAGTAATGCCACCTTCATGATATTTTATGACAAGAACTGGGTATGTTTGTGACTTTTCCGTCTTTTGCTAGACAGACGTTGAACTAATCCGCTTTTTGCAGAAACGCTACATTTTCAAACACTCATTTCATTGACACAAATCCGGTTTTTGCAGAAACTTGTTATTAAAATAGAAGTCGCTTGAAATGAAGTGAAGAGAACTGTACTATGCTCAAAATTGAAATTTTTTGGACTTGTCTGGTTTTTGCTATCAATCCTTCAATTACTTATAGTTTTTTTGGTTGACAAACGTTCGGCATGTGGAAGCGAAACGTTATTGTTTAGTAATGGAAATATTTCTTTTCAGTGTACATACAGTTAAGCATATCCGCATCGTTTCCTTCCATTAATGAAGTGCTATTGCCTCTTTTCAGAGTCAAATAATGTGAGATGTGTAGCAAATGCTAACAGGTTATTCTAATCTTAATTTGTGATAATCGTCCTGTGGCTGCAACATTTCAGTTGCTGTGAGATATGTATGTATACGCCAGAAACCACATGGCACCACATGCAAGAGTAAACAGCGGTGGCAATGAAAACAAAGTCGCTCGCGACTAAACTTTGTACAATCCAAGGATGTAAACGTCTGAGGCAGTGCGGTTAGGAAATAATTAACAGCGAGGTGGGTGGAACTCGGCAGTAAAGAAGATGCTGGGAAATCACTCTTTCTGTCTTAGGAAACATTAAAAGTCTCATAAACTGCAGGGTGGAAGAAGCGCAATATATCACTTAATTTTTAGAAACTGGGGTGGTAGATTTATCGCCATCACCCCCCCCCCCCATGAGCATGCGACTAGAAAACCTGCTGCATTACAGAACATAACACACTGTATATCTTGCAGAAATGCTTTGAGAATCTTGCGTTTTATTGTGTACTTGTGTCTCTTGGGACGGACAGTTTGTCACTAACACGACTGCGGTTGCACATTAGTGTCTGTAAGAAGACTTTGAACATTGTTTGATGTTTAACAATAAAAGTGATGTTTTATGGTGGCTATAGAAGGAAGGTGGTTGAACTTGGTCATTTCTCAGGATAGGCGTAAGTTTTCATAGCAATTAAAACCATTAATTACATTGACAACTACTGTATTCGGAAATATTATCACCATGCTTGCTTCGGAACCCAAGTGTCGCGGGGTGAGAAACAATGGAGATCAATGAATTTTTCGTAATCGTATAGCCTATAGATTACAGATTTCTTCGAGTTGGTCTCATATTCAAAAACCTACATATAATGCCCATGGCTTGTCAGTATATCTTTTCATTAATAATTTTCCTCGTATGTAATCGTGAAAACTTTGTAACTAATTCAACAGTTCATAGCATAAATACACGTCAAAAATGACTTTCATACTCCATCGGCAAGTCTATCGTGCTATCAAAAAGGAGTGCGTTATATGGCAGTAAACATTTTTAATTGCCTCCCTATCGGTATAAAAAATGAAACTCAAAATATAAAATTATTTAGGGCCAAATTAAAGAAGTACCTAATTTCTCACGCCTTCTATTCTGAAGGTGAAATCATGACATTCAATAACACTTCATGAAATTGATACTAAAACTTTGTGTTGTACTAGTAGATTATATCGTAAATCTCGTCTGTATATATTTCATCTAAACTGTGACTATAAATTAAGATTTTATAATAGTATTAAGTTTTTTGACTTGTTCCATATTCTAGCTGTAAGCAAGGTATGAATACCATGGAATGTTAATAAATACAATACAATACAATATGAAATAATCTTATGGCATTATGTAAATTTATTTATTTATTTATTTATTTATTTATTTATTTATTTTATTGCTAGTAAGTTTGAAATGAAAACAAGTTAATACAATGTAAGATAAACTAGCCTACCCCTGAATGAGTAAGACTCGTGCTCAGGAGGGGATTTCAATACAGACAAAAACAAAATAAAAAACGGCCATTGTATACAGGGTTGCTTCCGATCTCTGATAACGATTTTGAATGAATGAATGAATGAATGAAGTGCATTTATTGATACACAATTAAACAAACTCATGTAGGCCTACACAAGATCCTTCGCACGAGCCCGTACGGCCATTCGTGCTATAATTATGCACAGTTACGATTTTGAATGACATCATGTACGTTAGGAGTCACACGACAGCTGAACTGTGGCGCGAGGTGACAGACCAGTAGTGAGTGATCTCATAATCAGAGTGCACGGCGACTAACATCAGAAATTCCCAAGAAAATCGAGCCTTTTTGAGAGGGATACATAACAACCCTTTCCGATGCCAAGTACAATTAAGTGAAAATAAAAGAACTCTGCAATAAACAAGGTTTCGTTATTTCCAAGAAAGGCATCTTCTGTGTACTTAATAAGATTGGTGAAGCTCGAATGGAATTAATTTGTATCATTTCGTGGGGTGCGGCGACTTGTGACGGGGGGAGGGTTGGATTTGCTTGCTTTTTCCGCTCTGGAATTAACCCCATGCGAGCTTTGCCAGTCTTTTGCAGGCTCCTATGATTTTCACGTAACTGTACTTGGCATCGAAAAGGGTTGTTATGTACCCCTCCCAAAAAGGCTCGATTTTCTTGGGTATTGCTACTGTGATACACCGTGCACTCTGATTATGAAATCACTCACTACTGGTCTGTCACCTCTCGCAGCAATTCAGCTGTCGGGGTGATCCCTGACGCATATGACGTCATTCAAATTCGTTATCAGATATCAGAAACATCCCTGTAGACCATTTATAATGTGTACACTTTATAGTTTCTACTTTCAGTTGCAAAAAACTATACCGACTAATCCCCGATGTCTTTTTTCCGGTATAATAAAATTCAGTAGTGGTTTCTGGGTTGATTACAGGTTTGCGTAGTCACCACCTTTATCATATTCTTTCAATTGACGCGGAATTGAATTTTATTACTTCTCCGAATATTTCTGAGCTGCGATTGGTTTAATAGCGACAAAACATTCGTTTCCATTCAGTCCAGTGATGTGTGCAATTGCTCTGTCACTCATATGACGGTTGAAATTCTCATCGTTTCACGTGCGTTCGCATCTAGCTTAACAATTTCACAAACGGAGTCGTCAAGCTGTATATTGCAAATTGTGGTAACACTCAAAGTATAACCTTTGCGGCGAGCATTCTTTCTGTGTATTGTAGAGAATAAAGACATTTGTGAGAAATACAGTGGGACAAGAGAGGCATTCGGCATTAGCAATATGTCAGTACAGAAGACATCCGTATGAAGATTTTCAGTTTAAACGAAAAAGTTCGGAAGCTTCAGACAATGACGGAGACCATGTCGAAACTAGTAAACCAGGTAGTTTTTAGAAAATTAACACAGTGAAGAAGTCACAACGTTAGTCAATGATTAATCGAGTGTTAAAAGAGTGTATTCAACAATGAAGTTATCTCATAGTAAAGGGCTCAGAATGGACTTTCTTTTCAAGTAGAACTAAGAGCTTCCAAAAATAAAGTTTAATATATGTACGTTATTATTTGGTGTTTTAATGGTTCATGGATCATATGAGGAAACGAAGAGGAAGGCAGAAAATAGAAAAGATTGGAGGAAGCTGGGTTTACAGTGAAAGATCTGCCCTTGCGTAGAACACTAAATGAAAATGAGTGGATGACTTTAATAGCAGCTGATCCCCTACAAACTTATATTTTATTGGCAATTTCATTGTAAAATGGAAACTTCTTCCTTATATTTCGTTACTTAGTTTTTCCTGTCGAGGTTAAACCTATGTTACATGGTGTGAAGGACGTTTTAATAAGAACATACAAGCAAACATTCTCATGGACGCAGATAAAAAGGCTATTGTTTTTCTTCCACCATGTTAATAATGTCAAAACAATGCTTATACAAATTTTGGCCACTCGAGCAAAATTACGAGGGTCATAAAACTAAGTCTCCCTGAGGCCGTTTACAGAAAGAGAACACAATTTCATGGAATTTATTGGAACAGATAAGCAATTGTTGAGCCATTTTTCAACATATTCCCCACCGGAATTGAGACATTTGTCATACCGTGGGATTTTATATGTCTATGTCGTAGAAGTCTGCCGCCTGGGATAGGAACCAATGTGTGACAGCCGTCTGCACCTCTCTGTCGATCCCATGGTATGACAAATGTCTCAGTTCCAGTAGGAAATATGTTTAAAAATAACTCAAGAGTTGTATCTATTCCAATAAATTTTTCCAATGAAATTGTGTTTTCTTTCTATAAACGGCCTAAGGAAACTTAATTTTTACGGCTTTCGTAATTGCGCTCGAGTGGCCAAAATTGGTATAAGCAATTATTTTGACATTATCAACATGGTGGAAAAAAAACCCTTTCTTTTCTGCCTCCATAAGAATGTTGGCCTATAGTTCTAATATCAGGAAAAGCAAGGAAATGGGAACCTAACTTATCTATTGGTTAACAGGAGCTATTCTGCAGTCTACATTACAATCCGGTACAATGACAAAAATTTCGCATGATTATGGAAGTCATCAACAATAACTTATTTATACAGTATATTCTGTTACATGGAGATAAATTCATCCTCATGAGACTGAGCAGTGCGAAGGAGTTTGCCTCTTGAGGTGATAAAGTATCTCTTAAGCTCTAATGCGACCATGTCACCAAGGCAAGGGAGAGTGTGACTATCTACTTGAGGTGATCACGAAACAAAGAACGAAACTGACGACACGGAAGGACTTAAAAGCAAAATTATAAATCAATTTATATCGTCCAACTTACCAGACAAAGAATTAAAATAACGGTATAGAAATTAAACGTTTGTAAAACTATTTACGATTACATTCTTATAGATCCCAACTCTTAAAAGTTACGACATTCGTATTAAGGAAACTTAGGCGTAACGAAATTCGCCACCTGCTGTATTACCAATTCTAGGGACAATTAAATGTGCCATCAACAGCTGACATACGTCTAACCCTTATCCATAAACCTGCAGCCTACAGTCTGTTTACTATATTTTTAATCCTGACACAAACAAATGTTTCCTTTGATTGAGATTCTGGCCGATATGTACAGTACATCTATTATCAGGCAGTACATCTCACTTGATGGTATGTGTCAGAGGAAGAACAATTGTTTGTATGCATCTGAAGTCTGACTAGTATAATATGTAACTAGTCGGTGATGTCTGCAATGGAGGGGGGAAAGGCATTAGCCACCCTACCCCATTATCTCCTGACTTAGTTTTCTCATAAGTGGTGGTATCACTTGTGAAATTCAGACCCGTCTTCGGACAGTTGACTACACAACAACAAGAAACAAATGCACGAGTACAGTACGATTACTTAGTCATGACAGTCGCCGACAATTTGCACCTGGGTCAGGCGAGTTCATTAAGATACGCCAAGGGGTGTTCGGATTAGTCAGTCGCTTGCGATCGGATGTCACACGTGCGGTAGAGTTGTGTGTTTCCAGTACAGTTAAGCTGTACTGCATTTCTTTACTGACCTCTCGCTCTTATCTCTATTCCGGAGCTCTCCCCACTACTCCTATTACTTCCCCTCTTTTGCCTCGTCGAGCTGTCTCGGTCTGTACCTACTCTCTTGTCACTTTTAGGATGATTAGACTACACTTTGTTGACATGAAGCATAATAGTATTGTTCCATATTATGATATTGTTTCGGTCAAGTACATACATATTTCTATGTCTATTTCCACATACAAATACGCTTTAATTTTAAAATATCTGAAATATTGGTAGGCGTTATTTCAGAGTATAGGTAGTTGCACAACACAATGTTGAGTCGAGCAGAAGCGGTGTCCTGAGATGCCTTTTCGTATGTCACTACAGGTTAACGAGTTGTTTAGTCTGTAATTCAAAACTATGATCCACGGTCAGGTACAAATGAGGCCTTTGTTTCTTGTCGTGTTGTAATACTTCCCAACTAGCAGTGTGCTATCCCCAACAGAGTCGTGTAGAGTCGAAAGTTGATTTCTCTGACTGACATTGAATAGTATTGCAGAAGCAGTAGCTAATCCTTCTGTAAAAAAAATACAACCGACGAAAATTTTTGATAAGTGGAGAATGTACTTGACACAGATTTAGAATGGATCATTTCATTATCTGGCAGCGACTCTTAATATAAGAGATGTTAACTTAATTAAATGAAGATTATTAGTTACTGTATAACAACGTTAATCTTACGTGATGGTAGTTTTATTTTGCTTGTGGGCCATTTTAATTATGCAGTACTGGTACCTTGCCACATGACATTTTGAAGTAGTAGGCCTCAACGTTATTGCTGCAATAATAGCCGTCGATTGCGGATGAATACAATTTTTTCTTGACATCAGGATTAAAAGTACAGTGAATAGACTTCAGACATTTGAAAATTTATACCCGCCAACCGGCATGAGACGTTGCGAATAGGTAGTTATTAGTATCTGTCTGAATTACACTTTCGCAACGGAAGGACATTTCAGGTCTGTTTAATTTCGTTTTTAATTTCCTTTAGTGTTTATCTTATTTTATTGGAAATTTTCTTCTTACTATTTTGTTTCAGAATTCTGAGTTTGGTCACAGTTTCTTGTACAAATGCAGCAAAGTTCTTTTTTTTTTTTTTTTTCTAAGACTCTTGAAATGTCCTACTTTCTAGCAAGAGAAGGGACGTGTGAAATGAAGCTGTTAAGAAAGGCCGAACAAATTCGTCAGAAAGCTCAGGTAGTGGCCTGACTGCAGCCCCTTTCCCGTGGTCGCATACAACAAACACGCCGATACTGCCGCTTCCTTTCTCAGGGCCGACATGCCTTGCCTAATTGTACTAATTGAGGCATTAGTAAAATCTAATAGACCTCGAAGGAATTCCGTGACTTACTGCATTTCCCCGCGCACATTTTTTAAGGATTAAAATGTCTCCTCTCATTGGCTACGGGAATCAAGTGATAGGACGCAGACGTCTTCGCTATTCATTCCCGCCCTCAGAGCTACAAGGGTTGTTACTTCTCACGCCCAGTGGATAGGTGTTCCTTCTTCTGTTGGGTTAGGAATGTCCTACAAAACCAGATATACGAAACTTAAACACCAACCTAACGTTTCAGAGCATTCAGCAGTTATGCATTAATGAATACTAAATAGTTGGAAGGCAGCAACTGTTCACGTCATATACAGTAGATGTCTATGCATAGAAGCCGTTAACGTGCAGGTTACATCTGGGTTCGTTGCTACAGTTCCTTGAAGTGACAGTTCTACCTGCATGACAATTTTTGTGTTTGAATAATCAAATTCTCGTGTCGTTAAAGACAACCACTAACAAAAGACGTCCCAATTGTAAAGAAGCCTTCACAATTGAAGATATAGGATTACCGTCCTAGGTGGTCCAGTGGTCATTATATTTGTCATGTGGCCCTAGTTCGCAGGTTGAAACCCAGTCCAGAGAGATGTATGACAATAAAAACTTTCGCAAGCGAAGTAAAGATAACAGTCCTGTGAATCCACAGCTGTGGAGTAACGGTTAGCGTGCCTGACATCCGTGAAATTTATTTAAAATTTATTTAACTAGCTAGCTAGTGAGTACAAATTAAAATTATAAAACAAAAATGTTTCTAGCCGCTAACGTAAGAGCCAGGCTCGTGTACGATGTGGTCTTATTAATATAACATAAAATTTACAAGGACAGTTTACTAAATACAGTAAGTAACTTAATTCAAACCAATAAATAACACACAAGAGAGAGAGAGAGAGAGAGAGAGAGAGAGAGAGAGAGAGAAAAAGAAAGAAAGAGAAAAAATGAGAAAAAAAAACACATTTAATATAAATTGACAATCGGGCAGAAGCCAGTGATATTCAATAAAAACATGAATATAGTCGACAGAAATAAAAGGTAAAAAAAATATACATATTTCTTAATATTATATTTCATGAATAATTTTATAAATTTCTTTTTTAAAAGCTTCAATTTTAAAATATTTCAAATTTTTAAAATGGTTTGTAATTTTATTATAAAGTCTTGGGCCGAAACTAGCACCATGTTTAAGAGCTGCACTTGTATGACATTTAGGCTCAATTAATGGGAAAGTAAACTTTTGTCTTCGAGTACGATATTTATGTCGATTAGATTTATGTTTTACTTGATTTCTGTGGTAGCGAGTTAGTAAACTATATTTATAAATTTCTTCAATAGTTGATACTTCAAAATCTGTATAAATTAAATTTGTTGGGTAATCCATATTTTTGGTTAGATAAATTTTTATTAACCTTCTATGTTATAAAATTAATGGATTAAGTACAGATGATGCTACCCCACCCCGTTTTATTATACCATTATATATATTATTCGCAATGCCTCCTTAGTGATAAAATTTCGAAGTATTATGAATTTATAAATTGTCTTTCTTACACTTGTACACATAAAATCAATTTGTTTATCCCAACGTAAATGCTGATGTATAATAATTCCTAAATATCTGACTTGTGTGGAAGTATTAGTATTAGTATTAGTATTTATTTGTTTAACTTAGTAGAGATAAGGCCGTCAGGCCTTCTCTGCCCCTTTACCAGGAGATTCCAACTATAATATGAAGATTAAAATTACATACAATTAGTATTAAATTTACAATTACAAGGTGTTAGATGTGAGCAATTACAATAATTATTTTTTAATTCATTACATGAAATATTATGTATTAATAAGTGATAATTATTCATAGGTGGAGGTAAACATTTCGTTGTTAAAGAAAATGAATTATAGTAGTTTTATTAGTATTTAAGGACAGGAGATTAGAGTCAAGCCAATTTTTCGCTAAGTTAATTCCATTGATAGCATTTAAATAAGTGTTATAAGAAATGACCGCCAGGATCAAATTACAGTTGATATAAGTTACCTGGTTGAGGATTTTCCCTCAACCTATTAAGAGCAAATGCTGGGTAGCTTTCGGCGCTGAACCCTGAACGTATTTCGCTGTATTATCATCGTCCTCTCATTCAGACTCTAGATAACCATCGCAGTTGATAGAGCGTCGTAAAAATAACCAACTAAAAACAGTCCTGTGTTGGGATACTCGTATACCTATTGAATTATTTATGCCGTCAGAGTCTAGAAAGATCTTAATCGATTATGTCTAGACCCGACAGGAATGAAATCAAATACAAGCAGTCAATCAGTCAATCAGTCAATTTAAGTTAATATAAGTGTTTCACCACATAAAACAAGATAATATTAACCATTCTTCTTTAAAACAAATTTAAGTATGTATTATGTTTTCCGCTTTTAAGCAAAGGATAATATACGGCGCGAAGCTTCAGTATTGCACAAAAATTTGATCGTACGCTGCAATTACGTCGAGCAATGAATCTTTGTCATCAGTGTGGTGTTTTGTGTTGTCTTAGGTCAGCGATGTCAAAGCAAGCGGATATTTCTGACCTTGACGTCTTGCGCTGACATTAAGCGCTAGGTATGCTAGGAGGAATAAGCAGCCTGTTGGATTAAGAAAACAGTGGTGCACAAACTTCAAACGGAACGTGAAATTTTATGTCGTTATTTTTATATGGCTTCTTTCTGTTTGTTATTTTCTATATTGTCTGCAAAACAAAAGTACTAACACCTATTTCTTACCCTAATATTGGAGTTGTGTTTTAAACGTTAATACCATAATAAAGAGTAAAGAAGGAATATTCACGCAAAGTCCATAATAACTAAAACTATACTGTACTAAGTGAATTAAACACATCATTCATAAAGAAAGTGTTGTCCCAAAAAAAGACACTGAATATGACATGATAAGTTGAAATTGATATTGATGGTTTCTTTAGCCTTATAAAAGTAATCAAAACAATATTATAGTACAAAGCAAAGTTGTCTAGGTAGCCTATATGTTTTAACTGTAACTAATATTACATAATAAAACTCTTATCGCATTATGCTTTTAGATGATATTGGTGCCCAACTTTCTGTTATCAAAATATTAAATTATCTCGAAATCTGCCGAAGCGATAGAGCTGACGTTTTACCAACATATAGGCACATATCTTTTGTTTGTGATGTAACAATATTTGCTTTGTTAATTCATTTCCTTACAAACATTTTCCATGGGAATATTTTCAAACATTTTAATTCACTATCTTCAGTAATACATATTTACGATATATTAGATTTACGAAAACATTGTTTTTGTACCTGTAAGGCTACTAAACAAACATATCTGAAAATTTCACTTTTCTGTAAAAAAGTTGAGAAAATATTCCTTTTGAATAAAAAAGCAAACTTGTGAAAAATGAACATTAAAATTAAAACTTACATTCTTATAATGCACTTATACTTCTCAGACAAATCTTAAAATTAACATGGATACAATTTTAATAAGTTCTCTTCACTTTATCCATTGAATCAGTGCTGGCCATCCCTGTATATAGCTCGACCAAGCGGCATGTACCACCTCTTTCGTCTGTCTCTTTCCTTTCCGCTGTAAAGCGCTCAGACTCTTCTGGGCTCTAAAGCGCGCGCTTGCTCCTATGGGCATCAGTTGACATCACTGTCTTAGATGAAGGAGCCGTTTTCCCCATGTGATGGTAGTCATGATATAGCCTAACCTATAACGACATCTCTCAGTGATGTCAACAATTCGAGAAAATAATAAAGCTCGCTCATGTTAATACGTCTCAATTTTCATGTACACGGACTTGATAAACATTTTTTTTCCGGTTATTTTTCTGAAGACTATTTCCCTTACGTACAATGATATCTGTTAGTACTATATCAGATTTATAGCGTACAATTTTTCTATGAAATATAAAGTTCTGTTCTATCTACGTATCATTCTTAATTAAATTTTCCGTATCAACACACCCATTTTCTTTTAGAATGAGACTCTATTTACCTGACGGCAATTTAGAGATACAGATAGAGTGCTTACCAGACTGGGGCAGACGTAGGCAGCAACTCGTAGTCTGAACGGTATTTTATGGAGACGTAATATATCCAGAAAAACAAAAATACGAATAATTATTTAGAGAGTCATTATTGAAAGTATTCTATTTTATGGATGCGAGAGTTGGAGATTAATAAATCGTCACAAAGAGAAGATCAGTGCTGTTGCAATGGATTTCTGTAGACGGAGTATGAGAGCAACACATCTGAATCGTCCCAAAAATAGTATATTCGATCCGAAATGGACATCGGGGAGCTCTAAGATGCTATGGACACGTCCAGAAGAGGACAAATGATGATTGTTAACATATGGCTCCAGAGACTGATTTCTTGGTCGCATCCGGGAAGACATAAGAAGGGTAGACTTCGCGGTACATGGAGACGAGAAATCGCCAAAGCAATGCAAAGAAGAGAACTCCAAGAGGGAGAATGGAAGGACCGCAAGCTTTGGGACCTCAGAACAGGCAACTGTTGACGAGTGGAAAAGTCTGAAAAAGTAAAAAGTAGAGGTAGGATGCTTATAGGCCGCACATAGAGCATCCCTAAGTACTTCATCCCCAAATAGGCTTTTCGTGCATCCATGACAGAATGAGTCGCTTGCCGATTGTGCTTCACGGTTAAGCCAGCTGCACCATCCACCATACTACTGTCATCCTCTGAGGAGTTTAGTGCTGAGAGGAATGCGGTTCCGACTAGTCTAGCGCGGTACTGGAGTGGGAGGGGACAGTGACAGCGGCAGTCTGGAAGGAAGTACAAACATACCGAAAACATTCGCCCAATTTACGAGAGCAATATGCCTATTAGTTTTCTAACGTATTTTTGGCGAGGTAGAAATACAACCATTCGTACTCAAGTGTTCAGAGAAGGAAAGTATTGTAGAACATTTTATTTATTTATTATTTATTTATTTATTTTGGTAAAGTTAAGGCCATCACACCACCAGAAATACAAATACAATAAAATAAATAAAAAGAAAAATCATAATACAACTACAATAATATAAATGAAAAGGAGAATCATACTATAAAATTTAGTGATTAGTAGAATTGAATTAAATTTGTAAAGTAATCAATTTAAATATACTGTACTGCTGAACTCACTTGAGAAGTATAACTACTTGATTTTGTATTTTAAGATATCACCAACAAATGATTTTCCCATGACATTATAGGAATCTGTTTTTCACGATACCAATCAAAAATATTCTAAAATTCCAAGAGAATAAAACCAAAAATTTTCCACGCCATGTTTCCTTAAAAATGACTTGTAACGGTGAAATATTTAATGAGTAATTCATATAATATTAACATACCTAACATCAGGGAGAAGACTGAAGACTGCATATTTTTGGACGATTAATACTTCCCACTCCGCTCGGCTCGGCTTGGCTGTAGCTACAAAAGAATCTACCTGCAACCCCCCCGCACCGATGACAAGAATACCTCAGGTCCCAGCACTAAACTCGTCGGAGGAAGACAGTACACAATACTATCCAGCCATCAAATTGGTATACTATACCTCTAGTGATGAACTGCTGTACCTCAAAGATATACATGAGTTGTGACGTCGCCTCTTAGAGTCGTCTAGAATCCAACACAACTGCCATCTAGTAATCTTTAGAAAACCGTAACAAGATGGAAGGTCCATTCGGCGTCACGTAAACACTCTTGGTGGCCTGTTTTTCGAGACGAAGATTATAATGAAAGGGGAACGGTACGATGTTGGTGCAATGACGAGGAAAAACGGGAGAACTCCGAGAAAACCCTCAAAACCTGGCTTTGTCCATCACAGATATAACTCTGCCATCGTCGAGATTCAAACTCAGTTCCACGGTCGCAGTAAACCAGCGCTCTGCCAACTAAGCTACCAAGGCGCCTTGATGGGAATTTAGCTCTATTTCTCTGCATGTGCAGTGAATACCTTTACTGAACATATTGCTTTATAAAGAGATATCACATGAGACAAGTCGGGCAGGTAGGCGACTGCAGTATGCCAATGCTGGCCCGTGTTGTGTTGGCGGCGACTGAAGAGTGAAGTATGTGCCATTGGAAACGGAAGGAGCGATTTATGGCGCTGCTGCTGCTGCTGCTACGTGTTGGATGAAAAGTACTGTACAAAAATTCAGCCACGATTTTGACGATTGTTCCAGGAAGCCACTGATAAAGTGAAGCAAATGCTGAGTTGAATACGGCTGTAATTGTGGGTCAGCTCGAAACATCGACAGCGGTGCAATAAATAGCTTTCAATTGGATCATAGCGGTGATGGACGGTTTCTGTGAACCACCATTAGTGAGATGGTATCTGCGCGTAATTGCGGTGACGTGCGGGTGGAGCAGTCGCCCCATAACTTTGAGGGCGCCGCTCGTGCTCTCCGAGGGACTCTTGTGCACTGCTAATCCGTGAGTGCCTCCCCATCATTTGTATCTGGGAAACAAGTGAACCGCGTGCCAGGCCAATAAATCATCTACTCGCAACGTTGCATTCTTCGTAGTAGTGACTGACTTGCTGTAATAATAATAATAATAATAATAATAATAATAATAATAATAATAATAATAATAATAATAATAATAATAATACAAATTAATTAATAATACCCGATTTAAAGCGACTATCACTTTAAGGATTAAAATTCCCATAAGCTTCTATTATACAGGGACATCATTTTATTTTTACTTGCATTTTTATTGTACCTGCATTTCTGAATGTACTTCACTCTCACCCCTTTACTAATGTCCTTGCTCCCGTCAGACACACAAACTTACGGCCGCTGTTGCATTCGAAGTCTTAAAGCAGTGAAGTAAACACTGCAGTGTATAGTGTTTTTCATAAGTATGATTGCGTTTTCTATAGAAGAAAGAACCTATATTAATAATATCGTACTAAAAATTATATTCAAGAAACGATAAATTCAATTTCAGAGAATATGCTTCAAAATGTTTTTAATAATATGCGTACTGAATTGAAGCCTGCATTGTAATGAACGGCAACCATTTTCAGCAACTTGTTTAAAAATTCAGATTAGCTTTTTTTGAATTGAGGTGGCTAGAAGCAAAGGAATGCTAGTGACATTTGTAATAACATAAGTTAAGTGCATCCAGTGTAAGCAAAAGTATCTAAAATTTTAGTGGCAAAGGGATATTTTAATCGCATCACACATTAAAATTTAAATAAAAATTTCACCGATTTTACGAAAGCTTAAATATTTAAACCCCCATTTTCTCAAAAGTAACTTAAGTGCACTTACAACCCTTTACTTATGACCCCTCAATTTAAATGCACTCTCTATATTGTATGTTAACACCAATAATTAATATGCTAAATAAAGTAGACATTACATAACGAATATAGCCTCCTGAAAAGTTGAGTTTTTTTTTTTTAAATGTTACTATTCTACTGTATTTTGATAAATTCCGTAAAAGTGATGATCAAACTGAAAATCGTAATATCGTATTTCCCTACAACATAAATGGATACACTACTTTTCTCTCCTCCTATACCTAGTAAAATGGTTTGTTTACATATTGCACTAGTAACATCAAACTCTTGTAATAGAAGGGGGCAACAGTGTTTCCGAGTATAGCCAGGTTAATGTTAAAAATGTTGGTAAAAATAAAGTGATGTCCCTGTATGTATAACAGTTATCTTTTTCTATTGGTTCATTTTACGACACTTTATCAAGTGCGACGATTATCTAGCGTCTGAGTGAAATGAAGATGATAATGCCAGAGAAATGAGTCCAGGGTCCAGCGCCGAAAGTTACGCAGCATTTACTCTTAATGGGTTGAGGGAAAACCTCGGAAATTTTATCTGCATATTTTCCTTTACACCATTATACTAGCTCATACTTTGGTCTTCCTTGTCCTCTCCTTTCCACAGTATCCATCCTGTTCATTAACCTTTTAAGCAAACTTTGAACTCCCATCCTCGGCGCATGTCCATACCTCACCAGTTGCTTTCTTTCAATTTATTGGATTATGCCAGTTTTTAATAAAATCGCATAATCTCCCTTAGTATTTCGTTTCTTTGACCTTATATTTCCCATTTCTTTTCGATGATACGCCTGTTAATCTTGTTCAGTAATCTATTTCTGTTAGTAATAAACAGTTCCTATGTCGATGATTGATTGGCCATACCTCAGGTCCATAGGTATTATGTTTTATATGTAGACCTAGGCATTAGAATATAGTGTGTTGTCGACATCACGCTCCGACCGCCTTTAACACTCTGGTCGTCAATTGACAGAATGCTGAGTATATCCCACGCCTGTTATGAAAGTTTGGTAACGGGAAATTTATTATGCTTTTATGATAGCCTGTTATTATTATTATTATTATTATTATTATTATTATCCTTCTAATTACTTTATCCTCTGATAGACGTTCTGGATGGTATGTAGGGTAAAGTTGCCTAATTCCGTGATACTCCTAATCCCGTGATACGTTTCTTAAATTGAATGTCAGTCAAAGCTTTGCCGTTCGACCATAGCGTCAGACATTTTTCTCGAAAGAGTGCATCGTTCGCCTACTTTGAACCATCGATGAACTTCTTAGCAAGATACCCAGTACCGTGACATTCAATGGAAAAAGTATCACAGAATTAGGCAACTTTACCCTACTTCTATTATCAGGCAGTACATCTCACTTGACGATATGTGTCAGAGGAAGAACAATTTTTGTATGCTTCTGAAGTCTGATTAGTGTAATATGTATTTAATCGGCGATGTATGCAATAGAGGGGGGAAAGGAATTGATCACCCTACCCCATTATCTTCTGGCCTAGTTGACTCATAATTGGTGCTTTTTGGTATAACTTGTGAGGTTCAGACCTGTCTTCGGACAGTTGACAAAACAACAACTAATTACTTTAAATATAGTGAATAACCCCTGTAGCTAAAAATAAACATACATAAATAAAGTTTACTTGCTAGTAATGCTTTGTATAACTGACATGAAGATTTCAAATCTGTCTTATTAACCTTCTCTTAAAATTCTGATGCGTTATGTCTATTCAAATACTACCGAGAACTAAAATAGAGAATTATTTCAAGTAGTTGAACTTGGGTAGTTTCTACTACTACAAAATGAATATCCGTAGAGATTCAATACCAGTGCAGTGAGATAAATTAGTTGTGATCAAATTTGTTAAACAGTGGCAACCATTCACAAATGTATTATACGACTCTGTTTGTAGTAATACCAATTCTGATTTGTGGAGTTGATATGTCTTCTTTTCTAAATAACTGAACATTGTAGTCCTGTATAACTTTCATTTCGGACTACCTTATTCAATTCGTTATAGGTTTTAGGATTCTAGCACGTTACCGAAAAAAAAGACACGTTATATAACAACATATTTAAAAGTATAATAATATACGGTTCCGAGGTGTGGCCAACGACCCAACGCAATAAAAACTGGTTACGAAGGACAGAAACGGATTATTTTGAGGAGGTCAGTACATACGTAGCGATGAGTGGAAATAACAAATCAAATAGTAAGGCACATCATGGACGTAGAAAGCGTTACAACTCATAAAAATGAATGCAATCAGCTGGTAAGATAAGGACGTACAATGCATGACAAAGGAGTGTAATAAAATAAATGAAGATCCATATAAACAGAAAAAAAATCAAGATCCATGAAATGCTGACACATTATACAGAACTCTAATTTGACAGGAAACTAATGTCAAGATAGAGGATCTCGGAGGCTGAAGACGGAAGATAGTGGCAATATCTGTTAATTCGGAAGATACGTGGCTCTTGAAGGGAGAGAGCAAACTCTAGCGCTCTGTCCATCTGAGGGAACCTCTATGCTGATCTCCCAGCTATGAACATTTCCAACTCGTACCTACTGACTACACTAGGCTTGCAGAACTGGGCGACAATTGTGACATTACGTCACTCATCGGAATACGTCACTCGCTCCTTCCTTCCACTCCCGCGTCATTGACTTGGTAGGGGAGGGGATTTGTATTCAGTGTCTGTCTTATGTGATTGCGTACGGGCCACAGATACGTCATTCAACGCCGGTGGACTGTGGACGTGGAACCAACTATTTCCCATGCTTTCCACCCCTCTCTCACCAGTTCTGTATCCCTGGACTACACTAATATTCGCTGAATGACTATTGAGTATCCAGGTTTCGAACAGGCAACCCACTCATCCCTAGACGAGCCTCTCCGCTAGCTGGCAATCGGAGAATGCTATTGAATGATAATGGGCTGGGGATCGGAGATCGGATGGAATGATGCTTATGTCTAACGTGAGGAGACGGGGGAACACGAGAAGAATCCCACAGGTCATAAGGGTTACTACAGATTTTCAATGAAAAACCCCGATCCTGAACGGGACTCGAACTTGGATCGCCTACCACTCAGGATCGAAATATTTAATATTACTGAGGTACCCATGTTTGTAGGCTGGACAGGGCCATTTCGACTCCATCAGCACGGAGTATGACTTTCTAGCAGAAACGCTGATAGTCTGGTGGCATGCTATAGCTATAAGTACGCGTTCTTGACGTCACTCGTTTAGGACCCCTCAGCCATCGCAGAGACGATTTTGTGTTACTATTATTAATTTATTTTCTCTCCTGATATCTTGTGCGGTCTCCAAACTTCATAGATTTTCAGAAAAGACTCAGGTTGTCACCGGGCACTTTTTACTGTGATCTTGTCTGAAATATGACTACGTTTTGCATTTCAGATAACTTATGATTAGGGCCAGGAAGTTCATGCATTTGCATAATATATTTTTCCGTTGACTGCAATTATTTACTAATTAATTATCTTCACGAATCATCGACATTTAAGCTCATCAAACCAAATTTTATATTGCATATATTTGCATATTTTGGCGCTTTTTATAAATGTGAAATATTTAATTTTGTTTATAGTCTATTATTGTGGCATATTTTCGCGTTTAAACTCATCAAAGCTGATTTTATGTTGCATAAAAATGCATAGTTTGGATTTCTAAAATAAAACCATCATAGTCTATTTTTGAAACCCGGTATTGAGTGAAATTATTATAATTATTTTTACCAGAAAAGCATTGAAAGTTTCGCGGCACACCTAGCGGATCTCACGGCACAGTAGTGTGCCGCTCTCAAGAATAAATGTTTAATCTCATCTAGTTTGACCTATAATGTTATATCATTTATTATTATTATTATTATTATTATTATTACTATTATTAATTACTTATTTATCAGTGATATCAAGAAATATAGAATTTTATTAGTGCATATTATTGGAGATTTATCTTTCGAAGAAGTAGAAAAATTCAAATATCTTGGAGCAAAAGTAACAAATATAAATGACACTCGGGAGGAAATTAAACACAAAATAAATATGGGAAATGCCTGTTATTATTCGGTTGAGAAGCTTTTGTCATCTAGTCTGCTGTAAAAAATCTGAAAGTTAGAATTTATAAAACAGTTATATTACCGGTTGTTCTGTATGGTTGTGAAACTTGGACTCTCACTTTGAGAGAGGAACAGAGATTAAGGTCTTTGAGAATAAGGTTCTTAGGAAAATATTTGGGGCTAAAAGGGATGACGTTATAGGAGAATGGAAAAAGTTACGCAACGCAGAACTGCATGCATTGTATTCTTCACCTGACACAATTAGGAACATTAAATCCAGACGTTTGAGATGGGGAGGACATGTAGCACGTATGGGCGAATCCAGAGTGTTAGTTGGGAGGCCGAAGGGAAAAATACCTTTGGGGAAGCCGTGACGTAGCTGGGAGAATAATATTAAAAGGGATTTGAGGGAGGTGGGATATGATGATAGAGACTGGATTAATCTTGCAAAGGATAGAGAACGATGGTGGGCTTATGTGAGGGCGGCAATGAACCTCCGGGTTCCTTAAATCCATTTGTAAGTAAGTAAGCATATTTGTTGGCATATTTTAAGGTTTTTAGTCCACACCTGCGGAGTAACGGTTAGCGCGTCTGACCGCAAAACCAGGTGGCCCGGGTTCGAATCTCGGTCGGGGCAAGTTACCTCGTTGAGATTTTTTCCGAGGTTTTCCCTCAACCCAATTTGACCAATGCTGAGTAACTTTCGGTGCTGGTCCCCGAACTCATGTCACCGGCATTATCAACTTCATCTCATTCAGAAATAAGCTAAGATGTTGATATAATGTCGTAAAATAGCTTACTTTTAAGGTTTTTAAATGTCTACTTGCATACATATTTAGTAGGTTTTTAGGGTATGAACTTCCTGGTCCTACTTATGATATAAATTTTGGTGTAGGTGATTTTAACTAGTCAGAAATTTTTGTATTGTATCTGTTCCTCATAAAGTTAGTCTGAATGTTTGTAGTACTAAAATAATGGCTGGCTGGTTCTAGTGTGTTGTGGTGATGATGATGGTGATTATATAATTATTATTACTTTTCATATGCATTAGCTGACCGACCGTGAAGCACCTTTTTCCATTCTCCGTAACAGTCAATCGCCATAATGGCGCCGAGTTAATGTGAAGAGCCAGCGTCGTGCTGACTCTACGCCAAAGTTGCTCGCGAAGTGTTTTTCGTTCGAATTGGAAGAGAACACAAATCCTGACAGAAATAAAATGCCATAAGATATAATTATTGTTATAATAATTTATTATTATTATTATTATTATTATTATTATTATTATTATTATTATTATTATTATTATTATTATTAAAGAACATACTTAGCTCATCTTGGAGTCGTCCGTTACCTTGTTTGCGTAGCACTCACATAAGCTCATAAACTAAATCCTTTTGACGACGTTTATTGCATCTCGCGCATTTGTGTACAGTCTTTATGACTAATTTGCACTTTTGATATTTGTGTTGGCAAATATAAACACATTAATGACACGCAAATAAAGTGTGTATATTTTTGCAAACACAAATATCGCACCACTGTAACATCTCTCAGTTCTCGTAAATATTGTGTTAACGTGTTGTTCTCTCTCCGCGAGACAAGAGAATAACATTCATTCACACTATGATGTGACACTTTAAAAATCAGCGGATAACTCTGATAACTTGCCAAATTTACTTTCCTTTTCAAAATAGAAGTGAAAGAAGATTATTATTCTAGACACAAAGTGAATTGTATTTGAATAAGGTACAAGGCTCTTCCGTTACAGATATAATTGTTTTTTTTTTCAGTTGGTTATTTTACGACGCTTTATCAACTACTTTGGGTGATAATGCTAGCGAGATGAGTCCAGGATCCATCGTCGAAAGTTATCCAACATTTGCTCTTAATGGGTTGAGGGAAAATTCCTGAAAAAACATTAACCAGGTAACTTGTCCGAACCACGATTTGAACCCGGGCTCGCTGGTTTCACGGCCAGACGTGCTAACCATTACCCCACAGCGGTGGACGATATAATTGCTGAAATAATAAAATTTTTCATATATTTCTCTTCAGATAAACTCGGGAATTCGGATTGTTAGTGGCATCATCAAAATCTTATAGGCTTTTTTTTTTAGGGAAGAGAAATCCAAAATGATTATAAGCACAATTTGGAATGATATTTGTAGGAGCAAATATAGCATTCTTTCCATCGTACTTTTGGTAGATTAAGTATATTTTCATTTTATTTATTTTTTTAGGGTAGACTTATTCCAACCCTTTTTTTGATCTTGGGTTGGGGGACATTTGCAAATAAAAAAGTATCATTCTGGTTGAATATGAATTGGAGTTACTAGTGGATAATAGTGGAATAGATTTTTTAGAGTTTAGATTTCTTCCGTCATTCTTCCATCACATTATTATCGCCGTTAAATTATAAGTTTTTCATCGACTCAGAATAGTCTCAGTTTAGAAGAATTGTTCAAACGTTTTAATAATAGTAATAATAATAATAATAATAATAATAATAATAATAATAATAATATAATCTTATCAATTATCATCATTATATGTTTATTTTATGTTTTCCCTTTGGCCTAGCTGCAGTTTAGCTGTTGGCTTCAAAGCAGTTAAGTATGAGTGCTTCACTTTTTATACGTACTAATGCTCTATTAATATCCTATCATTTATAAAATCATTTGAATGTAATACCGTATTCAAACCATATTTCGAGTGATTTTATTTTTAACTACCGTATAAAGTAGAAATAACCTGAATGTTTTGTGCTACCTATTAGTTTATGTTATTCACATAAAGTACGCCTATATGAGACAGTAGCAACCTCAGTCCAAGGCTCTATAATAAAATGACAGCTAAATTTTCAAACATTCAGTTTACTAGTACTCCTTATTAAAAACAATTAAAATGGTTGTTTAGGAATAAAATATAACATTTCAATTATTGTAATGTCTGTGTGCTTTCAAAAGAAAAAGGTCATCAAAAATGTTCCCACTAACATAATGTTCAAAGCAAGAAGGACCCACACCAAATAGTCCCACATTTAATGTCTCACACATAATAGGGTCAACATAATGAAAAGGAACACAACAAAAATATCCCACGTAACTGAAAGGTCCACAGGTCAATAATAAAATACATATCTTAACATTTTGTGGGAATGTCCTGAGCAGGAGTCTGTAAGTTACTCTTTCTGAAGGTGCTAGAGTGATTTTTATAAGAAGAACAATTTGTATCTTTGTTCTAGAAATAAATTATTATTATTATTATTATTATTATTATTATTATTATTATTATTATTATTATTATTATTATTTGCATAAATTCCGGATAAATTAATTCATTGACACTGAATGTTAACAAAATCCATTCAGTTAATTGAGGAGAAATCGCTGCATGCAGACAGAATACAAGAACCGCATTTTGCTTTCAGGAATTTTGTTATACATTGAAACCTCTCATTTACAGACATCGAAGGGACGTAACAATCTGTCCGCATCTGGGAGATGTCCTTTATTAGGAGGGAGGCTCCCCAATCTAACAGGAAATTTATAATATGCATTATGTATCCCTTCACGCTTTAAATGAAATGTATTACTGTAGTTTAATTCTAAATACAGTCTACTGTACTACAGTAAATTCTTTGCAATTTTGAACTACAGTAGACAAGACCGAAAAAGGAAAATACAATACTGTGACATGCAATTTTATTCTAGGTCTACAGTTATGCAGTACCGTACTGCAATTTATAGTTTTCAACTTAACGTTTACGTTCAGGTGCCATGTCTCTCGAAACAGAACAACTGACTGAAGTGAAGAGAATAATCCTACTAACCTATCATGTGTTGAATACAATTTCACGATCGTGGAAATCTTGGATCTATTAGACAGGTTAAATTTTATGACTTTGTTTATGAACCTGCTTCCAGCTAACAAGGGGTAGTCGACTGGGCTAGTGGTAGCCTACGAGACCCTTATTGTCTTCTTTCATGTTAAAGAATTTCTATACTACATTTTCCATTTTTGTAACACATTAGTCTTGAAATCCAAGTTCTGTCCGCAGTTAGGAGGTAAAGAAAGCTTTAGGATTGTGAAATAGCTGTCCGTGTCCGTGTCTGAGAGTGTCCGTAAACGAGAGTTAAATTTATCATTATTTCTATATTATTTCAGTTGGGACATAAAAATTTGTCCGTGTATGAGGAGTGTCCGTATCTTGGGGGTGTCCATAAGGAGTGGTTTCACTGTATACGGTAATCATGTATTTGTGGGAAATTTCAGAATCTATTTTTTTTTTTTTACGGAATCACAATAGTCTCTCTTTTATTCTTAGTATATATTTCAAGAATTACGTTCCAAATGTTTTGACTCCTGAAAAAAAAAAAAAAAAAAAAACTTCTGGAATATGTCTAAAAGGAAAAATAAGTAGCCTACATTGTCTGCGTTTGGCTTGAAAAGCGAATCCTTCCAGTCGCTCTAACTCGTTTCTGTATAGCGTTCGTTGCATTCGGAGAAGATAACGCGTAGGCGAAGATATAGTGCCTGGGTGTTCGCAAATTCTAATAAATTGTCATCAAGGAAAAAATATAAGAAGATTCTCTGACGCCCGTCTGGTTAGTATCACACACAGTACAATCTTCTCCGCTCCATTGAAACTGTCTTGTAATGAAGGACACATTACATTAGCTTTTAACGTGATCGCGGTCGTAGTTCCAGACTAGTGGAGGAGGGACGGAATGAAGAAACGCAGGCTTTCTGTTATATCTAAAATGATGATAGGAAAATATTATTGAACAGAGTAACGTATTTACAAGCCGAAAATACACTTCACCTTATATTAATAATGCATAAAATGGGAATAATTAAATATTTATAAATTATGTTAAAATGCAGTTCTTACAGAATAAGACAATAACAGAGATTTCGCTATTTTGTAACATAATTTCTACATTAAAATTATTATTGTCTGCCGAACAAATAACACGGAGAATAAAAGTTGTCAAGACTATACTTCGTGTAAGTTAAATTAAATTTGTAAGAGCTTTTGTTTCTAATACTTACTTACTGGCTTTTAAGGAACCCGTAGGTTCATTGCCGTCCTCACATAAGCCCGCCATTGGTCCCTATCCTGTGCAAGATCAATCCAGTCTCCACCATCATATCCCACCTCCCTCAAATCCATCCTAATATTATCCTCCCATCTACGTCTCGGCCTCCCCAAAGGTCTTTTTCCCTCCGGCCTCCCAACTAACACTCTATATGCATTTCTGGATTCGCCCATACGTGCTACATGTCCTGCCCATCTCAAACGTCTGGATTTTATGTTCCTAATTATGTCAGGTGAAGTATACAATGCGTGCAGCTCTGCGTTGTGTAACTTTCTCCATTCTCCTGTAACTTCATCCCTCTTAGCCCCAAATATTTTCCTAAGAACCTTATTCTCAAACACCCTTAATCTAATATTGAAAATATATAAGATAATGAACAGAGATATTCGGATGAATTTCAAATATCTTAAGTTTCAAAATGTATTTAAAGATATCGATTACCCAGATGACAGCGAATGAGAATTTCAAGACTTCTCAATGGAAAAATTACAAACCAACTAACAATAAAGAAGCATAGGCTGCCCTCGGAAACGTTGGATTCAACGAAGTTTTAGATTGTGACGTGTAATGATGGTGATTGATATTGGTGATGATGACGATGATGTATATTTCTTATAAGAAACACTTCCATAAATGGCTGAATATTACTTTATAGGCCTGTTTTTGTTATGTAATAATAATAATAATAATAATAATAATAATAATAATAATAATAATTAAACACATACATACTTTACATACACACACGTGTTCTGCTCATGGACAGGTCTTTCACTGCAAACCCAGCATTCTCCAATCTTTCATATTTCCTGCCTTCCTCTTAACCTCTGCATATGATCCATTAATGTCGTCCATCATCTGATATCTTCTTCTGCCCCGAACTCTCCTCCCGTTCACCATTCCTTCCATTGCATCCTTCAGCAGACAGTTTCTTCTCAGTCAGTGACCCAACCAATTCCTTTTTCTCTTCCTGATCAGTTTCAGCATTATTCCTTCTTCAACCACTCTTTACAACACAACTTCATTTCTTATTCTGTCTGTCCACTTTACATGCTCCATTCTTCTCCATATCCACATTTCAAATGCTTCTATTCCCTTCATTTCGTCGTAATGTCCATGTTTCTGCCCCATACAATGCACTTCACTAGTCTCTTCCTTAGTTCTTTTCCAGAGGTCCGCAGAAGATGCTCCTTTTTCTACTAAAAGCTTCCTTTGCCATTGCTGTTCTCCTTTTGACTTCCTGGCTGCAGCTCATGTTACTGCTTATAGTACACCCCAAGTATTTTAAGCTGTCCATTTGCTCTATTGCCTCATTTAGGATTCGAAAGTTTACCTTCTTTATTTTTCTTGCGACAACCATGGTCTTCGTCTTGTTTGCATTCATCTTCATTAACTACTGCTCACAGCTGTCATTTAGCTACAGTAGCATATCCCTTAGTATCGTTTCCTCTTCTGCTAACAACGTATCACCAGTAAATTTGATATACATATATGCATACATAAATACATACATACACACATACATGTTTGCATACATGCATGCATACATACATACATATATACAGGGACATCATTTTATTTTTACTTCAATTTTTATTGTACCTGAGTTTTTGAATGTACTTCACTCCCACCCCTTCTACTAAGGAAGTTCCAACTCCACACAGAACCAAGACCGCAGACAGTAAGCAGTACTGAGTTACTGAGTATAGTACGTTCCAGAAATATGTTCGCGTTTTCCAGTGACGAAAGAGCTTTCAATATTGAATCATATTTTCGCACAGGTACTGTCCGTTTGCCTACGTCGCATCCCGATTTCCCCCACCTGCTTCTGCTCGCCCCTCTGTAATAGCTGGGCTGTCTTAGCTCTTTTCTGAAAACATTAATTTCTCTTAGGAATTGGACGTTTACGTAATATTATACAGCTGTTTAATTTAACTTAAATAAAAGGGCCTCGTTAAGTAATTAACTGTCACGTGATTTCCTCCCTTTCTACAATCCTGCGGCATAACCACTTGGACGGACAGTAGATAGCATGTCTGAGTAATTTTATATTTTCGGGTCGGGCAGAAGTGAAGATTGAATTTACAGTACGTAGAGTAGGTACAGAATTATTTCAACATGAGTTACTAGTACGAAGGACGAAACTGGCAATTGGAATTAGATGCAATAGTCTATAGTGCGATAATATGCACAAAAGAACTGAAGCCTGTATCGAAATGAACGGCCACCATTTTCAAAATTGTGTTTAAATATTCATATTATGATTATTTTTCAATTTAACTTCTTTCTCTATATTGTACGCTAATGTGCTGTAGACAATATAATATACACTGCATAATGAATACGTTCGCATGGATAACTCACTTCGTGAGTAAAAACACTTATTCTTAATACAGTACTGTACTTTGATTAAAGAAAAACCTAATGAAAATTATCAAACTCAAAATCGCGATATTTCCTAGTTTACGTAAATGGATAAACTACTTTTCTTCCTTCCTATACCTAGTAGAGTGATTTGTGTTTTACGCCAGTATCATCGAACTCCAGTGTTGGAGGGGGGAGCAAGCGGTGTTTCCGGTTCTCTAAAGGTATAGACAGGTTAATATTAAAAATGTTAGTAAAAATAAAATGATCTCCCTGTACATACATACTCACACACACTTCCGTTAAAATTTGCCCGTCTGTTCTTTGAATATAATTATTAAAGAATGAACATTAAATGTACAAGCTATGTAATTCATATCTATATAGCCTAATATGGAAATTTTAGACTTGTAGTAAAAAAATAATATTAAGAAATGCGTCCCACTACTTAGAGCATCTAAGAGAAATAATAAAATTAATTGAAATGTGATTTCATTAGGTCTATAAAATGAAAATTGCATAGTCGAGAGGCTATAGCGTCGGCTTTACACCTGTCTGGGAATGCAGGAGGGCCCAAGTGAAATTTGTAGTAGGCAAAGACTGTAGTAGATTTTCGCGAGGTACTTCCGTTTCCCGTACCGGAATCCTACCATTTCTCCATTAATCATAATCTTAATCATGCGGCGCTATATAAATCTCCTCCCCCGTTGTACCGAGGGCAACACTAGAGCGGCAAGAATATCTGAAGTTAATGTACGTTATTCTCACATGGGGACTCTTCACGGATGGAATGTAAGCCTCTTGGTCGATTTACTTTTTTGTCTTAAATTATGGATGAGCACCGTGCTCACCATGCTACCAAAGAGTCCCAATGCTTGAGAATGCCTAATGTTGGTACATATTCTTCATAGGAGTGAGAGGAAAGATTAAGTCGAATAGAATTCTACTCCCACCACCATTGTCATTATCAGAATGATCATCATATTTTGCTTTAAGAGTAAGTTACAAATCGTGGTCTGATACACATCGTGTAGGGGGATATCATGGATTGCAATTTTTAATATTTCGTTTCACCTTAGACGGTATTCCATTAGTTTTTTATGAGAAAAATGTAGAATTATTTTCTCTTTCTATCTTTTCATGAGCAGCCTTTAACAGTAAGTAGGAACTTCATACAAAATTACTTTTTTGGAAAGTCATTTAGTTAGACTCCATGTTTCACTAATACAAGAATGTAGGGGTATAGATGTATAGAGTTGCTTATTGGACGATACATGAAACATCTCTAAATACTTCAGCCTAAATAGATTTTTTGAACACCCGTGATGGGATGAGTTACATGCCGACTGTGCTGCCATGCTAACCTGGCTCCACTATCCACCACACTATACACTTCTCTCCAACTATCAAACTTGCATACTGTACATCTGGTGGTGGTCTGCCGTACCTCACTGTTCTATATAGGCCTACGAGATATGTCCCCGTCAGGGATGAGATCCTGGAGAAAGGGGCCTCGGTGCCTTTTATGCACATCCAAAATCCAACACTACTGTCATCTACCAATCTCTGGACAAACCGCGAGGGACGACCACAACTCTGATAATCTTGACTTTATCGCCATCGCTGAGCATTGAACTCCGGTACACGGTCGTCGTAATCCAACACTCTGTCGGCTTACAAGCGAACATTCTGACGGGGGCAGATGAAAAGTTATTATTTTTCTTCAACCATGTTAATAATGTCGAAACAAGTGCTTGTACAAATTTTGGCCACTCGAATGCAATTACGAGGGTCGTAAAAATATACGTTCTCCTGTAAGAAAGACAACGCAATTTCATTGAAAAAAAAAATTGGAACAGATACAACAAATGTTAAGCTATTTTTCAACATATTGCCCACTGGAACTGAGACATTTGTCATACCATGGGATCGACAGAGAGGTGCAGACGGCTGTCACACACTGGTTCCGATCCCAGGCGGCAGACTTCTACGTCACAGAGCCACGAAAGTTGATCCCACGGTACGACGTCTCAATTCCGGTGGAGAATATATTGAAAAATATCTCAACAACTGCTGTATCTGTTCCAATAAATCTTTCCATGAAATTTTGTTTTCTTTCTGTAAACGGCCCCAGGAAAACTTATTTTTATAGCCCTCGCAATTGCATAGCTGTCATAGTTAGTTAGATATTATATCTTGTTTTCCCTTTAGATATATTATGTGAATACCAACAAAAACATCTCAAAGGAATGTGATAGATTTCTTTACTGCACCCAGAACTCTAACAGAGCTCACTTCACTCCAAGATAAAACTGATAATTCTGCAATGCTTGGGAAAAGTGGCATAAGTCAGTTTCCACAAACATTTTTTATTAATTTATGACAACTTACGGAACATCTGCTCGCTTGGGAAGAGAGACATAAGTATTTCTCCTATTACAATAATTCATACCGAAGAAAATCAAATCGACATAAACCAGTATGAAGACAGTTTTTTCCTTTTCCTGTAAAATTAACATTTTTGACTTGTGCCACTTTTCCCGAGCACTACAGATTTTCTCTAACAAATAAATATTACTATTTATAAAAAAAATAACTGAAATATTTCAAATAGATGATGAATGTAATCATAGTTGTAACGGTAACCATCAGCTTTGGTTAAAATATAACTATGTGAGCGTGTTTGAAAACTCCCCTTCCTCTGGGGTGGAACCCGTGACCTTCCAGGGAGTGACAGGCAGAGAGTAAGCTCTGAATCGTGGTGTTACTTGGGCGAGCCAAAGCTCATGGACCCGGGCCAAGCTACGATTAATTACAAGCATCTGCTCGTCTGCTCGTGCCGACATCGGACACTGGGCCAGGGTCAGTGGGGCTGCTGCAGCGCACATTCACGTCACCACTGGGCGCCCATTAATCTCGTCGTCTCGCGAATTACAGCGAGGACCCACCTACCAAATTCTAGCAAGCATACTAACATTCACTCTCGTGCAATAATAGTCAGATGTCATATATGTAGTTATGTAGGTACTCTCTTATGTAGGTCTAGACAGAATGTCACTTCAACTTGGCACCACCAGTCACTGATACTCAAGGGCCTTTATAAACTGCACGAAAAGTCATTTCATCTTTCCTTTAGCCCAAATATTGCATAAGATGTACGTAAGCTATTATTATTTAAAGTAATTTGTGATCAATAGGCTGTAATTAATGATCAGAGACTCGAAACTCAAACGATTAGGGAAAACACGAGAATTTTACTTGAAGCAAATAAGGAGATAAGTTTGGAAGTAAACCCCGAAAAAACAAAGTATATGATTATGTCTCGTGACCAGGACATAGTACGAACTGGGAATATAAAAATTGAAGCGTCCACTGCAAAAATGATGGATGTCACTTTCTTGTCGAAAATGAACCAAGACTGTCAATGCATAGCTTAAGAAATATAGAAGGTACATAGAGAGTTATATGGCATTAACACTGATAGTCATTGTCCAGTAATGATCGGAAAATCACATTTAAGCTTTGAGTACTAAGCATTTCAAACTTTCAATTGCTTCTCCTGAAAAATTTATTCCAAATGACATCCATCATTCTTGCAGTGGACTCTTCAATTGGAAATTTATCTTTTGAAAAGATGGAAAAATTCAAGAACCTTGGAGCAACAGTAACAATAATATAAATGAAACTCGGGAGGAAATTAAACGCAAAATAAATATGGGAAATGCCTATTATTATTCAGCTGAGAACCTTTTATCATCCAGTCTGCTCTCAAAAAAGCTGAAACTTAGAATTTATATCGCATGGGACTTGCATTCGGTGGTTCGATTCCCGGACCGATCAATCTGACTGTGGTTTTTCTGTGATTTTCCATAGTTACTTAGGCAAATGCCGGTTGGAGTTTTCATTGCAACGATCCATTTTCCCTTCCCTCCCGTGCAGAAAAGCAATTTAGATTTCATATTATATCATTCATCTTTTCATCTTATTCAATTGACATTAAAGTTACTGGAGAATGGAGAAAGTTACACAACAAAGAACTACACGCATATTCGTCACCTCACCTAGCATAATTACGACGTTTAGATGGGCAGGACACGTAGCATGTATGGGTGAATTCAGAAATGCATATAGAGTGTTAGGTGGAAAACCTGAGAGATGAAGATCTTTGGAGAGGCAAGACGTAGATGGGAGGATAATATTAAAATGAATTTGAGGGAGGTGGGATATGATGGTAGAGACTGGATTATTCTTGCTCTGGATAGAGACCGATTGCGGGCTTATGTGAGGGCGGCAATGAAACTCCGTGTTCCATAAGAGCTATTTGTAAGTAAGTAAGACTCAAAACTTCAACCCAAGTCGAGGTTATAAATTCGTTTCCCTTGAATAATTGTGTTCCGGAATGAGAGTTTTACAGGGAAGATTAAAAAGCTTTTTCCTCCAACTTTCAAATTTAACTTCGCTGGTATATTATTAATCAGTAAATAAAACTACATGCTGTACGTATCTCACGAGCGGAAAAAATAATAATGGTAAACAAAAATTGAAAACATTCTCAGTGAGTCACGTAGGCTTATACCTGCGGGCGATTTTGGAAAAATAATCGTGCAGCATCAAATTGCCTACATATTACGGCATTATTATTATTATTATTATTATTATTATTATTATTATTATTATTATTATTATTATACTCGTTTCGGCAATTCCAAACCTGCTTGACAAGCGGAAATACAGCTCGAGTAAAAGACAACCAACAGACTGACTTAATGGAAGCTTCCTCTGACTTTTATCCACTGTTTATGTCTATAGTAACTTCCACGAAGTTGTAAATTCGTTGTTATAACTATGGCATAAAAAATAATAAATTTGCCTTATTTGGAAGACATTTCTGGAAAATGAGGGAATGAACTAAGACATACACCGACCAGTAAGTCATAAGACAGCATAATTATACACCAGATTCTCAAGGAAGCCCACAACTCTCTTGTTGACGTTGGCTCCACTCGTTCTTGGAATCCCGCTGTTTGCGCATGTCACGCCTCATTCACGCCACCGCCGTAATTGCCGGCTAATCTTGAAAACAATCTCGCTTGCCCTTTCAGTTTGGCTCAATAACAAGTGAATTAACCCAGGTTACTTGACGTAATACCGGGAACAAGATGACCCATTTTCTCAACATTCCTGGGCTGTGCATCTCTTTCCTTCCGTAGACATGCCTCTGGGACAGAGGAGTGAGAAAAGGAGGTTGGGATGAGACTGGCAAAAATTATAGGCCGGCGACCCGCGCCTTAAATAACAGGCTTTCCAGACTACGGCAGCCCGATTAACATAATGCTTCTTAAAGTGTCAAGTCATGTAAGGTGGACGTGATTTATCTGCAGCGTGTTTGCATCGTGGACATACTGACTGGAAGGAGCGAACTAACTTTAGACTGTTCGTGTTCCTTCGACTAGCTCAGAAGGTTACATTTTGGAATCTACAGTAATGTGGTCACATTTACCATTCTACCTTCTGATTATTCTTCTTTTCCTGTTTTACTGACTTAAAAAGGCTATTACAAGAAGGGTATTTTCTGTGAATCGACACTAGATACAGGGTGAGTCAGGAGGAAAGTTACAAGTTGTGAGGGGTGATAATATTAGTAATTCTGAACAAAAAAGTTTATGTGAACATATGCCCTGTTGTTAACAGTATCTGACATACAGCTCTTTAAAAATCACGGGCGTCAGACTCATGTCCTTCATCACCACTCATATGCGAACGCAACCAAAACAACATTAGATTGTAATAGGATCAATGAAACGTATCCTGGGCGTTTTCTCGCGATGAAGTCATTTCTTGGCCACCGAGGTCGCCCGATCTTAGTTTATTGGATTACTGTGAGTGGGGTTGCCTTAAGAACGAAGTCTACAAGCGGAAAGTGGAAACAAGGGAGGAACTTCTCGCTCGAATTTTACATGCTTGTGCAGGAATGTCCGAATCACCTCAAATCAGCAACACAGAAGCTGTATACACGAGCTGCAATGTGCATTGAAGTTGACACTTTACTTTTTGAACATGTTCTGTAAAGAAAAGTAGGTCTACACAATTAAATAGAACATAAGGAACAATGTTTTAATTTACTATCACCTGCACTTTTCCCGTTCCTTATTGTTTCCATCAGTTTTCTCCGAAACCGTTAAGAACAGGGCATATGTTCGTATAAACCTTTTTGTTCAGAATCATCATTATTATCACCCCTCAAACCATGTACCTTTCCTCTTGACTCACCCTGTATATCACACATTACGGACCTCCCTGTATATGGTTTTATCACGACGCGGGGCCACCGCAGACACATCATATGACAATCACAAGATAACGGACAAACACCCAGTCCCGTGGAGGGCAGATAAATTTCTTCAATTGCCCACTTCGGGAATCGAACTATAGATCTCTTAGATGGGCAGCTACCTCAGAGCCACCGTAGTGGACTCTTCTCTTTATAAGGGTTATATATTAAATAGAAAGTATTGTGACGCTGCAAAAAACGATTTCAAGCTTTACGCGAAAATACAAGTTCTCAGCATCCCTGGTATAGAAAAATTGGTTTTCTGCATGTCGTCTATCAGCCCGTCTGTTTGTGAATAGCGATCTCGCCTGAACTGTTGACAGATTTTCTTCATGTTCAATACCTACTCGTCCAATTCAATCCGAAATTATGTACGTGAAATATGTTACATAGAGTTCAATACAAAGCGTCTGGCTCGCATATGGGCCAATAAAGTGACTGCTTAGCGGACGACACGCGTCAACACAGCAGTAAAATTGATCTCTAACGCCGGAGAATCATCCTCTTAATGCAAACACGTCTAGATATGAGTCGGTTTTCACAGATGTCACACATAAAAATTATTTGTTCTAACGTGAACTTTTTAACTGGCCTCTCAATGATCTAATACTATAATCACATTTAAACAATTAACACACAAGTAATGAAACGTCTTGCTATTTAACAGACTTATGACACTGCACGACACACATTGATCTTTAAGAGACTTATCACACTGCACGATATGTATTGATCTTTAAGAGACTTATCGCACTGGATGATATGTATTGATCTTTAAGAGACTTATCACACTGCACGATATGTAATGATCTTTAAGAGACTTATTACACTGCACGATATGTAGCTATTGATCTTTAAGAGACTTATTACACTGCACGATATGTAATGATCTTTAAGAGACTTATCACACTGTACGATATGTATTGATCTTTAAGAGACTTATCACACTGCACGATATGTGTTGATCTTTAAGAGACTTATCACACTGCACGATATGTATTGATCTTTAAGAGACTTATCACACTGCACGATATGTATTGATCTTTAAGAGACTTATCACACTGCACGATATGTATTGATCTTTAAGAGACTTATCACACTGCACGATATGTATCGATCTTTAAGAGACTTATCACACTGCACGATATGTATCGATCTTTAAGAGACTTATTACACTGCACGATATGTATTGATCTTTAAGAGACTTATCACACTGTACGATATGTATTGATCTTTAAGAGACTTATCATACTGCACGATATGTATTGATCTTTAAAAGACTTATCACACTGCACGATATGTATTGATCTTTAAGAGACTTATCACAAATCACGATATGTATTGATCTTTAAGAAACTTATCAAATTGTGTACTGCAATTATCAAAACTAACTTAAGCCTGGTCGATATGTAAGCAAGCGAATAGGGATTATAAAGAACGGACACTGAGCGAATTTTCCTGTGTTTTGTTTCTCTGTGCGCCGGCGTTTAGTTCCACTTTCAAACGCTAGAGGTTAGTGTAGTCGAGCATACGCTAAGATAATAATTGAGTATAGAGTTGAGACACAGGATCCAAACATCGCCTACCTATTGCATAATCCAGTAACGCTTTGCTTCAAATAAATTCAAGTTAACAGCTTTTCCTTATTTCTCAGTGACGAACTAGTTGGAATAATAATTTTTTGTATTTCAGATATAATAAATTATATCTATACTAATAATAAATCTGTAGCCGAAATTTTTCTGGTAATTTTCGATTTTCCAAAAATAATTGGTCCTAACATATATAATTAACCACCCTGAAACCGAAAATCGCTTTTTTGAAATTTTTGTTTGTATGTATGTCTGTCTGTCTGTCTGTATGTTTGTTACCTGTTCACGCGATAATAGATGAACGGATTTCGATGAAAATTGGAATATAAATTATGTTCGTTGTAACTTAGATTTTAGGCTGTATGGCATTCAAAACATTATTTAAAAGGGGGGTTATAAGAGGGCCTGAATTAAAGAAATCGAAATATCTCGCTTACTATTGATTTTTGTGAAAAATGTTACATAACAAAAGTTTCTTTAAAAATAATTTGCGATAAGTTTTATTCCTTCAAAATTTTGATAGGACTGATATTTAATGAGATAAATGAGTTTTAAAATTAAAATAACTGCCATCTAAGGCCGTGTAATGAATTAAGAAACAAATGACTTCGTCTATAAGGGGCCTTGGATAGCAACAATCGAAAGCTATGAAAGATAGCCTACAGAGAATGTTTCTGTGTTTGTATGAAGTAATATCGGAAGCTAAATCAACCGATTTATATAATTAATTATTATTTCACCATTGGAAAGTGTAGTTTCTCTAGATGGACATAATGCTATAATGTTATTACAGTAACTTATGATATAATATAATATAATATAATATAATATAATATAATATAATATAATATAATATAATATAATATATGTAATATAATATAATATAATATAATATAATATAATATAATATAATATAATATAATATAATATAATATAATATAATTCAAGTTATTTGAAGGGTTCAGAACCATAGTGGGCCAAACGTCATTTACTGAATACGTAGAAAACAAGGGTTAAAATTAAGTTATTACCATAATTCAATGGAAACCTATAACAAGTAAAATAAAGTATACACATTAAATCTAAATGATGTCAATGTTCATTAAACTATGGTTGCATGTAATAAAAATTAGAAACATGTTAAAGGAATTGTCATTGCACCAATGAGTGGTCTCTGGATCAAAATGATCGCATTTTAATTATTTGGATGCAATTTAAATTAACATATTAAACGATTTATCCTTCTATCAAACACGAATGTTCCCTGGATCAAATATCCTATTTTAATTATGTAATTACTTTATATTTATTTCTAACGGGTGCAGCGGAGCGCACAGGTACGGCTAGTTATAAAATGATATAATACATTATGAAATTAAATATCAAATTCGTTTAATATTTGTATATAATGTAATATGTTTTACTTCTCATAAGAGTTTTGTTTTTCCATTTTCAGTGCTATCAAATCATTACATATTTTAATTGTTGTTGGGGTCAACGTCTCAACTCATTATAAAGGAACTCTAGAGTCTAGACATTACAGTTAATGACAGATTTATTATTTTATGGATCCAATTTATTTTATTTGAGTACATAATGTACCTAGATGTATTAAATTATATGTGTTATATTTCCGCTGTGTCGATTTCTAGCTGGTGTGATGTCAGCGTCAACTCTAGGGAGAAAGCAGAAGCTCGCGCTCTAGCTGGCTTGAAGGTTATTGAAATCAGTCCGGCTGCATCAAAGGTACCGACGCGAAGTGTCCATACTTAATTACCTATACTCTGTGTAAGCAGAGCAACGAAACACGACTAAAATGAGAGAAGAAGAAAAATAAGAAGAAACTTGACCCAAGAAATCAGTCGGATACATTTAACCCTTAAATTGGCAAAACATCATTTCTCACACTAGTTTATAAAACTTGGTCGGACTGTAAAGAAAACAACTATCGCAATATCCATATTTTATATATGTTGTGCAGTATTATAGTATTGTGAAATTTTAATTTTCCTACCAATTTTTTTCTATTCTATTAAAATTATAGCATATAGCAAATGCCAAAATGATCAGTCATAATTCGTTTCTTGCCAGAGTTTAGATTACTCTTTGTTTTGTAGGATTATTATCTACTTGAGTTTTGCAGCCAGTACAGATATCTGCTTAATAAAGGCTATCCCAACAAGAACGCAGGATTTAAAAATGTGAATAAATGCAACAAAAACAGATAGAGCAGATAGCAGTGCTGCCAACCCAACAATAACATGATATTGTTGGAGCATTGCACCATTGTCTTGTTGTTGGTTTGGCCGCGCTAGTATCTAATCTGTTATGTGTTTTGTTGCTTTATTCACATTATTAAATCGGCCTTCTTGTTGGGACATCTTTATAAATAAATGTTATGTTTTATTTAACGACGCTCGCAACAGCGTCGCCGATGTGCCGGAATTTTGTCCCGCAGGAGTTCTTTTACATGCCAGTAAATCTACTGACATGAGCCTGTCGCATTTAAGCACACTTAAATGCCATTGATCTGACCCGGGATCGAACCCGCAACCTTGGGCATAGAAGGCCAGCGCTATACCAACTCGCCAACCAGGTCCACGGGACATCTTTATATAAATGTTTATCGAACTACTGATCTGTGCATGATATCCAATGGAATACTCAGGATGTTGAAGTTGAAATATAAGCATTATTGTTTAGACAACTGTCCGAAGACAGATTGGAACTTCGTGATACCAATAAGGCATCACTCATGAGACAACTTAATTCAGGAGATAATGTGGTAGGTAGTCAGTTCCTTTCCCTTTGAGATGTATAGGCCTACAAACAATAATTGTTCTTCCTCTGACATTATATCGTAAGTGAGATGTAGGCAAATACTCTATAACAATAATACTGGAAAGCTTGCCTGTTTAGCATTGCAAGCGGCGCCGAAAAGTGACTGTGCTGCTATCTAGCGGCTTGGATTGTTTGTACATTCGTGGCGGCGTGCTAGGTTACGTGAGGAAAAACGGAGAGGTGTGCATTTGATGTCAATAAAAATGCAAATCAATAGTTTTATTTAGAGTCACAAGGTTCAAAACATTTTAAATTAATAAGAAGTTACAAAGTTATTGGAACAGAAATGAAATGAGACAATTCTCGTATTTTCAAATGATTTAGTTGTGCATGACTTTAGAAACTTTCATACATCGCGTATTTCGTTCCTTGGCTCATGATTATCCATTTTATTTTTCATGTAACAATTTATTAGCACATTGAAATGTTTGTCAGTGAAGATACTGGCACAGTCGCTGCTTTAGGGATGAAGCCTGTATTTTGTATTTTATTTTTTACATCAAGAAGATGTGATTTTAAAATCTCTCCCCAGCTCAGTTGGTAGAGCAGCTGGCTACGGACTGAAAGGTCCGGGGTTCGATCCCAGGTGGTGACAGGATTTTTTCTCGTTGCCAAACTTTCAGAACGGCCACAAGGTTCACTCAGCCTTCTATAAAATTGAGTACCGGGTCTTTCCCGGGGGTAAAAGGCGGTCAGAGCGTGGTGCCGACCACACCACCTCATTCTAGTGCCGAGGTCATGGAAAGCATGGGGCTCTACCTCCATGTCCCCCAAGTGCCTTCATGGCATGTTACGGGGACACCTTTACCTTTTTAACCTTTTACCAGGCATGGTACCTTTTGATAGAAAATAAATTATATGTAGTTTGCTTTAAAAGTTTGCACATTCCTCGAATAATGAAAATCATTGCTTGGTTTGCAAATGGTACTTCTGAAATTTTTACGTCGGTTGAAGTTTGTTGATTAGGCCTATCTATACCTAATTCAACGAATCTCTGAAAGTGTCTGCTTTAGCATTAATTTATAAGTTGTTTTCCTTCAAAGACCTTTTATCTTCAACAATAATAGTTACAACTTTTTCACTCAGTGGTAGAACATCGGATTTTATTTTTAATAATTAATTGTAGAATGGTACGCTTTATACCGGGCCTATACCAAATTCGTGAAGTCAATTTTTGAGAGATCTAACTGTTGGTAAACATAATTTAATTCTTAGAAATGTTTAGCCTTGAGGTGAACATTAATGGAATGTTGCGGCAAAATTTTTATCGTAACTGGAATATCGTTTCCCCATTTCCTTCTTTTTAAGTACACTTGTGACTAATGAATTCATCATCTTGAACAATTTTAATGAAATCGGCATTTGGACATGCTGTGTTCAGAGCTGTCATTTCCACTTGAGCCATTTTTTATTTTTTAGGATTTCTTGCATCGTAAAAAAATGATCTTAATTTAGTGAAATATTAATAATGACTTTAAAATGTAGGACTAGGCAAATTATTTGTCCGAATAACTACCTGAATCACTTATTATGAAAAAAACATGAGTCCACTTTCTTTACAAAATCAACAATACACATTTTTGTTACGAATCTCAAGACACACTATTTGGATAAAAAAAAATAAAGACTTTCAATTTTTTACACGGAGAAACTATAAAGAAATTGTGTTTTATATGAAAAATTTAAAGTAGATTTATGCAGTTTAGTAACTGTTTCAGTTAACACAGAGAATATGTCATTGCTAATGCACTATCTAATTATACGATGGAGGAGTATGGTCTGTCGTTTCTGTCTGATATAAGAAAACCCGTAACTTCCTCGATGCAAGATCTAATATATTTATTTGGGACATTCACGATTCTTTCATTGTGCTTTGATTTTGACTCATATTTTCGGAAGAAGGAGCTGTTAAATTCAGTGGAGGTAAATCTATTATCTTCACTCTCTTATTAAAAACAGAGTATTAAAAATTAACAGCCCTACGACTGATTTGAAACTTCGGTATACTTTTCCAATTTATTACACTCTATTTTTACTTACTCCTTCGAATTATGGTTATTGAAGTCCGATAATCAAAAGTGATCTCAAAATATTTTGTGATTTTTGTACATAATATATTCTTTCTCTCTAATTTTAAACGTTTCGTCTAGAACTGTTGACAGTGTTTTTAGTTAGTGCTCGCATTTTGCTTATGATATTGTTTGTGTTTTGTTTTTTAAAGAGGTTTAGATAAGGATGCAAATAGCGATAATAGCTGACGCGCTCTATTAAACCTCATTAAATACCGTCTGTCTATATGAGCTTGGCACATCTAAAAGACAAACGCAAATAACTGTAGTACCGGTAGTAGTAATAATAATAATAATAATAATAATAATAATAATAATAATAATAATAATAATAATAATAATATAATCATCGTCATCATCTTATAACAGAAAAGTAATATTCTACTAGTGTTTACATGAATACTCCCAATCTCAATCTTTTGGAAATCTGAAGAAAGATCTAACATATTTTGCTAAGCATAGTTTTTACAAAACATAGAACAAACATTTCCACATTTAACTGACATTGGATAGGCTAGAACTATAATGAGAATAATCCTTAGGACATTATGACATGTGTTTGTTGAAGAACAAAGCTCATATCATAGTTCAACGCGCCATTCGTCACGTCATCCTCGCTGCCAACAATCCCTGCCGCTAGATAGCACTGGTGAGTCATTCGCCACTTTTACCGTGAACTTTCCGGTATTATCATTGTAGAGTATTTGATGTAGGTACTGCCTGATAGCCTATAATAAATAAATAGATGTACATATCAGCCAGAATCTCAACATAGGCAATATAAGCATTTTAAATATGAATTTCAATTAATTTAAGTCAACTATTTCCTAACGTAATGACTTTTTATTTGAAAAAAATACAGTATCGTAAGTTACAAATGGAAGCGCTATGGAGTGTTCTGTTTCTTTTGCTCAAATACGCATCCTCTTTTCATAATTCCTGAACATGCTTCAAGAAAATCAGTTCAATATGATTTCTGCTTATAATGCACATTAATTTATTTTGCGTGTACTGCTAGTAAATATCATCATCTCCATAATCACAGGCATATTAATCAGTAACACCACCAATAATTCTCTGTGAAGTTAATTCAATATTATGATCAATAATAGTAATAATAATAATAATAATAATAATAATAATAATAATAATAATAATGCACCGGCGTAGCTCAATCGTCTGAGGCACTTTCCTGCGATACGGAGTTGCGCTCGGACGCAGGTTCGATTCTTGCTTGGGCTGATTACCTGATTGGATTTTTCCCCGAGGTTTTCCCCAACCGTAAGACGAATGTCAGGTAATCTATGACAAATCCTCGGCCTCACCTCGCCAAATACCATTTCGCTATCACCATTTCCATCGACGCTAAATAACCGAGTAGTTGATATAGCATCGTTAAATAAGCAACTAAAATAATAATAATAATAATAACAATAATAATAATAATAATATTATTATTATTATTATTATTATTATTATTATTATTATTATTATTATTATTATTATTATTATTATAGGAAGCGATTGTAGGTGAGACAAACATAGTTCAAAATACAAGCATTCAAAATACTGACGTCATAGGCGATTCCATGAGGAGAGGAAACAGGACTGAAATTTCCAGATAATTGACGGAAGTGCTTGGCAAAGATTTTATGAGTTCGTGGATTTTCGGATGATGATTCGTCATTTCTTTTGGAAAGATTACTTATAGATTCTGCGAAAGACAGAAATTTTGATATTATGTCTTACTGGTAATTTATTTAAATGTGGTGCTGCAGCGATGATGGAGGCGTGCGAACAAAGCGTCCACGAAACCTACATTTAATCGGGATAATCTAGTTCATAATCGCAACATTCAAAGGGTGATCTTTTTTGCTCGGTCTTGAATTTGTTTTTGTTTTTTTTTATAATATTGTTGCTATTATTATAATAATTGTTGATAATAATATAATTATGATGATAGAATAACTTGTTAATATATTCTTATTTATCTTGTTTTATACAAACTTTTTGATTGGAAGTCAAATATACTAATTACATTAGATAAATTCTATTATCTTCTTAGCTAGTATGACTAAGGATTTTCTCTATTTTCCATATTTTAAGATCTTTTCAGTTTTGACTCATTTCACGTGATATCATTATGCTAAAATTTTTGTGAAAAAAAAAAAAACATATATTTTCATCGAATGAAACACTATTAACATATATAAAATAAGTTTCAAAAGATAGCAATAAAATATGTAACGGTACAGCCCTTAACATTTTTTTCAGACTTTCTCAAGAAAAGACGAATCAGATTAATAAGCCCTGATGATACTATGTGTTCGTGCTTGTGAGATTCCAATTAATAATTATTGTCAAAGCTATTGACTAATTTTTACGAAAGTTTGTTTAGGCCTTATTTCATTAGTAGGTAACTCAATATTATTCTTCCATTTTCGTACCATTAGTCATCAAATTACGATAAATGCAGAACAATTTTGTTGCGAAGATCGTTTTGAGAAGTAAGGAACAACAAAATGGATACTACTTGAATCACGCTTTTTCCCCTCTGTCCCCAGCCTTAGTATCTGTTTACGTAAAAAGCCTCTGTTATTTGCTACAATATTGCGTGTTGAGACCGGAGACTTTGGGAATGGTATCTCGAGATAGCCCCAGTACCGTATTTGGTGATCACAAGTTGCAATTGAACTTAAGTTGAGCCCGGATCTCCGGCGTGGAAAACTAACGCTGAATTAATTTACCATTCAAATGAAGACATATTTCTGATGCCACACTCGATTACAACATCCCGGCACGCAGAGCTGTGTCACTTAATGAGGAACTAACGCGCCTATGAAATAAATTAAATTATCCTGCCTTACAAAGGAACCTTCCATGACAAACTGTCGATATCCCTTTGAAAGTTTGTAGTCTATAGGTCTGTGGTTCATGTATAAATAAAAAGCATGCAAGAATGTAACTGACAATACAAGCTGTAAAACAGAAAAAACAAGTAGACATATAGCGTAAAATTTCCATTTTTCAGTTCAAAAGTCTCGAAACTTTGCTCGGCCAGTCGGCGACCTGAGCCCTTTGCAATCGCTGACATTCTCCTCCATGAAAGCGCGGCGTTCTTCCAACCTACAGTCAGTCGTAGAGATGGGAAAAGTTATTTTCTCGTAACAGTTCCAACTGTTACATTTCCGTGAAAATACTAGGTTCCAAATAACAGTACCGTATTATGTAACTACACAGGTGCACTGTGGTATCTTGGGACATGCACGTATGACTAGTATCTGATGGAATAGTAGTATTTTGGAACAGGTACGTACTACTAGTATATAATGTAACAGTGGTGTTTTGGAACAGGCACGCACGACTAGTATGTAATGTAACAGTCGTATTTAGGACGCTAAATGATCATATACTTCCCTGTATGCCATGTAATGCAGTATGATGTCATAATAAGCCAAGATGTGAATTCATGGAAAAGGAATCTTCTCTAATGCCAAATTGAATTCGTAGATCAGGTTAGTTCGAAACTGGAAATGTAATGTAATTTTAAATTATTTGTAAATTGATCACGAAATCGAAGTGGATTCCAAAGGTAAATAAAACTTTACCTAGTCTTTCTCTTCTGCTCAGCTCAAGTTCACAATGGTGTCCAATTTCTCCAAAAAATAGTAAATAAAAGTTATAATCATTTCGGCCGTGCTAAAATTTATATTAATACCGTCACGAAGAGTAATAATCTCATTGTAATGAAATATGAAAATTTACCGTTGTATTTTTTTCAAATAAAAAGACTTCAACAATAGTCATGTTTCAACAGAATTTAGTTTGATTTCAAGAATTGGTAATGAAACTAACAATCTAAAATATTTGTAAATAAAACATACTTATATATTTTCATCTCCCTTGATAAATTCACAATGTAGTTACTACACTCTAATACAGGCATTATTTTAATAATTGTTTGATAGAATTCTATACTCAGTAACATCAGTTTCAAGATTATGTGTACATTTTTTAAAGACGATCTTCGTATCTTTAATATTTATCTTTTACTTTAGTTTCCAACATTTATTTCAGTGCGACGAAAGGATTCTCAATTCTTTGGATTTCTGGCGTCTTGTCAGCCCATTTGAGTATTGTGGGTATAAAGGGAAGAATTGTGACGGTGTCGTATATAGTACCTGGAATAGCTCAGTCGGTAGAGCATTCGTGCGCTAAGCGAAGGGTCCCGAGATCCACACCCGGCCCCGGAACAATTTTTCCCTTGAAGATATTCAAGCCTGCTTCACAGGGAGCTTCTACCTGAAAGCCAGATTTGCATGATTCTCAATTCTGCTTTCAAACAGTGGCGCCAACTTATATGGGCTCGTGGAATTCGAGCCTACCTAATAATTTTTCGTGTTATCATTATGTATATATGATTATGTATATATGTGATATTTATTTATCTTATAGCTCAGAAGTTTGTGCCCACCCAGTGTTTTCTAAAAGTTGGCGCCACTGCTTCCAATAGTGCCAAATATGTTCCGTTCCGTGGAACAGGCGTTGTCATAATGTAGTTCCAAAGTGAAACGAGTATTTTGTAACAGCAAGTATTTCGTACTAGCTCAGAACAACATTGTTATTTTGGAACGTAGTATTCCAAGATGATGTTACTTTATGGAACAGTTCCAAGCAAGGAAATGTTCCAAAATAACCGTTCCGTTATTTTTTTCCCACCTCTAGTCAGTAGGGAGTGAGATTTCATCCGAGTAGGACAGTTGTATATTCAGTATATTCAGTGTTGTACAGTCAGAGCACACAAAATTGTGCAATTGATAAAGTCAGTAATAAAAAGTAAACAACAGAACAATAAAATTAATTCAAAAACTCTCAACAACATTGACATTAAAAAAATTAATTAATTTCATAAAATGGTTTGTTGATTAACCAACCAGAGACAAATCTGTTAAAAGATTTCCTTTCCAGATTAAAAAGATATCTCAGAAATTTATTTGCTATTTTTTATTTTTGTGTTGTGCAGTCGTGAGTGAGATTTCATTAGAGAGTACAGGAGTGTTGTGCAGTAGTGAGATGTTCGCTGCGTCGTCGAATAGGCTACTGTATTCATCTTGAAGATGTATATCAAGTGCAGAAACGTGTATGGCAGAAGGCGGCGAGCATTTAGACGTAAATTTCTTGGTAGCCCAGTTACAACACGAAAATCAATATTAAGTTAGTGGAGAAGTTTAATAAAACAGATTCTGTGACTGGTCGGAAAAAAAGCAACGACGTCATGTGCTTACAGAAGAAAAACTTGATGAAACAGGAGCTGTCTTGGAACCTAGTCCTCGAAAACCTCCTTTCTGCACGTACTGTACGTCTTTAAGGTCAATATACGACACAGTAAATATCTCACCATTGCACAATTATAGGCCTACTCATTCATTCATTCATAGTGTTCTGCCGAAGGGCAGATCTTTCACTGAAAAGCGAACATTGTTCAGTCTTTCCTATTTTCTGCCTTTCTCTTACTCTCCTCATATGGTCCATATATCTTAATGTCGTCTATTATCTGATATCTTCTTCTGCACCGAACTCTTCTCCCGTTCACCATTCTTTCCAGTACATCCTTCAGGAAGCAATTTTTTTCTCAACCAGTGACCAGACAATTTCTTTTCCTCTCCCTGATCAGTTTCAGCATCATTCTTTCTTCATCCAGTCTTTCCAACACAGCTTCGTTTCTTATTCTGTCTCTACTCTCAAATTTAATCCAACTGTAGCCACCTGCGTAGCTTGCCTTCTGATCCGGAGATGCGCCCGGGTGTGAGTTCGATTCCTGCTTGATCTCATTTTTTTTCGAGGTTTTCTCCAGGCTTTCAGGCGAATCCTCGGCCTCATCTCGCTATCACAAATTTCATCGACGCTAAATAACCCAGCAGTTGATATAGCGTCGTTAAATAACCAATTGAAATTAAATATTACTTAAGACTGCACAACACAACTCTTCTACTCTGATGAAATCTCACTCGCTGCTGACAGCAGGCGGGAAGAGCGCCGCGATTTCATGAAGGGAATTGCCGCCTACCGACCGAGCAATGTTTAGGGGAACAAACTGCCCGGTCTGTAATAGTACTTCAGTTCATTTCCTCCTCATTATTACTGAAGACAAACCAAATGTGAAAAATTATGACAGTGTCGTGTATGGTTCCTGGGGTAGAGCATTCGTGCGCTAAGCGAAGGATCTCGGGATCGATACCCGGCCCCGGAACAATTTTTCCTAGAAATTATTCAAACCTGCTTTACAGAGAGCTACTACCTGAAAGCCAAATTTGCATAATATATTCGTTACTAGAGGTACGTTAACAGGAAGCCACAATTTAAGTCAGACAGCATTTGTGTGCACTCAAAGTTGGGTTCTGGCGTCTTGTCAGCCCATTTGAGTTGTGTGGATGTAAAGGAAAAATTGTGACGGTGTCATGTATGGTTCCTGGGGTAGCTCAGTCGGGAAAGCACTCGTGCGCTAAGCGAAGGGTCCCGGGATCGATACCCGGCCCCGGAACAATTTTTCCTAGAAATTATTCAAACCTGTTTTACAGGGAGCTACTACCTGAAAGCCAGATTTGCAAATGTGTAAAAGCTTAGACTACACTTCTTCTAGCAATATATATATATATATATATATACTTTAGCCGCACCATTTTGAGTAAATAATATTGAAATGATGATACAGAATATTGAAATGATGAGTGACTGTGGTATAAATGATGGGGAACGAAACAAGACTCCGTTATCGTTGGGATTCGAACCGGCGCACAGTGGTCTAAAATCCATATTTAGGAGGACAAATGGAGAAAAATGACATGTAAAAAAATGAAATTAAACCCTTAAATTATTTTTCCTATATAACTGAGTAACACTGAATTGATAATCGTGATCAGCGGAGGTGGCTGCATAGCGAGATAAGAAGCCGGTAACATGCCACATTTCGCCACCCAGCATTCTTACTCGGCAAGCGCCGCGAGTCTGCCGTTTTCCTTGTGCTGTAACTCTGTTGTAAGTGGTCGATTTCATTCATATTTGGTATCAACATGTCAAGTAGTTCTTTAGGTATGTAACACTGTTTGTTTGTGTTACATTTAATGTTATTATAGCATGTCAAATTAGCATGAATGGACACGGGACAAAATATAAATATAACCATTGAGTGCAGACTTTGCTAAGGTAAAGAAAAAAAAAACCCTTTGGTTCGTCCAAAAATGATTTTTTTTTCACTTCCTCCACTATTTACCTCTATTTTAAATCTAGTCTTAATGTGCGCAGATTTGCGGAAGTAATAATTTATGAGCACTATTCTTTCGAGGTGCAGTAGTGCAATTTTTCTCGGTTGCAGTTATTTCAATATCTGTGAACCGAATCTGCTTCCGCAGTACAATTCAGGGAATTCAAGATGACAGCTTGTTAATTATGTACCAAATAAGCTTTCCGAGTGTCCAAAAGTTGCAATAGTACCTAAAATGTTACATTTCCCCCCCCCCATAAGATTTTGTCTAAATGCATCCCCCTGTAAGGGGCACTTCTGCTCATACCAACGTAAACAGAGTTTGTACACAAAACAAATGTACTAAGCGTGACTACTGTATAAAATTTCATAAAAATCTGTTAGATAGGACAAAAGTTACTAATTTTGTCTAATTGCGCCCCCCTATAAGGGGTAGTTACACTTAGACCAACGTAATGAGAGCTTGTATACAAAACATACATGCTACCTGTAACTACTTTGTAAAATTTCATAAAAATCTGTTAAATAGGAGAAAAGTTACTAATTTTGTCTAATTGTGCCCCCTAAAACGGGTAGTTCTCCTTATACCAACGTAATCAGAGCTTGTATACAAAACATATATGTCCCTTGTAACTGTTTTGTAAAATTTCATACAAATCTATCAAATAGGAGAAAAGTTACTAATTTTGTTTAATTGCGCCCCCGTATAAGGGTAGTTCCCCTTATACCAACGTAACGAGAGCTTGTATACAAAACATACATGCTACCTGTAACTACTTTGTAAAATTTCATAAAAATCTGTTAAATAGGAGAAAAGTTACTAATTTTGTCTAATTGCGCCCCCTATAAGGGGTAGTTCCCCTTATACGAACGTAATCAGAGCTTGTATACAAAACATATATGCTACTTGTAACTGCTTTGTAAAATTTCATAAAAATCTGTCAGATAGGAGAAAAGTTTCTAATTTTGTCTAAATGCGCCCCTCTATAAGCGGTAGTTCCCCTTATACCAACGTAACGAGAGCTTGCATACAAAACATATATGCTACCTGTAACTACTGTGTAAAATTTCATAAAAATCTGTTAGGTAGCTGAAAAGTTATTAATATGTCCCGCTAAATTTGCATTCTAGACCACTGTGCGGCGTCCGCAGTCATCATAAGCTGGTGCTCTGTCAACTGACCTACCAAGGCGGCCAGATTTGTAATTTACAAGCCACAATTTAACTACGCATACTGTATATCAGAGTCCAGTACGAGATATTATGCACTGTACTAACTGGAAACTGTAGTCCAGTATGATGATCTGTCAGTTTTAAACTAACACGATAAAAAAAAAAGGTCGTGGACAGAATTTTTATATTTGGTCTGCAGGTCTAGCTATGAGAAATGAGGGAACAAGGAGCGCCGTTTCATGCAGGTGTGCTCCGACAGCTGTACAAAATGCAAATTGACGCTAGTTTTAGAATCTGATTTTGCGTCTTATAGTTGATACTGACAGTTAACTTTTTTGCATTTAAACTCACCTTTATAATGTACGAATTTTCAAGGAGATTTCGACCAGATGATTTGGACGATTTCCTTTTTAGATACGCAAACCAGAAACCATTTAAACTCACTGCATATTCGCGAGTGTGTAGTAGCACCAAGTTTCTTGACCGCGTCTTTGACTATTCTAGCATGGAAGACTACCAAAAATCTGAAGAAGGTCGAAGTGACAGTTCATTTTTTTCTACACGACTGAATGTTAGTTGTGCTTGGGCTTGCTTCGACTCTTCTTAAACGACTGCACAGTATACTCTATCGGTCAAGAACGACGAATACAGTGTAAAATTCCATCTCTGTCTGCAGAACATTGCGGCTAACCTTTCAGTGAGTGCTACAGAATAAATTCTGCAACTGTAGAGATTCATGTTCGCGTCATGGCCGCATAAACCAAACAGATATATGAAATACGAGATGTCGCGCCGCGTTTGTTCACAGGCTTCATATCTAGACGGATGAACAACACTTTTCGATTAGATCTGATTTCGAAGAAGTTCAAGGAAAACTAGGATTTCACACCTGAACTCTCAGTGACTGTCTGGTTTTCATATCTGACTGCAGTCGATTCTGTTTCTCATATCTATACAAAATCAGTCTATGCAGATTTTTAAGATGATTTTTTCGAACGCTATAAAACACAAAGGAAAAAAAAATCACGACTTTCACAAAAGGATAGCATTTCAAAATCATGTGTGCTGGCTAGGGAAACGTAATCAACGTAACACTTGGGCTGGATTTAGACTATTCCGCCAATATGTCCTTTAACATGTCTAGTAATGATAGACGTTTTACAGGATGCCAGATATTTCAAATTTTGTCGAAGTATCATGTCAAATATCGGACCACATATAATTAATATTGCTGATGTCTTAATCCACAATATTGTCATATTGTTAACAAAACTATAAAAAATACATTTCAGTGTGTTGAAAAGGCCGTCAAGGTAGTCTAGTGGCTAGAGCGCGTTGGGACTTATAATCCTATGGACCCGGGTTCGATTCCAGATGTACCCCCGATTTGTAACTTATGTTGGGCAAGCTCGTGGTCCAGTAACACAGGGGTTTTGTCTTTTTTTTTAGTAGGTTATTTTACGACGCTTTATCAACATCTTAGGTTATTTAGCGTCTGAATGATATGATATGATGGTGATAATGCCGGTGAAATGAGTCCGGGGTCCAGCATCGATAGTTACCCAGCATTTGCTCATATTGGATTGAGGGAAAACCAAGGAAAAAATCTCAACCAGGTAACTTGCCCCAACCGGGAATCGAAGGGGTTTTTTTCTCCTGGAGCTCCAAATCCCCTGTGGGATCTTAACAAATGTCCATCATCTTATCGCGGGTGTAGCGTAAATCCCCTCCTACTGCGCAACCTGAGCAACGATTCTTTCGGTAAAACGTTGAGACGAGTAGACAGTGCTCAGTGACGGATTGTATATAGCAGGCATCATAGCTTTTACGATCTTTCGACTCTCGTTGGTCGCCTGAAACCCATCACTGATGCACAGTGCCTACTGTGCGCTTGTTTATAAGGCTATGTAAGCGAAAAGGACATGGACAGTAGTTTCAGGGTTCCGTTTCACTTCCCCGTTGTGCCCAGGGCTAGCGTATAACATTTTTATAGGATGATTCTGAGACTAACTTGATGGTTAATTAGAATAAAATTGTTTAACTCTTAAATTGGCAAAACTTCATTTCTCACACTAGTTTATTAAACTGTGTCGGACTGTAAAGAAAACAACTATCGCAGTGTCCATATTTTATATTTTGTACAAAGCAGTCGCAAAGTTCCGCTTATGCGCTGGGCCACTGCCATCGTGATCTAGACCAGGCCGTAATGCAGGATGTGTGACGTCACTCGATGGGGCGGGCTTTTCTATTTGAGTATATGAAGCTGAGTGAAATATATTACTTTAATGCGTGTCGGTGCTCAATTTTATTTAGTGTAATGTGTGTATAAGATACGTTCACTTCTTACTGTATAATATGTTGCAGAAATAATTACAAAACTGTGTTATTTTAATGTGAACGGAGTTTTACATGTTAACATATCCTGTTTGCATCAACATTTTAAGTTTGGAATGGAAGCTATTTTGAGATTTAATAAAGAAGAATTATATATTATAAATTTAGAAACATTTAATGGATCTATATATTCATATGCGGATGATACAGTAGTTATTTTCAGTGGTTTTTCTTGGCAGGAAGCATATAGAAATGCTAATGTAGGTGCTAACATTGTTAAAAAATGGCTTAATTCCAACTTCCTTTCTTTAAATATATCTAAATCAACTTTAGTTCCTTTTTCGTTAACAGCTGCCAGTGTTCAAAATTTAAAATTTAGCGATAAATATCGACTAATAATACACAGTGAAAATTGTTTAGATCCCAAAAGTTGTAAATGTCCACCTTTGAAAGAAGCCACGTATGTAAAATATCTGGGTATCATTATTGATCAGAATTTAAAATGGCCTCATCACATTACTTATCTTTGTAAGAGGCTTCGTAAAACAATTTATAAATTCGTTAATCTTCGCTGCTACTTACCTATTAGAGTTTTACGAAATGTTTATTTGGCCATTATTCAGTCTATCATTCAATATGGTATAATTGTTTGGGGTGGAAGTACAAAAATTAATCTTAGTCCGTTAAATTTACTACAAAAACGAATAATTAAAATTTGTTTGAAGAAACGTTTCGATTATCCAACTAAATTAATTTATTCTGAATTTAATGTATTTAATATTGAACAAATTTATAAGTATACGCTGTTAAAATTTTATCATAAAAATCGTAATAAGTTTGTAGTACAGACACACAATTATGACACAAGACGAAATATTAATTCAACATTAGTAGAACCTAAATGTCTCACATCTGCTGGTCTAAAGCATAGCATAAATTTTGGCCCTCGGTTGTACAATGCTTTAACTAAATTACACCCAGAACTTCTAACATGTAACCCACTAACATATAACAAGAAAATTAGAAACGTGTTAATATCTTAAATTTGATTAAATAAATTTATAGCCTATGTGTATGAATTAATCAACCTATATTATATTTGTATTCTATAATTTTGAAATATATATTAATCCTACTTTTCACGTGCGATATTATTCTTCTCTAGTGTTAATATTATAGTATATACTTAATTCCATTGCCGCTGTAATTATATTTTAGTTCCTATTTTATTTTACTTATTTATTTATATTATTATTATTATTTTTTATTTTAATATTATATCTGAACTGCGACCGAGCACGAGCGCTGCTCATTCGGTCTCAAATTTTGTTAATACTACTGTATCTTCTTTTTATATTGCTTGTATTATTTTATTTGTATTTATCTTTGTTTGTTTTTGTAATTATATTTCTTTATTCTGTATATTTGAATTTAAATAAAATAAATAAATAAAATTTATATTGTGATTTTAATTTAGCATATCTATCTTCCTTACTTGTAGGCAGAAAATTTACCACAGTCCCTCCTATGAAATAAGTGTAGGTACGTACGGTTGTGTGTTATTCATCTGGTAGGTTAGATAAATAGAATTCAATACGACCCAGTATAGTAGGGAACAAATAAATAATACAATTAAATTGTTATTCAATACAATTTGTGCATAAGTTCCGGCTAGTTCTATTCATTTGTTGCATAATGTGGCAGGAATAATTATAAAACTGTGTTATTTTTATGTGAAGAGAATTCACCATGTTAACATAACCTATTTGCGCCAACATTTTAAGTTGAGAACGAAAGCTATTTTGAGATTTAATAAAGAAGAATATATTTAGGATAAACTTCAGAACACGGTTATCTTCCTTACTTATAGGTAGAAAATTCACCACAGTCCCTCCTATGAAATGTACACACGGTTATATTACTTAACTAGGGTTAAACGAGCGCTGAGGTATAATTCCGGTAACTTCTGAACTGAAAACAGTTGAATTTATTTTTTGTGGAGATGCATTTCATCCTCTAAGCAAGGCCTAATAAAAGCCTGAACTAACCGAACTAATTAGTATATGCAAGGTGTATGAATACGAAGGGAACTACCTCAGCGCTAGTTTAGCCCTGGTAACATATTAAACTAATCAGACTGGAGTACCGTATGAAACGAATAAATACAATTGAAGTTTAGACAAATTGCATTTACAAGTTATACGTAGCGTTATGCTTAATTATGATGCATAATTGCGAATATAGAAATAAGGCAAGTACTGATAGAGTAAACATAACCTATACTGTCAACACATCAAAATATGCGTGCGATGCAACTGAAAATTGTTGAAACGTGCTTAAATGAATGTGCAAGAATTTCGTAATGAAGCGAGCGTGCTTTATTTCAATTAATTACAATACTAGATACTGTAACGGTAATGAAAACTATAAGGTAAGTATAATTTTTTATAATATACTATATGTATCTCGCTTTTAGTTCAAATTGTGTATATTATCAAACGTTGTATTATTTATAATGTAGATTTTTCACATATAAGAATGGCTCAATAATTTAAATTTAATAAAACAAATACGGTAAACTAACAATAATGGATTAGACAAGAGTAACATCAGTAACACTGCACTTAGGCCTAATCATAATTTACTTTACATCCCAGTCAATGTTTCACTTTCACGTGTATATTATTACACATATTTACTGTTTATAACACCAAAAATTCACTTAACCACATAAGGGCGTAATATTTAATCGAAATAAAGGCAGGTATTACACATACGAACTTTGCCTGCAACAACGTAATTTTCACACCAAAAATAATATTATACCTTACGTTGTTAGTGAATTGTGTCTCAAGTGTCTCACAATCACTGTTTAAAATTTTACTGACGCGATTACACTGCATTTCAGAGAAATATATGTTATTTTTCATGTACTGCAACTAATTGATATGGTTGAAAGACCGCCCTTCGCGATCAGCTGTTAAGCGAGTCACGTGGTCTGCCTTACGGCCTGTATTAGATCACGATGGCAGTGGCTGGGCATGACTGCCTAGCTCAACACCTCCATCGTTTTAGCTTGTGTGATGTACAAGAAGATATGAACAGGGATTATCTACTTCGCTGTCCAACCTTAACCAAAGTGAACGAGTGTGACCGATACTGGGAGGCAATGAAGGACATTTTCTTCTTCTTTCGCATTCTATGTCTTTTTTATCTTATTTTATTTTTTTTATATTAAAGTTGTGTTTAGGCCAAAGATGTAAATCTCAGTACCTGTCATTGAAAAATAAATAAATATGTTGTACAATATTATAGTATTGTGAAATTTTAATTTTCCTACCAATTTTTTTCTATTGTTCTATTAAAATTATAGCATATAGCCTATTACCCTGTTGTATCCAATAGGATACTTTGTCAATTTAAGGGTTAATTCTATAACTTTAGCTTGACTTTAGTCGAGAATAACTTAGTATGTTCTCATAGACAGGACTAATGTGAGATCTACACGGATCTTTGTTGTTTAGTCAATTGTCCGAAGACAGGTCTAAACCTCCAAGTGATACCAATAAGGCACCACTTATGAGGCTACTAGGTCAGGAGATAACGGGGTAGGGTGGCCAGTTCCTTTCCCCCTCCATTGCATACAAAGCCGATTAGCCACATGTTACATTAATCAGACTTCAAATGCATACAAATAATAATTGTTATTTCTCTGACACATATCGTCAAATGAGATGTACTGTCTTAAAATAGATGTAGAGCCCGATCACAAACTCGTGACACTTGCGCGATAGACGAATTGGCATCCACTTACATGGACTCTCCCAAGAGTCTTGCTGGGAGATGTTTGAACAGTACGCTCTATGAGTAAGCAGTCGCCCGCACACACAGAACCCCCCCACTCCGAAAACTCAGAAGGAAGCTCGTGCATGTTGGTGCCACGAGTTTGCGATCGGGCTGTACATATCAGTCAGTATCTCAATCAGAGATACGGACCTTAATGTTCTATTAATTTATTTCTTCATAATCATTAGTTTTTGTAGTAAACTATGAAACGATTTCGAAATGTTCGCGAAATGTAAGTTTTCAGCATTTCTGATACACAGAAGTAATGGTTTTGATCATGCCGTTTGCCTGTCCGCCTGTGTATAATGATTTCTTCTAAATTGTTGAATGCAGTTCGTTCATAGTCAGTATCTGCGTGTTAATTTATCCTGGAATTATGCAGATGAAATATAATAATTTAATAAAAACCAATGAGTCTTTATTTGAAATGAAAATCACACAATGGTGTTGCATTTCAACATAGCCGGACGATTTTCTTTATGACTTTCTGTATTATGTGAAATAATGTGAGAAATCAGACGGTCGAGTTACTGTCTGTGGAGATAATGTTTTGCTTATAAAAATTAGTTATTATATATAGAATTATGGGGATTTTTTATGGTCTTGGATTAAAAATGGCCAGCAAGCATGATTTTAGTAGTATGGTGCTTAAAATATGATTTATAGAATATACAAATATTTTTGTTTTACTTACTAGAATAGGTCGAAAAATATAAAAAAATGACGATGCAATGCATACTATGTAGACCTATTACTTAGCCATCCCCTTATCTAATCCACTCTAATCTTGTCACAGTCCTCGAACGCTTGTCACTTAGCTATCCTGTAATCTAACCCACTATAACCTTGTCACAATCTTCGGACTTCTGTTACTTAGCTATCGGCGCATGTGTCCACGTCGTGCAGAATTATTTTTCTACTTTTCGTTGCGAATTTTAGTGAAGTCCGAAACTTCTTCTTCCCCATTCCCCAGCCAGAAACTACCTGTTGGTATTAGAGAGAGCTTTATTGTTGCACGATTAATTTGCCTTAAATCAGTTTTTATCCTAATGGAGCATTGAAGGATGGTCTAATATATTTTAACAGTCATATTATTTTTAAATGCCGATTCTTCATAAGTAGAATCATAATATTACTACACCAGGGCGAGTGGAGCCATCGCGATGCGGTATTACGAACGCAGGAGCAGTAGCGCCACGGCTCCGGGCTGCAGGACTCCACTGGTCTCGGTCGAGTAATACCTACTTTAAATAAAATTATTACAATATGTGTAGGCCTATAATAACTTTATATATCAATGTATCAGTGGCGGCTCCTGCGTATTTCTTAAGAGGAGGAAAGAAGTTAACAGCACGAAATGACACCTTCTTGAATGAAACATGCTACAAATTAGCCAACATGCATACATGTAAGACCAGGTAGTGTTGGGGTTGGCCTTCCCTTCTGTATAGCAATAATCTGTTCTTGTAAACTGAGTTTCCTAAATTTTCCGAAATATATCATGTTTTCACTTCCATTCATTGTTGAATAATTGCACAAATTAACAATTACAAGGAAATTCACAACCTTGCAGCATTTTTCGCGCACACTACAGGATCACACGTGTTGGAAGAGACTATAGCTACTAACACGTAATCGGAACCGTTTTACGGAAATGGGAATGGGAAATAATTTGATGAAAACGAGAACACTGCACCCACCCATGTGGTCTGTGTTGCCACATGTACATTTTACAAGTTCAGTATCACATGCTTTTGAAGAATGTCAGTTCTTGTAAAGTCATACTACCATTATTATTCAAAGCTGCCGGTGGCCGATTAATTTTTATGTTAAAAATGATGTAGTTTGGAGTACCTACTTTCAATTTCAAATATATTTGTACAAAACTGACAACTTGGCTGTTGCCCTGTCTAGTACACAATGAATGGAAGTGAATTTCAGGGGCAAAAAATATCTGCGATACTAACGTAGAACTACTTCCTCTTTGTTTTATATAAACCCGACTTTAACTTTCAAATATCCTTGAAAGTTTCAAACCATGAATAGCAGCCTATGTAAAGTGCAATGAATAATATTTTTGATTTATAATTAAAAAAAAGTTTATATGGTGTCTTTCATAGCGTTGCGTTAAAACTGTTTTTATTGTGCTTCCTCCTAGATGTGTTACAGTCTGGTTGAATGCACCATCGTTAGATGGCAGCGGTAGCGAGCTTGCTGTACGACCAGTCGGTTTCTATTTCCCGCCCATGACTGATTCAGAGGAGGATCTCCTCCCTATTCATTCATTTACTCGCTTTAAAACTCTGCTTCTTTCTCTGGCCGCTAGTGCGCTGTTATCTATGTGTGCTTACTGCAGTAAAGGAGGAATGGATTGACTTTCCTCCACACAAATAATCTCGCATCTTTCTCACAGTTTTCTAGCAGCACATGAGCGCGCATCGTTTAAAACTCGATCAATCGAGGTTTTCTTATAGCTGTGAACTTAAAAATTATCGAATCTTCTTCGAATTTCCAGGCACATATTTTATTTGGTATTTACTTTCAAAAGAAGAAAAATGTGAGGAGGACATTCCTCCCTTCCCTCCCCCGAGGAACCGCCACTGCAATGTATAAATTAATTAGAATGCTTTACATTTTGATTATGAATATCTATTTTGTTTCAACTTATGCAAAATTAATGGCATATATATTTAAATTATATCAACTTATATTGGGATTATAAAAAATACTTTTTTGTACAATAATTCAGAAAAGGAAACTTTAACTTTGTTACTTCTTAGGTAATAAATAAAATTATGTACGATATGTAGCCTATATGTTTCGAATAACAATTCACAAGAAGAATGTAATTCGTAATTTAATCATAGTGGCACTCATTTTTTCTCTCCATTTATTTCACTTATTACTAGTTATTTTAGGAAATAACTGGAATTTATGTTAAGACAATGTCTAGGTAAAATATGAAATTTAGACATAGTATATCACTTGGAATTTATTGACATTGCACATATTGCCAAGGAACGTTGCAAAAAGCATGACTTATATAAGTAATTTCATTTGAATTATACTCGTGCTTTCTACAGTGTTTCCACTAACAATGTGAATATGTAAATGTAACTGTACTTCAAGTATTGCATTAATGTAAAACAAATAATTACTCTGTCAATATAATGGTACAGTGTCATTGTTGGCGTATTTACATAGGCATACGAGGATAGGAAGTCTGCGATGTTCTTAGCACTATAACATATTTCACTCGAGACAATAAAGACAAGTTGAAGAAAACATTCGTCCGTCCCAGGCTCAGAATCGTTTATACAGCAGAGGCAGATTTATTTTACAGTTTAATTCTCGCTTACTGAATAGCAGCCAGGTGAGAGGAATTTATAGTAGTGCTTCTACAAATTCTTTGTAATCCATTGCTTTCTTATGTCTGAAGAAACTGCCTTCCATACTTCATGCACATGATATTTCTTGTAATGAAAGAGGAGTTGTTTTGACTGTCATATTGTAATGGGAATAGCTAGAACATTTTCTGTTTTACTCGGTCATTTCCTTGCAAACTCTATGTACGAACATTAAAACGTATTAACATGTTTGTCCGAATATCAGTGTTTACGAAACAATGTGGCAATGAATCTTTATATGTTTATTGCTTAGTTTTTACGTTATGAAATTCGATTTTGTTGAAAACGGCTAAATCCTGTAACCATTTTAAATGAAAAATTGTAAACTGCAAAAATTACATTACTTATGTACAAACATTTTTTAGATTCCTCTGTAAAATTGAACAGACCTAAATTACAAATTGTCGTTGTTCCTGCAATAACTCCTATGTGACATATTTATCGATTTTCAGATTTTTGCTCTATTAAATAACTTAAATAGTGATACAACAAATAATAAAATCTCCTATATGTAATTATATTTCTTTGTTTAGAAAATGTAAAAATTCACAGTCTCCACGGCTGCCATAGGATGAATAAATGTGTTTTTTTCCTCCTACTGAAAAATTGTATATTTTGCACATAGGAGTTATTGCAGGAACAACGATGAAATACTTCTACATCTTTGATAAAACATGCGAAATCCTGGACAGGTGTCTCGTAATGTTACTTTACCTTTTAATACTTTTTTATTTGACAATTTTTGTACATTGGTACTATCAATTGTGCTTAAATAATTAACAACCTTTTAATACTGAATTTTAAAAATTTCAATATATTTTGTCCATTAACTTAGGCTCTTTTAAAAGCACTCTTAAAATGTATTATTGCGCATACAAATTTAACAAATCTACTTTAAATACGAGTATAATAGAATAGAATAGAATATTTGTTGTCATTACACAGGGTATGGCCGTATTAGGCAAAGTCAGGTTACAGAGAAGTGTGAAATACTTTAACCTAGCTCATTACATTATTACATAAAAGTACAGATTCAATTACTTTTTTTCTTAAGATTCAGGTACGCTGTATACACAATTGCGAATTAACCAAAATTTACAAATAAACCTCAAAATTCCTTAATCCAGCAATAAATTGTACAATTTTATACCTACATTTTTATAATAATTTTGAGTTTTATTTAATCTTACATTTGGAACCTCTATATCATTTCTGTGGCATGTGTTATGGGTGTGGACGTTAATACACGTATTGAAATTATCCAGGTTTCCTTTAATGTAGAGTGCTGAATATGAAAATGGGAGGGAGAGTCAAAATTCTATTTTCGCTAAAGACGGTTCTGCATGATTCTCTGTCTGACATTCTCTTTATGATTTTAATTGACTTCTTTTGCAACTTGAAGACGTGTTGAGCTCCGGTAGAATTATCCCAAAGAATATTTCCATACACTAAATGGGAATGGAAGAAAGCATAATAGACATATAGTAGCTGCTTTTCACCAACTAAATTTTTAAGTTCGCTTTTAATACAGTAAGTATGTTATACCCTACACAACTTTCTGAATAGATATTGAGTATGTAGAGATACGGAAATAAAATTTGGAGTTCCCTTATTGTATAGTATCGCTTACAACACACTGCGCATGTGCAGTAAACAAGAACCCCTGTATATATGCTACTTGTGGAAAGTCGTACGAAATTGTCTACATACAGCTGGACTTCCATCAAGACTCGCTCCAAATTTTAATTCCGTATCTGTACATTGAAATTTAATTTCGCATCTAAGTGTATACCCAGAAGCTTTACTGATGTACACCTATTTAGATTGTCATTAGATAGGTGGAAAATAATTATTTCAATTTTACTCTGATTTACGAAAGTTTATTGCTATCTAGCCATGAGTTAGCCATATCCATCATTAACTGAGTTTTGTTGTGAATACTCGTAACGAGTCTATCGCTGTGGAGTAAACGGTTAGCACGTCTGACCGTCAAACTAACGAGTCCGGGTTAAAATTCTGGATGGAACAAATTACTTGATTGAGGTTCATTCCAGGGTTTTCCCTCAACTCAAAGAGCAACGAAAATTCAAATGCGAGTATAGTGCAACTACAGGGACATCATTTTATTTTTGCTTCAATTTTTATTGTACCTGAGTTTTTGAATGTACTTCACTCCCACCCCTTCTACTAAGGAAGTTCCAACTCCACACAGAACCAAGACCGCAGACAGTAAGCACTACTGAGTTACTGAGTATAGTACGTTCCAGAAATATATTCGCGTTTTCCAGTGACGAAAAAGCTTTCAATATTGAATCATATTTTCGCACAGGTACTGTCCGTTTGCCTACGTCGCATCCCGATTTCCCCCACCTGCTTCTGCTCGCCCCTCTGTAATAGCTGGGCTGTCTTAGCTCTTTTCTGAAAACATTAATTTCTCTTAGGAATTGGACGTTTACGTAATATTATACAGCTGTTTAATTTAACTTAAATAAAAGGGCCTCGTTAAGTAATTAACTGTCACGTGATTTCCTCCCTTTCTACAATCCTGCGGCATAACCACTTGGACGGACAGTAGATGGCATGTCTGAGTAATTTTATATTTTCGGGTCGGGCAGAAGTGAAGATTGAATCCACAGTACGTAGAGTAGGTACAGAATTATTTCAACATGAGTTACCAGTACGAAGGACGAAACTGGTAATTGGAATTAGATGCAATAGTCTATAGTGCGATAATATGCACAAAAGAACTGAAGCCTGTATCGAAATGAACGGCCACCATTTTCAAAATTGTGTTTAAATATTCATATTATGATTATTTTTCAATTTAACTTCTTTCTCTATATTGTACGCTAATGTGCTGTAGACAGTACAATATACACTGCATAATGAATACGTTCGCATGGATAACTCACTTCGTGAGTAAAAACACTTATTCTTAATAATTACAGTACTGTACTTTGATTAAAGAAAAACCTAATGAAAATTATCAAACTCAAAATCGCGATATTTCCTAGTTTACGTAAATGGATGAACTACTTTTCTTCCTTCCTATATCTAGTATAGTGATTTGTGTTTTACGCCAGTATCATCGAACTCCAGTCTTGGAGGGGGGAGCAAGCGGTGTTTCCGGTTCTCTAAAGGTATAGACAGGTTAATATTAAAAATAAAATGATGTCCCTGTACAAATGACACGAAATATTACGTAAACATCTTTCAAGTAATTCAAACTGTCACCGTCATGGCGCTTCTGTAACAGTTCAGAGTCCGTGAGTTCAATAATACATATATAACATGATATTTACGCTGTTGCCCAACAGTTTTATAAAGAAACTTGATTTCTGGTTGACATCCTTTGACAGAAAGAGATTTGATTCATTCTGGTGTACCTATTAAAGAACTCATGGAAAATTTAGCTACGTATTATACGAAAAATACTGACTTTGTTTTAGCGGACATACAATTAAGTTTTCACAGTTTTAAACTATTTTTGAGCATTTAGCGGAAGAAATTCAAAACAATTAAGACATTCACATATGAACACTGAATCCGTGTTTAAACAGTTGTGTTCAACGGCTGAAATCAAGAAAAAACTCATTGAAATATGTACCTGCTGATGGAATGTTGAAACTAGATTCTTTCGAGGAGCCTAGACCAGTTTTGTATCGAACGAATGCAAGAATACTTCTAGCTTGTAAAAGAAGCTCTTACATTTTTTACATTTGTAACTTCGTATTTATGCAAAATAAGTTTCTTGTTTAAGATTGCCATTGTATTGTATTGTATTGTATTGTATTGTATTTTTTACTTCACAGCTAGAATATGGAACAAGTCAAAAAACTTAATACTATTATAAAGTCTTAATTTATAGTCACAGTCTAGGCGAAATATATGCAGAAGAGGTTTACAATGTAGTCTACTAGTACAACACAAAGTTTTAGTATCAATTTCATGCAGCGTTATTGCATGTCATGAATTCACCTACAGAATAGAAGGCGTGAGAAATTAGGTACTTCTTTAATTTGGCCCTGAATAATCTTATGTTTTGAGTTTCATTTTTTATATCGATAGGGAGGCTATTAAAAATTTTTACTGCCATACAACGCACTCCTTTTTGATAGCATGATAGACTTGCCGATGGAATATGAAAGTCATTTTTTGACGTGTATTTATGCTATGAACTGTTGAATTAGTTACAAAGTTTTCACGATTACATAAGAGGAAGATTATTAATGAAAAGATATACTGACAAGCCATGGGCATTATTTGTAGTTTTTTGAAAACAGTCAAACCAAAGGCGAGAAATCTCCCTGAAATTGAAAATTATATCAATGTGTGTAGTCTATCGAATACAGAGTCCAGATATAAGAAACTATTTTCTGAAAAACAGACACATTTATCACATGAATTCCTTTTTGCTACTGAAACATTTTGTAATTTTCACGTTTAACTTTATGGTATATATTTATATGTTCAAATAAAAAAATAAATGGACGTTAATAAGGCGTTTTTTGCTTTTATTTTCTAAACTTTCTCGGGACTCTCTTCAGCTCTTTACACGACCTCAGGGGGTCGCGACCTACACTTTGGGAACCACTGTTCTTGAGAGTAGTTCCGTTACATTGTAAGGCTATAATTTGAATTTTTGTCACATATTGCGTCGTCGGCAGAAGTCGAACAAGGATACTGACATTTATGTTATATGACGAAGGACATTGCGGCAGATGTCTTGATTAATGTTCAAGCAGAAATGGAAGAACTAGAAACACGCTTTAATTATTAATAGCACGAATCGTTGCCGACCTTGCCAATTTAAGCTTACTGTCACATTAAGGTTTTCCCGTCTTATTATTATACAGATTTATTGTAAGCCTTGGGGTTTAGTACATATATAGCTAACGCCGGAGATCACCTGAATTGCTGGATGAAAGATTTCATTGAAGAGGGAAATAAAAAATACTATTTGTGAATAAATTACTAGATAAAATCTAATCCAATGCCACACGGAATTAGTGTCGAACTTGAATCCTTGAGCAACACCTAGCCGAAAAGAATCAAATAGAGTTGTTACCCCGACTATAAAATACGTGGAGTGAGGGCAGTGCCGCCTTTCAATAAATTAGATAGCGTCAAGGAAACTTTCAACTTGGATGTGAGAAGAGGACGGCTTTCAGGATACCCAATCCAAACAACGTGTTGATAATAAAATATGCGGGATTATCCTTTACAACTAAAAACTTGTTACTCACGTCCGCGACCTTAGACAGAATACGCAAGGATGCCGAGACCTCAGAGTTTAACACGTGTACACGTAGGTACAGGTCGTTAAATCAAATTTGGCCTGGCACCACACGCCAGACGGCGGATGAAGCTGTGAGAAATGCCTATTGACAGGCGGACTAACAATAAGTGAAGTCAGTCGGGAGCTGCGGGTTAACCTGAACGAGCTACAAAACATTTTCTACAATCCGATCCTTGATTTGCATACCTTAGTATCTTTTTCAAGTTGGACCAACCCTTAACGGCTCTTCTTATGCAAATAACATGACTGAATTGAAATGGACACTTTCTCCATTTTGTTTATTTAAGTTTAGATCGTCGGAGATCCAGATGATTAGGCTCAACTTCTCCGTGAAGTCTTTCTGGGTAGGCTACCTCCTCTATTTAGGGCGGTTATTGGTAATATTTTTATCGTGTTTTGCTCGCGATTCGCTTTCTTCCTATATGGGCAGTTCATTCATGTTTTCGTAATGTCACCCACTTGAAGATATCTTGAATATTGCCTTTTAAACTATCAGACCGCAAACTTCCGGGTTTTTTGGCTGTTCTTGTCAAAGCATGGTCTTTACAATGCATTTCTTAGTGATCCTTGAGTATTTTAAGTTGCCAGTTTCTTTAACATTTACCTTCAGTACTGCAATCTGTCTGTCCGAGCACTTCATTCAGTTTGAAGAGTAAATTTTGTATAGATGTAGAGCTAGATAGGCCTATGCTTATCGGGCAGATCACGGAGCACTCCTAACACTCCAATCCAAGTAGGCTTTTTGTGCACCCACTGTGGAATAAGTTACGTGCCGATTGTGCTGCCAGACTAAGCGAAATTCACCATCCGCCATACTACGCTTTCCTCTCCACCCATCAAACTTGTATACCATACATCTAATAGTGGTATGCCATCTCAAAAATTTATTTTGATTCGTCATTCCCGCCAGGAGGAAGAAAGAATCTATGATGCTTCCGTAGTGTCTCTCTTTTTCCGTTGTATGAGTGTCTAGAATCCACTACCATTGCCATCTACCAATCTTTGAACAAACTGCAACGATCATCCACTGTGGCGGACGATCGAATCGGCATCGTACCTACATGTGGCATCCCATTTTTCGAAACGATGGTAATAATGAAAGGGGAATTGTGAAGAATATTGGTGGACTGACGAAGAAAAGCGGAAGAACTATGGGAAGAGACCTTAGAACTTTGACTTTGGCCACTACAAATACAACTCCACCATCACTGGGATTCGAGATCGTCGTAATCCAGCGCTCTGCCAAATGAGCTAAGGCGACTTACAATTTGGATAGATTATGAAGGAAAAAGATACGCAATTTATTCATCTTTACCTGGACCTTCTCTAAAGTGGGTTCTTTATTTTTCTTAAATTTGCAGGTTAACACCATCCATTCATTTCCAGTTTTAGGGACGGGAAAGCAGTTCACTGTTAACCGAACGACTTGAATGTTTGGTTTTCCATATAGGAGACTCGGACTGAAATTCTGATAATCCTAGATGGAATTTGTGAATGACAAAGACTCTGCTGCGGTAGGGTTTCTTGGGTTGTTATAATATTTCTGTCATATCCCATTTTAAGTCCTTTCGCTATGATCCGCAAAGAGAAGTGGCTGAACAAAGTCATTTTGTCACATTTAGGTCTAGTATGTCGCTTTGAACGGTATAACAATTTTACGCATTAATGAGGACACAATAACAAGGCAGATAGAAAATGATTTTAATGCGTTAAAAGTATAAGACCGTGTCACTGTTGAGAGACAATTCTCTCTTTACTTGTGAAACACAATAACTATTATCAGAGGTACAAGTAATTCGTAATGCATACATCTGTAGTACAGAATGTCCACCATGTTAAGAGGACGTTATGTTCCTTTCAACGTAGTTTATCTCAGGAGTAAAGGTCACCCCTGTTTCCAACTCTTTGTTAGTCTGTATCCACGCCATAAAAATAGGCAGGGCGCTCTTGTTAAGAGCATATTTTATCAACTTGTTGACTTTAGACATTGGTTAGCTTTTATTCGCCTTCTTTAGATCTCTGTAGGTGCTACACTCACAGCTTCTCGTAAGCTAAATGTATGTAGTGTAACGTTAAATAATCTAGACATTTTATTGTATTAATTTCTGTTTGGTTCTGCCTCTAACACAGACAGTACATACTTACTGAAGTTTTATAGCTGTGCTGGGATCGACTCTTGTCTTTACCATTGCGAATCTCGCATAGTGTATTGCAAGCAAGAGCAATAAATATATGAATTAATTCGTACGATCAAATAATATAAATGCAGCAATTCTCACTTTTAAACAAGAAACGGTGTGAATACTTCCTTCATCTAAATCTTTATTACGATCCGCAGACTCAAGACGCCGCCAGTTTGATTATACTGAAAGTAGTAAAAGCTCTGCTTCTACTTGCAAGCCATTTGCATTAACAAGATTCGCGATATATTTTACAGTAGGTGGAGCTGTACGTTCGGTGTTAACTCCTGAGCGATAAGGTTAAGAAACTTCTCATCACATACCTATACAACGTTCGCTATTTTATTGTTCGGTTACTGCAAAACACATCGCTCCCGAATCCGTGTTTCTTCTCTACACTATTTTTGGCAAACTTTCTGAAGGCCAGATAATAATGGAAATTCTCGCAATGTTTTAAATATATTTAAAGAAAGATCCATGAGGAGTTACAGATTCTCTATGAGCTATGATGGATATTGGAAAAGTAGAATACACGGGACGTTCCAAAAATTTCCTGGGAAGTTTAAGCAACTCTGTGAAATTTGTAAAAGAACTACTGAAGTTCCCAAGAGAATATTCACAGAAAAGAACTGAAATGGCTTGTTCGAATAAAAGACACTCTTAGATTTATACAGGAAATCAGTTTCGTCCGCGAAAAGTGGAAAACGAATTACAGAAGAGCTGAATATAAAATGTAGCCTACATGAGACCACGGGAGAAAGACAGAGATGTTGAGGATAATACATATTGTAGATTACTGGAAAGAGAAAATTGGCGAAGACGGATCTGAAAATATGCACATACGTTATGGAAATGAATATTATTGTGATGATGATAACTGTTTATTAAGTTGATTGGCTGACGGTTTCTCAAAAGAGGTACCGAGGTATAATCTATAATATCGTACAAGACTTAGGATGGATGAAGAGGAGATACTGTTGTAGGTTTTCTCGAAGTAGTCGATTTTCTCTAATGTTGATATAACTTGTTTCATATCTGATATGTTCACTCATCTTGACACCTTTAGTTGAAATAAGTCGTTAACTAAGTATAAAACTATCATAATCATTAAAGCCCGGATTTCTAAGCACAATCAAACAGTAAATAAGCAAGCAAATAAGCACGATAAATGGTGAAAATAAGCACCAAAATAAGCAAAATTGAATACATGGAAATCGAACTCCTTCTGGCCACAAGAAAAGTAACGAATCGTTGAAAAATTTTGCAACAGTGGAATGATTTACTCGGTCAAGTATTTGTATATTAAGAAGAAATGATCTGCTGCCTGCTTTCATAGTACCAACTACAGAACTACATACGCATTGTACCGATGTATCTGTGGTTTCAGCAATAGAAATCCATATGTTTTTGTGCTTCAGTTTATCCCGAATATTACAAATTACTTCTTGAAAACACTGTGGCATATAGGTTTTGCGCAATGTAGATTCACCCGGCATCCTTTTGTTTGTGTATTTTCTAAAAATACCCGAAGCTGCACATTATTCAATTTCTACAACGGAATGTCGGAACCCGCTAATTCTAAAAATGTATCACTAGAACTCGATTGTTCACCCACATTACTTTTAATAAGTTGCTGGTTTAACTTAAATTTATTCTTAAACCTCTCCTTATGCCGCGTTGTATTCATATGCTGCACGATGTCATATTTTTTCTTCGCAGAAACACTGTTTTCACACACCAAACAAAATAAGACACTGCCGTCCTCACTGAAAATATTACTTCCAAACTAATTTGCGTAAGAATGCTGATTGAGAGGTTTTTGTGGGTGGCATTCCTTAACTACAACAGTGAGCAATCTTACACACCTTATTGAACCAACGCGTGTTGCACAACTTACACACTGCAGCTTGGAATTCGGGGATTCACCATCTATGCACATGACATTATTCCGATAACGCAATAAGTGCGATAACCGATTGACCTGCCTAGTCGCACAAGCTTGGCGATAAAACCCCAAGGATTAGAACTACGCAGTATTATTTCACAAAATCCTGGGTCATACTCTAGCATTGTTTTCTTACGCATTCGACTGAAGTTAATTTTTTATTAGCCAATAAAAAACAGGGAATCAGTGATAATAAATGAGTGAAATACGCTCTTTTAAAATTACAGTTTTGGGTAAAATATGCTGTTTTAATTAAAAATCGTAAAATAAGTAAGCAAAAACGTTTTCCTGCGAAATAAGCATTTATAAGCACTAACAAACTGCTTATCTAGGAGTGTCTTACGAAGTATAACCTTTCTGCTTACCTTTAAAAGTGTGGAAAAGAATATGCATTTTTCTTAGAAATCCGGGCTTTAACAATAATCATCATCATCATATTCAAACTATTTCCTACCTTCAAGGAACTTTTTACACTTTTTCATGATAATATGCATCAACATCAAATATTTACAAGTTCTTAACTTCTTAACGTGATACTAGGCTACTATTTACGATAAAACATGGAAAATATACGACATACGCTAATGGGAGACAAATTTACACTTCTCTGTTGGAAATCGAAACTTGGTTTTTGGATTCTAGCCCAAAACGTTGTTAAGTAGCCTATTAAATATAAATGAAGGAACACACACGTAAAAATAACTGGTTAAATTATACATTTTATGAGAGACAATCGGCAGACCCACACAATACATAATAAATTTTAAATCATAAGGTCATTGTGACGTATGAAGACCACGAAGACATTGGGAGGTTTCGCTTCACCTTGCAGTTGTCAATGATGATGACGACACATCAGTATACACTATAGCGATATTGGCAATAAAAGGTGACTACATCGTTACGAAACGGACCTCAATTATTCCTTTGTGATAGTAATTAAATAGTTACAACCAACCAGCAAGCTGCAATAAATTGACAGGAGGGTTGCAGTGCAAACCGGTTGCAGGTGAAACAGCTTGCTATGAAAAGAAGACATATGATGAATTGACGCCATCTCGCTGCTAAGACTAAAATAAAACACTGGGATGTGCTTGTATGAAACGAAGATATAATACTTCGGAAAATGCAAAATAAAATAGCTGTGGGGTAGAATCTGAGAGTTTCTCTGTAACACAATGACTTGCATTCACAGCCATGCCCCATGTTGTACAGATCAGGAGATATGTGGAGTAGTTTATTGTAAGATGCGACGGAATATCATAAAATGTAAGAAGTTAGTGCAGCGCACATTCGCCAGAGACAGCAATGCGGACACCGCGTACAGAAAATTAGCGGTTACATCCTAAAGGTGACATATCAGCTTCGCTGTCCTTGCACACTTGCAAAGCCCTTTCTCCTACTGTCAAACCTCTGAACCTGCGAGCGATAAACAAAGATGTGTAATTGATTCTAAGAGTAGTTCTTGGAATGATATAGTGTACAGAATATAATGTCCTTGCTTGTTTAATACCATAGGCTACCTCAGGCTTCGGAGCCAAGACCAAGAATTCCCCTAGTTACTTAAGCCGTAGGGATTCTACGTGGGGAAGGTCTCACGAGCCGCCGGAGTCACTAAGAGGCAAGTGCTGGTATGAATGTTCGAACTCTGCTTGGACTGATCATCTGGTTTGGTTTTTCCTGAGATTTTCATCAACTGCAAGACAAATGTCGGGTAATCTATGACGAAACCTCAGTCTCATTTCGACAAAATTTAATCTTATCACAAATTCGATCGAAGTTAGAGATCATTGTAGTTACATAGAGTCACTAAATAATCGATTTAATAATAGGCTATAACAAATGAAATAAATGAAAGATCATGCCGTGAAATATCGGTAGATCTCTGTTGAGATTGCAGCGATGATAAAGATGTTTATGAATCATGAAGAAATCTGTGTTTTGTAATGTGTGGTTCTATTTGTTTAAAATTGAATTATTTAAGGAGAGAAGAAAAAAAATTTCTTAAACATAGAATTTATAATGTACCTATAGAAAATGTTCACACTAATAATTTTTGCAATTTTTAAATTTAATTTACGACGATTTATCAACTGCGATTGTTATCTGTCTGAGTAAAATGAAGGTGATTCTTTCATTCATAGTGTTCTGCTCAAGGGCAGATTTTTCACTGCAAACCCAGCATTCTCCAATCTTTCAAATTTTCTGATTTCTTCTTTGTCTCCGCATATGATCGATATATATTAATATGGTCTGTCATCTGATATCTTCTTCTGCCCCGAACTTTTCTCTCGTTCACCATTCCTTCAATTGCATCCTCCGGTAGGTAGTTTCTTCTCAGCCAGTGACCCAACCAATTCCTTTTCCTGATCAATTTCAGCATTATTCTTTCTTCACCCACTTTTTCCAAAAAGGGCTTCATTTCCTATTCTATCTATCCACTTCACACGTTCCATTCTTCTCCATATCCATATTTCAAACGTTTTTAATCCCTTTTCTTCACTTCGTCGTAATGTCCATGTTTCTGTCCCATATAATGTCATACTCCACACAAAGCACTTTACTAGTCTCTTCCTTAGTTCTTTTTCCAGAGATCCGCAGAAAATACTCCTTTTTCTATTAAAAACCTCCTTTGCCATTGCTATCCTCCTTTTGACTTCCTGGCTACAATTCATGTTACTGTTTATAGTGCATCCCAAGTATTTGAAGCTGTCCACTTGCTCTACTGCTTCATTTAGAATTCACAAGTTTACCTTCTTTATTTTTTTCATACTACTATAGTCTTCGTCTTATTTGCATTTATCTTCATTCCATACTGCTCACAGTTGTCATTTAGCTCCAGTAGCATATCCCTTAGTATCATCTCCTCTTCTGCTAACAACGCCATATCATCAGCATGAATGTGATAATGCCAGCGAATTGAGTCTACGATCCAGCGCGAAAATTTAGCCAGCATTTGTTCTTAATAGGTTGAGAGAAAAGCCCGGAAAGAACTTCAATCAGGTTACTTGTCCCAACCAGGATTTGAAACTTAACCTGCTTGTTTCACTGCCAAACATGCTAACAGTTACAGTTTGTGTATATAATGGAAACGTACCTTCTGAATGTCAGCTAAAGTTGAGAGACGTTGATAGGTATTTTCCTTATTTCGATAAAACCAAACCTCTCGACTCCTAAAATGCAAGTGGAATCTATGAGATCAATTAAGATAATGTCAGTATCAAAATTATTACATGCGGACGATATGTGGGCAATAAGTGAAAGATAAAACAAAACTTCAAATGTATGAAATGAAATTTTAAGAACAATATTAGGACCGTAAACTGGGGTTACTTTGAACACAGGGGAAACTTAGAACATTTTTTTTCAGGAAAATCATATTTAGGTTTCTACATGCTGCTCTTGTTACAGATGGAGGTAAATTTGGTATGAGAATGATTTTATAATAATTTCCCTTCATCTGTAACAAGTGCAGTATGTAGAAACCTACATATTATTTTCTGAAAAAAACGTTCAATGTTTCCTCTGTGTTCAAAGTAACCCCAGTTTACGGGATACAGAAAACAGAAAGGAAAAGGAACGGGCATATTCCAGAAGAATTAAAATATGACTTTTTGTAATGAAAAAAAAAGAGATAATTATATATTTCACGAATAGGTTAATGAATGAAAATGTTAAAATATATTTAACAGTTGAAAATAATACATTAAATGGTAAAAGAAAAGTTCAGACATTACAGATAATAGTATCTGATAAGGTATCTGAAGGATGATGATGATGATGATATGCCAAAAATTAAGCCCTTACCCAATTGCAAAAAAAGTCAGCTTTCTGCACAATATTTAATAATAATCCGCTGCGCGAAAGCCCATAAAGGGCCAGAGCTTTACTTTCACATATCTCAGCAAAAGTGAATGATGATCCAACAACTACGGAGTAACAAATGGTCAGTACAGCCATTATAACTGGCGCACGAATTCTGATTGCGCTATCAAATGTAGCTTCCCAAACTCGAACCAAAGCTCATACTGTATCCATAGTCCAAGGCAGGAAGCCCTAGACCGCGCTGCACAATGATGTTATAATTGTAATTATTACTGTAACAGAAAAGCGAACGCGTAGCGTGGATCGTTCGCAAAATTCGACTTGAAGCGAAGAGCATCGCTCGTTGAATGCTCGACAATTGAATTAATCCAGGGGGCCGTGACGCAAGGATCTGGAAAAGCTGGTTTGTCTCACCACGGATTATGGGTTATGGGGTGGAGCGGTCACATCCGCCTCTCTCCTTTGCGCCACAGCGTTGTCACCATAGAGACATCCACTTGTTCAAGTGGGTCGCTTCCAACAATGCCCGCAGGCAAACAAACACAATCTGCATGCGAACAATAAGCAGCAAAGTCGTTGCTCAGAGTGCTAAAAGTACAGTATGTTCCAGAAAAATATGACCAATTTTCAGTCACGTTGTTGGAGCATACGATTTACACAGAGGAAATAATGGTGATTTGTCATTAAAAAAAAGCTGATTTGCCTTGGAATATATAAAATAATACAATGTTTCGGAACCCGAATCTGTCGTCGTCAATATAGTTAAAACAATAATGGTGAGGTACCAAAGTTCAAAGATGGCTGACACTTCACTGCTACCAACCTTAAACCTAAATAACTAATTCACAAATTGTATTATTTAATGTGATTGAAAACAATAATTTCACACACAACGCGCTATAGGAAGGAATAATAATTCTCGTTATTATGTTATATTAATATATTATAATCGCACATTATGGCGTCTAAATAAAACTTGTGTATCTAAAGTAGAGCAGCTGGCCTCGCCTGATTAATAGAGGGTAACTCTAAATGACTGGTACAATAAAGAAAACATTCCTGTGGCTGCTACAATTAATTTATTTCACAAACACAAATATAACATGAAAGGTTACCTCTCCAAGTTTCCATGGACATTCACAAATGTTCGATGTTCGCGCCATATGTGACACGACAGATGTGAACACAATCCTACTCCATTTTTACCACACCCGTGCCAGTACAGCCTGATCAATTGATTCAACCACGTCGCCTATCCGTTGCCTTAACTGCTATAAGTCCTGTGCAATAGGGTGTGCCAACATTTTGTTCTTCACATACACCCAAAAGAAAAAAAATATCACAAAGTGTTAGGTCGGGTGATCTGGGGGGCCACAACATCAATGGCACATCATCTAACCCAGCATGGCCTCTGAATAACGATTATCGATAACGTTTTTGTGTCTTTTAGGATACAATAAGTTTATTCTATCGCTGATGTCGCCGTTTTGATTAACAGCGTATGGAGTGAGCAACGGCGAGTTTTCAATGATTTCATTGTTGCCAGACGAAACTTAAAGAATTAACCTTCCATGTCATATTCTTATTAGTGAAATAAATTCGTTACAATAGTCACAGGAATGTTTGTTTTTTTGTACCAACCATTTAGAATTTCGCAGTTGTATTTCATATTGTACAAAATGACTAACTAGCCTATCGTGATACAATATTGCGTGTATTCGAGAAAGTGTTGCCAGTAGTGAAATGAATCTAAGAGCTAGAAAATTACTAATTGAAGTAGGTGATCAAGTAATGGGGAAGAAATCTTGAAGTTGTAACTTAGTATCCCACGTTACATTGTACCGACTATAGAAGAAGTGAAAGGAAATTGCTAATTGGTCTACTCACAGTTTCTGTTTCTTACTTCCTCCACTTCCATTTACTCATAAATATTGTACAGTTTACTTCTACGAGCATATCTTATTTCATATCCTATCTACTTTATCAGTTTTTACTTTGTAGTTCTTTCTTTGGTACAGTCTTATCTTGAAATTTTTATAATTATTTATTTGGGGAACAGTTACTCATATCCTGGTCTCATTAGTAGACGAGTCAGCTAGATTTAGCCATTCTTAACGACCACAACGAGTAGGATACTTTCTTTCTCGGACTTTCGTATTTCAGCTGAAAATAAAATAGATTCAATCTTTGGAACGAAAAAAGGATAGACCTATAGACTAATAGTATGCAATTTGGGAATTCAAAACAGGAACGTGGGAAATAAAAAAATCACAACTGACTAACGAATTGAGAAAAAGGTTAGGTAGACGATTGTCAAGAATAGTAGAAGAACGTGAACCTTGAAAAATGATCTCAAGAGAGGGAGTATGTAAACATTTTCCTGAACGGTTATTCGGAAATTACGTTTTCAAACCACTTTTTTCAATGTAAGAAGTCATTGTACTATGTGAAATTCTTGCGAATGCTAAATAATTATTTCTATTACTACTGCTGTTAGTACTATTAATAATGACAAAAACGCACTAAGAAGCGAATGCTACAGCAATAACATCTTAGCATCCCATAACATTGAAATGGCATCAGGCTATTAATATTTTAGATATTCGCTATAATAAAACTTCTATGAAATGGTCGCAGAGATACTACTTAACTGTAACAATTACGATAATCGCCTCTGATAGAGCTTTCACATCATGAAAAGTTGCATGAAATTAGTCGTATGAAGCCAATTTCATGTAATCATTGCATATTTAGTTTAATACGTACAATTCCGAGCTCCACTCGGACGTGGGATCGTTTCCTATTTGGGCTGATTACCTGGTTGGTTTCTTTTATCGAAGCTTTATCCAATTGTAAAGCAAATGTGAGGAAGTCACATGGCGAATTCTCCACCTCATGTCGCTAAATGTTATCTTTATCACATCTCCAATTCCATCTACGTGCAGCAAGAGGAAGTCTATTGACAGTAGCTTGTAGGTCGGAGCTGGAAGTGCTAAAGGATGAAATAAAACGGTGAGAATGCATTCCTTCTTTCGTTAATCAAATCTTAGTCGACCTACACATACAGCAGTCGCGACTTTATCTGAGGTGCATCTCACACAAGGTTGTTCCTAATGTAAACACATGGGTGGGGCAGTTATCGGTAAATATACTGCGTGATTGGTTGAAACATGCGCGTGCTTGACGTGCTTCTCATAAGTAATGAGCTCATAATTTGTGCAGTATGTTCAATAACATCAGTTGTAGTGTTTCGTAACATAGAGAAGAATACATTAGGCAATCTAAGTATAAATATATATATGTACACCTTCTGTTGTCGATTCATGTTCGCTTTACAGTCATTAAATAATCAGGATCTGTAAATATTTATAGTTATGAACGGTGCAAAACTTATTGGGACTGTTTAGAGGCAGAACTTATTGGGAGTGCTGTAGAGTTGGCAGATGAAATGTTTTTAAAAGTAAAAAGAAAAAAGGTATAAGAGTTTAATTAGAAATAGCGGTGGGAAAAATTCTTTTTCCGTAACTGTTTCGAGCGTTCCGGTTTGAAGAAAGTACTAGTTCTAAAGAACAATTCCGAAATAACAACAAGCGTTTGATACTACGAAATAATTACCATCCGAAACTCGTTCCGTTTCCAAAATCCCAGGCCATAATGTAACTCGAATATGACATGTTTAGATCAGGTTATGTGCAGTAATTTATGCAAAAACAAACTGTAAAATATCGTAACGGTTCGATCATTGCTTCTGTTAAGTAATGGATTTTAATACTAGACCTATGTGATATTAATTTCTATTAAAGCTGTTATTTGTAAGAAACATTGTGGCTACTTGAGCTACATTTGCATTGTTATGTTATAAGCTTACAGAATTTATAACACAGTACAATATATACAAAATTTCATGTTTCTTCATTGGATATTATAACATAACGACTCTGGAATACAATAGACACAATAATTTTATAATTTGAAATGTTACTGATATTTGTTACTGTGTAAATATCAAGCAATATAAATGATGGTGATTGGTTAATCAGAGTCATTATTTAATTACTGAAACGAGTTCTGCAAATTCATTGGAGTAAAATTTCGTGCTTTCCCCTCTATATGCACAGTGAAGGAACTACATCCAAAATCAAGTAGAACTCTTTGTTTGGAACAGTTATGGGTTCTGAGAATTGCGGAAGTATTTGGAGCGTTCCAGACAAGGAGGTTGGAAGGTATGTACAGTACTCCGGTTCCCATGAGGAAATTGTTATTTAGGATGTTTCGACCTGCTGTTGTTTTCTCGGAACTGTTCCGAAATTACTGTTCTGTTATTTTTCCCATCTTCAGTACGAAACAATTTCTACATCTTTTAGTCCACACCTGTGGAGTAAAGGCTAGTGCGTCTGGCCGCGAAACCAGGCGGCCTGGGTTCGATTCCTGGTCGGGTCAAGTTACCTGGTTGAGGTTTTTTTCCGGGATTTTCCCTCAACCCAATATGAGCAAATGCTGGGTAACTTTCGGTGTTGGAACCCGAACTCATTTCACCAGCATTATCAACTTCATCTCATTCAGACGCTAAATAACCTAAGATGTTGATAAAGCGTCGTAAAAACTACTAAAATAAATAAAATTTACGTCTTTTAAATGAACATCAAGATGACACATGAAGAAATATCGATTTACGTTCATTCCTGAGGCGGAAAGAAGGTGTTTGCCTCTCTTCTATGTTTACATCAGGATCAAAGTAATATAAGATTGTTTTTAGTCTACAAAATTGAAAATACACGTTACTTCACATTCTTTTATTCCGAACATCAAAGATAAGTAGTAGGCTATTTGATAATTTTTTAATGAAATTATTTATTTCTTACATTAGTATTAAGTATATTATTTCAATGTACCGAAGTACATATGATGTTTCCATGCAGATATTCTGCGTCATCATACGATGAAAGAGTAATGGAACGGAGAAAAATTCTCTCCGGCGCCGGGATTTGAACCCGGGTTTTCAGCTCTACGTGCTGATGCTTTATCCACTAAGCCACACCGGATACAACCTCGACGTCGGACAGAATTGTCTCTGATTGAGTTCAAACTCTTGGGTTCCCTCTAGTGGCCGCCCTCTGCACCACGTCATAGATGTCTATGAACATAGGACCGAAGTCCACACATGTGCTGAGGTGCACTCGTTATGAGTGACTAGTTGGCCGGGATCCGACGGAATAAGCGCCGTCTTAAATCACTTCGTGATTTACGCATATCATATATTATTTCAATGTACCGAAGTACATATGATATTTCCATGCAGATATTCTGCGTCATCATACGATGAAAGAGTAACGGAACGGAGAAAAATTCTCTCCGGCGCCGGAGAATGCAGAAAGCGTCTTTACATGCAATCAATTTATGAGAACAGGAACATGACAATACATTATACAGTTCTTTTTTCCAGGAATTACAATGTGATTAAAGGGAATTTATAAATTTGTAAGATTATAGTTTGATGACCTTGATTTTATTGTAAATTTGATCAGCGAGAATCACATCACAACGAAGATTGCATAATTTTATAAGATTGTAATATTGAAGACCTAACCGGAATAAGGATGTAAATCAAGTAATTCATGTTTCAGGAAAAAAATAATAATTTCAGGGGCATATTTCATTAGGGCTATATTTACTAAACAAGGATACAAGTTTAGTCAGCCACTGAACGCAGTAATTTATTGTTATAAATACATGATTTAAAATTACTACATAAGATACTTAAAAAAAAACTGATGCGTTATAGGGCGTTTGGCCCACTACGTTTCGTCCACTTTTTTCGTCCACTGACACATTTGTCTATTTCATGATTCCTGCATTAAGTTTTGACCACTCACCATTTAGTCCATTTTCATGCTTCGTCCATTATGTTTTTGTCCACTGACTATTTCGTCCACTATGGCAAAAAAAATGACATGAAACACATTTAATTTGATGAAAATGTAATTTATTTAAATTTATGTCTGTTGATTGTACATACTGCCTGTATTATAAACATGATTAGTCATCATTTTCTTCTTACTGAAGAACTTCAGCAGAGTTAAGGTCATTCATAACTTTCCTAACTTCGCCCTCCACACCTGCATTATGTTGGTGTTTTGCAGTGCCATCTTATTATAGCGATGTCATCCAGTCGTGCATCTTGCATTACAATTCTGTCGATTCTTACATCTCCAATATCTTCTTCTTCCTCTTTGCTGACAGAGTGGAAATGATAGCAGTACCCATTATAATGTAACATTGGTTGCTTCCGACGTGTATATACAGCCTCTGCCATAATTTTTAATAGGTCTATCCAAAATGGAAAACATAATATATATTCATACTTTTTAATATCCGAAGGAAAATGAAACGTATCTAAGAAACAGACGACAATGATGACAATACCTTCTGTTGTAATTGTAGGTGGAAAACAAATATGTATTCCAAGATGGAAGACGAAAGGTTATGGACATAAAAGATGTGGACAAAATGTATGAATGTACGTAAATTGTATGGATCAATCAGTTGTGGACAAGAGAACGTGTACGAAAGTGAGTGGACGAAAGGTAACGGACGAAATAAATTGTGGACAAAAGGTAGTGGACGAAAAGCCCGCAAACCAACCGATGTTACATCCTTTCTCAGGGGAGGTCTTCAATTGTACAAAACAAGTCTCTGTTCTACCGAAACAATTAACTTTCTGCATCTATTTCCATACTGGTTAAAATCTGTATATGAATCACAATCACAATAATGTGTTGAACTAGAAAACAAATGTTGGACAGCAGCTGACACGTCAAAGACGCATACACACAATAAAATGTTTTATTAGAGAGGAATGGTCTGGTTATGTGTGGCGACCAAAATGTTTTTTAGTCGTGCCAAATCGTACTTTTGATTTGTTTCTTGCTCGATAGGTGTACACCAGTCACATCTTAAAAGAATAGGTTTATTCGAGCACGTTTCAACAAAAGAGCTCTGCTATGTTGATCTACGGACCGACATTCGATGACGCATCAGTTGTGGTGTACGAGCGAGGAGCAAAGCTTTGATGCTGCCTAGAAGCTGCAGCATTATTGATGGCTTAAAATGAAATAATCGTTTAATATCAGTAAAATTCATAAACCTTGAATGATCAAGGCAGAGTATCGTAAGCGCAACTTTTACCGAAAATAAGCTTGGTGCTTAGAATAAATTGCCTAGCACTGCGAATCGACTTTAAAAGTTCCGTGAGCCCCAACAGTTTTTTCCCCTCTGATAAGTTGGTTTAAATTTTGACAATCATATTCACCACCATGTTAGATAAGTATCATAACTACCTCCTCTGTAAAGTTAGCAAAATAGTGCTTACGATACTCTACCTTGCAGGGAACGATATTTGAGGAGCTTGGTATTAAAGTTGGACAACTCCATTTTTGCTTTTTTTACAGGAGAGGCGAAAAACTAGATCGTTGGAAACCAATGTCACCGTTATACGTAGGCATACATTTTTTAAACATTCTCATGGGTCATATAAATATTTTTTCAGTCTCAAAATGTGATTAAAATTAATATTCAGGTCGAAATTTAAGTTTAAAAAGTGGAGTTGTTATCTCTAAAAATAAGTCATGAAGTTGTCTGTTTTTTAAACCAAACGAAGCCATATTTAAAGTGAAATTGTCTACTTTTGAATCTAAGTCACTTCTAACTCCGTTTCAAAGCAAATTTACGTAAAATAATACTTATTCATCCACAAACCGTTTATATAAACAATCAGCCATGTTGGATTCGCGATATATGATGAGAAAAGATGGCACGAATGTGGGCTTCTCATTGACTACTGAAGGACTTGTCTTAATTTGAAACCAAGCCACAGTGGAGTTGTCTATTTTTAATTCTAAAGCGCACAATTAAGTACTATTTTCACTCTATTCTGTCCTTTCCAGAATCACATTCAGAACACAGAATTCTATGAGAAACAATCAATATCTCGAAATCGCAAAAAAAAAAAATGAAGTTGTCCAACTATGCTCCTCATTTGTTCGTTATCTGTGCGATGTGTGCTGTCGGTTCTGTGCCGACACATCACTGAAGTCTAGCGTGAGCATGGGATATACTCAAGCAAATGAAAAGATTGTAAGAGGGATAAAAAATATTAAGTCTAAATAGACTTTCAAACGTGATAAAACAGTTGTGAGACACCATGTAGTTAATATTACAGCCCAAATTTGGGCACATTGAGCACAATAGAAGATTATGAAAAGATGTTGTAACAAACCAGTAGCTAGGCAAACATACGGAACCGTCTTTTGTCTTCATTATTTGAAAGCAGTCAACAGACCCTGCGAATATTGTTTGTGCTGTAAACATGGACAGTTTAATAAAACAAATTGAAAGCCGTAATAAATAAATATTAGCTTGCGACTACGACGGATCGTCTCCTGCCCCACATGAGTGGTCGACCTGTTGTGCTGAAAAGAGAGAGTAATTATGGGCACACGGAAGGCTGTAAACAAGGACAGATAGGACCGGTGCCGATCTAATGGTGTTTAGTCTTGGTTGTAATAATTTAGTAGCCCTAGTAGTTGTATTTTTTAACGACGCTTTCGATTGCGGAGGTTATTCATTTTCGAAATTCAACATGGGTGAAAAATGACCAACAAATTTTCCCGGGGCCCTTTATGAGTAAGAGGATTCTTTTACATGTTATAAATCTACGATAAGAATTTCACAGCCTTATTTGTTCCCGAAGGAAACCATGTTAAGAAAAATATCACCCTTTATACTTCATTTCTCTGGCAGGATTTGAACCCGCGAACCTCGAATTTAGTGGCTAAAATAGTATAGTGAGTCATTGTCACATGAACCGAAATCCATGCGTGAGCCGTAGCTTGTAATAAGAACCTTATGATTGGGGTAATGGGTTAGCTAACTACAAGTGGAAGCGTAGAGGAGGGAAGTTTTCCAGTCCACGTTCTTCTTCTCCTCACGCGCAGGTAGGTTTCGCGAGATAATGAATGACCTAGACAAGAGTAATAATAATAACACGTCTGTTACTGCACATTGGCGGAGCTACATCTAAGCAGCTGTCAATTTACAGTAGTAAAATTAGATTTGATCAGTAATAAAAAGTTGGTGGAGCTATATTCTACACGCAAACAGTTTCCATTGAACTGACAAGCAAACATTCTGATAGGGGCAGATAAAAAAGTTAAATTTTTATCTTCCACCATGTTAGTAATGTCAAAAGAAGTGCTTATACAAATTTTGGTCACTCGACCGCAATTACGAGGCTGTCGAGAAAGTGATTTTACCCGGGGTCTTTTACAGAAAAAAACACAATTTCTTGGGAAGATTTATTGAAACAGATACAGCAATTGTTGCGCTATTTGTCAACATATCCCCCACTGTAACTGAGAAATTTGTCATACCATGGGATTAATTTTTGTATCCTTGTGTTGTAGAAGTCAGCTGACTGGGATCGGAACCAGTGTTTTACAGCGTCTGCACCTCTTTGTCGATCTTATGATACGACTAATATCTCAATTCTGGTAGGGAACATGTTGAAAAGTAGCTCAAGAATTGCTATGTCCATTTCAATAAATTTTGCCAAAGAAATTGTGTTTTCTTTCTGTTAACAGCTTCTCATTATGAACTTATTTTACGACCCTCGTAATTTTGGTCGAGTGGCCAAAATTTGTATAAGCAGTTCTTTTGACATTTTTATCATGGTGGAAGAAAAAAAATAACATTTTTATCTGCACCCATGAGAATGTTTGCTCGTGAGTTAAATATTCACTTCCCCGCTAGAACCCTAACTTGAGGTCGCTAGTTTTGCTTATACTGTAAGACTATTTAGCCTATATTATCACTTGCGCCATAACGATGTAGGCCTACGTTACGAAACTTGAAGTCTTCAGAGAAATACATTTCCACTTTAATTGAAGTTTTGTGGAGAATATGTCATCAGGGATCCTCTGTAGGAGATGCATGCCACGAATTTAATGAGAATCCAGATTTAAAGATATCACTCGTGGCGCCCCTTATTTTTTATACTGCAGTAAAGACATTTACCTGCACTTTAAGGAAAGCTAGTAGAACTACCACAAACATAATTCTCTAAGCTTAAGTCATATTCACTACGTCTAACATTGTATTAGGTACATTCTTGCTCTTGGTATCGAAGATAATGTTTTTTTTTTTTTGTATTTAATTCTGAATGACATCTTAGTCATAATTGAAAAAAACTTGAATATGTAGCTGTTAGGAACGTATGTGAATTGTAATTTACAATTAATTGTAATAACGGAATTATATTAAACAACTGAAGACTATGAATTTAGAATTTTGTAACATTTTTCAGCTTTCAATCAAATAGTAATACATAAGGTAATAATGGAATAAATTTGCACTAATGCGGGAAACAAATTAAACAAATTTAGACAATATTCGGAGTGAGATAAGTGATCAACAGGCTTGGAGCTCACATATTCAGTTTTCTCAGCCCCGAATTTCCTTACAAGGACGAGTTTTCGCGTGCCTTTTAATGTTTTTCCTCCCATTTCTCATTCATTCACATTTAATTGCAATTATTAAAAGAACATTACTTAACATAGTTTATTAAGACATGATTTTAAAATTGTATAAGATGATGGCAGCTCCAGTTTCGTTGTACGGCTCACAAACTTGGATACTACCCAGTAATAAAGAAACAAATATAGCGACTAGATGCAGGAGAAATGAAACTGCTAAGACTGTTGGGTGGTTATTCTCTAGTAATCTAGTTGACTATAAGAGAGATGGAGATATTCGCAATGAAATGAATACAATATTATGATTATTGCAGAAAAATGAGAATAATATAGGTCCAAGTAGCACGAACAGCTAAGTCCATAGAATTTATTTAAAGTCGCAGCATCCCAGATTTACAGCTATATATTAATAGGAAGATTCAAAAAGTGCTGGAGAGATCTATAATTTTAATCAGCTTATATATTTGAAGGGTACACGGCAATAACGATCAAGGTCCATCAAAAATCGAAATTGAGTTAATAATGCCATCTTATAGTGGAAAGGAAGTACTATCATGTGATCTAGCTAGTAATAAGGAATAATCGTTCTTGACATTCCACTACGTCAATTTTTATTAAATATACACATAACAAAGTATTAAGTGCTTAAACTTTAAAATTTGTTTTTCTCGAAACTTTCTAAAATAGACCTTGATCGTTATTCCCGTGTACCCTTCATTTGTGTAGCCGGAACCGACCAGTAGACCTAAACCATGTATTGGATCGGTGTATAAGTTCGTAGCGTTTTTCTGTACTTTTATTCATTTAATAGTACTATAGTGAAACAGCTACCATAGCAACGAAAAACACTAAGAAATTATGCACCAACCCAATAGTTTGAAAAAGAGGGAGATGATTATGATGATTATGGTTCTTTCTTTGGGAATCATTAATGTCAACTAGTTCCAGACCTGGATTGTTTCAAAACACAAACATGTTTAAGGTGTGATATAAGGGGACTTCTGGTGACATCCAGTTATTATATAACGATTCTAAAGTAATTTCCCAGTTTGAACTGGCTGCACCTTCCGTACATATTAACAGTTAAGTGTCGTAAAGATACCATTATGCTTTAGAAGGATTGTTTTTTCCCCCGATATGCATTTAGTACCTATGATAACTATGTCACGCTTGTATAAAACATTTTTTTGGCCAAACATGTTTTTTAACAACGGTACCGATGTTGTTGTTAAACTTACAACACACGTGCGGTAAGTAAATAAATCAAATCAACTTTTATTTATTTACTTAAAAGTAACGAACTATCAGTGTTGCGCATCACTATGTGCTATGAGGAAATAACTAAACGTCTTATTATACCTGTTTATACCTGTACTCTTTCTAAATTAATTTATTGGAGTGGAGATTTGTAATAAAACAGGAATTAATGTAGAGAAGACTTAAGCGTGAAAAGCATTTCTGATAACTTCCGGTACTTGCTCTGATCGCCACTCGTGGGGTCGTGGCTGAACGCGAAAACATTCGTGGAGTAAAATACATATTCAAGCATTAACCTCTATCGGTATGCAATTTATTTACACTGATGTATAATTAATGTGTCACCTAGAAACATTTTCTATATGCTATTTATTTATATTGTTGTATAATTAATATGTCATCTAGCTACTTCTTTGAAGACAAAACTAAACTTTCTATAATTTATTTTATTTTATTATAAGATTTTCATAATCGCTGCCTAATAATAACGAATGAATAACACCTATCGACAAATACAAATAATAACAAATGAATGACTCCTATCGACAAATTACAAACGGCTATCACACATGAAAATGTTAGCGTCCAAAAACAAACTATTTACTATTTACAAATTAAAAGTGATTAATAATAATTTATTTTTTATTAAGATCGACGAAAAAGGAGTATGCAATACATGTGTTAAGTGCATTATAACAGTATCTCAGAAACAGAGAAGACACGACTTCGTCTCGTCTTCTCTAACTTTTCCCCGATTCTGTTATAATGCACTAACCACGCTTGTATCGCAATATGCTATATTATGGTTAAGAATACATGCAGTAATAATTTTATTTTTCATTGGATGCGTATTGGCATCGTTCAGTGCTATTGCGAATGCAATAGAATCTACTAAATAGATAATATCCCAAAGCATTGAGATTTCGAACGTTACATGGATTACAAAAACCATATCGTAAGCTGGTGAATAAATATAAAGTAACTAGTACAGAACGACTATTTCTTATTTAACAGCACGGTGGTGGTCATGTTTAATTTTATTTTGTTTTCTGTTTCTTCTAGTTATAATAAGCTCCCATTTCTTTACGAAAAAATTGATGTTTTTATTTTTGCAGAATTTAAAAATTTGCCAAAGTTATGGTCATTTGAAACTGGGAACTAATTTAGAATAACTCTGTACTTTGTATCACCACGCAAAATATCACAGGATATCAATTTGACCGAGTACAAATTTCCACGCCTTACGTAAGATTAGAACTCAAGAACAGAGTTAGTAAACAAGTGTTAAAAGTACGCGTGTTCAGTGATCAACTTGCAGTTTTGGATAAAACTTTCATTATTTAGTTGAAAAGTTACAGACAGAATAATTGTGCAGAAAGACACTTCTTAATTAAATTTTGTGAATTTTCCTTCGCGAATTACAAAACTTCTTTGGTCGCACTCAAAGCACTGAGTTTGTATAACAGAAATATTGCCACAGTACTCACCATCACCAGTGATTGCAGTAGTAAAGCTAAATAATTATGTTCTATCTCCCTGCATTGCAACAGACGGGTCATATTTACTTTCCACAATTCAATTAAATCACGCCTGGCGGCAACGTCTGACGAACGTCTGCTCATAGTAATGGCTTAGAAGAAACTGTTGCCAATTCACCTTTCTTTGTACTTCGCCTTAAATTTCGAGATCATGACAGAAAAGAAAACAATTCCAGCTCCAACAGACGTAAATTGCGGGCGGAGATTTCGGCGGATTTGTAGCTTTCCTCTGAGCGTTTCTGTGCTTAGATTCTTTTATTTGTGGCATGTAGCGATACCGCAAAAATATTATTTGAGTATATAAAGTAGTATATTGGGTCGTCAACTTAGGGAGTAGATAAATGACGCCAAAGAAAACATTGTCCCTTCCAAGCCATGCTCGTATTAAAAAAACACTGCCTTCAAGATATATGGTAACTAGGGGTTTACAGCCTTGTTCGCTTATGTAACAGCTAGGAGGAGAGCAGAATGAGCCATTAATTAGAGAAATGCTGTGACTGTCGCAGACAAGTTGCTATTAATATGTTTAGAAGTCATTTCAGAGTAGAAAACATAAAGGCAGTCGAGTGCTGGATGAATGATGATGTTTACGCATTGCAATATTATACTAAAAACTGTATTCCTTGGGCGGTTTGGCTTGGCGTTGTTCACAGTAGATTCAATTGATCCTTTGTGACACTCTCGTTTAACTTCGGATACTGAACACCGTTGACCCAATTCCGTTTTCTTCCACGACTTTCAGCGATATTGCAGAAAATTTCAGGACTTTGACAGCTTTGTCAAAAATCTATTTCCCTATTTTGAGGCTGAAGATGGCTGCAATCTTAAAAGGCTTACAGACACTTTTGTTCACACAGCAAAAATCGTGGTCTAATGGTTACCATGGCAATAATTTTATTCAAAGTTTTCGGGATAAAACACGCGCAAGAATTATAGGTTTGAAAAAATTGATAATATTCTTGGCCTTTGCGAGAAGACCATTGTAAACAGTATTGGAGAAAGGAAGTCTAATTGATTTTGACACCTCATGAGGATAGATGAACAACGATGACCTAAACGAATGTTTCAGTGGCCGCCAGCTGCAGACCAAAGAGTATGAGGATATCAGAGAAGTCATTTCTGTCAAGGGACTTAAAGATGAAGATACTCTAGAAGTCTAGATCGAGCGGTAAAGATTGTTGGACAGAGAACGGAAAAGATGGAAATCTGAAGGCGCAAGAGCAGGAGAATATAGAGCCCGTAATTGAAGAAAAATGACCTGGAAGTAAAGTTGTATCATGTGTATATATTACGGCACGCAAAAGAACCCTATCCCCGATAGAGAATCTAGGATTTTTGTCGGTCATTTCTTGCCCACGTCGAATTTTGTTGCTGCAGTTGCAAGCGTCGCTAAATAAAATAGGCCTGTACTACTACAAGAATACCTTGTTGTCAGTAGAATTTGAAGCAGCAAACCTTTCACCAAGTGTCAAGGATGGTAAATACTGGAGGACGACAATATTTATCTAGGGTAAGAAGAATTATTTCACGGGACTAGCTAAATAATTTAGCTGTTCTTCATAAGTAACCGAACGCACTTAAGATCAGAAATATAATAATACCCACGAACCTTATCTCCTGCCGAAGTATATACTGGTATCTTCACATGCCTATACCTCATCGAGCAAAAACGTTGGAGACTGAGGTCGAGAGAAAAATCCCTAAATTTTTTTGATGCAGTTTATTTAGAAATTATGATTTGCAGTTCACCCGCTACAGTGCAATAAGTTTGAGATCATATTCCGGTTCATAAATGCTTGAAGGGGATCCGACAAAGGAAATGTCATTTTAAGGCGTTGGTCCAAGCCTTCACATTCTCTGCACGTCGGTTTATGGATTCTAGGATTCGCTACGGAGAAAACGTGTCGGATTCTGAATTTATAGCTGACACTGTTCCATGCGCTTACACCCAGCCTGCAGAGAACTGAGTAGTATCAATAAATTGTATATATTCAGGGCTCGATATCAGGAGCCAAGGAAACGCAAAAATTTTACTTATTTTGTTATTGTCACTACTACTGCTACTACTACTACTACTACTACTACTACTACTACTACTACTACTACTACTACTAGGCCTATTACTACTACTACTACTACTACTACTACTACTACTACTACTACTACTACTACACTTATATTAAACGAAAGATTATTTCAACGGGCCAAGGGCGTAACTGGCTCTTGATGATTCTGGATATGTGAGCATAGTCATTTAACTGAGAAAATTTTAAATATATTGGAGGAACAGTAACAAATATAAATGACACTCGGGAGGAAATTAAACGCAGAATAAATATGGGAAATGTCTGTTATTATTCGGTTAAGAAGCTTTTGTCATTTAGTCTGCTCTCAAAAAGTCTTAAAATTAGAATTTATAAAACAGTTATATTCCCGTATGTTCTGTATGGTTTTGAAACTTGGACTCTCACTTTTAGAGATGAACAGAGATTAAGGGTGTTTGAGAATAAGGTGCTTAGGAAAATATTTGGGGTTAAGAGGGATGAAGTTACAGGAGAATGGAGAAAGTTATACAACGCAGAACTGCACGCATTGTATTCTTCACCCGACATAATTAGGAACATTAAATCTAGACGTTTGAGATGGGCAGGGCATATAGCACGTATGGACGAATCCAGAAATGCATATAGAGTGTTAGTCGGGAGACCGGAGGGAAAAAGACCTTTGGGGAGGCCGAGACGTAGATGGAAGCATAATATTAAAATGAATTTGAGGGAGATGGGATATGATAGAGACTGAATTAATCTTGCACAGGATACGGACCGATGGCGGGCTTATGTGAGGGCGGCAATGAACCTGCGGGTTCCTTAAAAGCCATAAGTAAGTAAGTAAGTAAGTCCTTTAATTGAAGTACTTACAGAATCATATTTTCAACGGTGTCTATAGAACATGCACACTTACAAACCACGTTTAAAAGTAATCGTACCTGCATAAATAATGCAAATTATTTCGCACTAGACATCATCTTGGCATGTGTGCAGCTTCAAGAAGAGATTTTTTAAATGCAATTCTCTCATGCTGTGTTTTCCGGTAGCATCTTTCAGATAATTTCAAAGTGAATACGATATACAACCAGTTGAAATAATAATTAATGACATTATTGCTGTGGTCTTCAACACGCGCTGAATTTTAATTACTTGGTTCTTGATTTTCAAGAGCTGCATAATTTACCCTTGACGATTCTGAACATAATGAGCATGGCTCTTCAATTGAAGTACTTATATAATGCTGTTTTCAAATGCATATATTACTTACAAAACACGTCTATAACTAACCCTATATACCTAAATAATGCAAATTATTTCACATTAGACATCATCTTAGCATTTTCACAGCTTCAAGGAGAGTTGTTTCTTAATGCAGTTACCTCAAGCTGTGTTTTCCGATAACGTCTTTCAGGTGTAATTTTAAAATCAATATGTTACATACTCAGCTGAAATAGTAACTAGTGGTATTGCTGTGATCTTCAACATACGTTGTATCTCAATTTTGTTCAGTATGTTTGAATTCAGCCTTTGTTAAATTCCAAGCAAACGTGGCTATCTCAACTTATCTCAAGAGTTTCTCTTGATAGAAATGCCTACAGATCAAAATGTCTAATATATAGAAATGTCCAGTCAAAGTGTCCAATGGTATGTACCAGTACAGAGACTATTATTCGACATTATTTTCGGAGAGCTATACCACCAAGATTCTCACCTCTTATGTGCAATTCCTAGAAAATAACGTTGCAAGGTGGTCGTAGAACCTACAATGTAGTGGAAGGTTCCGCTCTAAATTTCAGAACATGCTTTCCAGACATCATGTCAGTTTTTGGAGATTTATAGAAAACATAACACAAGAACAGAATGAGACAGAATATCATAATCCAAATTCACAATGGTCACAGAAAAGCAAGGCACCCCGTAAACAAGAAATATTAGAAATCGACGACTAATTGAAGGGATAACATTCACTTTAGCGCTGTGTTAACAGGAGGGCGTCAACTTTGTTTAGAGGGAGGTCGATCCAGTGTTAAAAATATCCACATTTCATTAGTCCAAAAATTCCTTCTTGACTAATCTACCATTGTTTTCCCTAATTTGAAAGGACATAAATTAAATACAATGAAATAAAATAAAGAGTTTACGTATTATGTATAGTGTTACAAGTTGTGCGTATGGCGCAACGTATAAATTCAGGGTGGACCAGTGATATGTTTCAGTATAAAATGCAATTTGGCTGTACAACACGAGGTCGAGCACCTGCGGAATCGGCATACGACAAGCGATAGTGTCACAACACAATGGGGCGCGATGACCCGCCACGCCCTGCAGAACACAATGGCCGGCGCCCTATTGACAGTGCATTGATGAATTATAGTTGGGTGGCTTGCCTAGTCGATTTGCACTGTGGATACGGCCACATTCCTTGGAAAATGCTATCAAACACCGAGACCATGTTAGGTATAGGATTACATGGAATTTAAATTTTGGAAGGTATCAAAACCATACCGTACTACGTACAAGTAGAGCTCCACTTGTTCAAAGAAACTTAAAATATTTTATAGCATATTTTGTTCAGATTTTGAGATGTACACAGATCATTCGAAAATTAGTGGGAACAATGTTAGTATTCAGCTCCCCTAGTGGTGACTAACATAAGCTGGTAGTATGAGATAGAGTGATACCGGTACCTAATATGTTTTATCTGTAATTTATGAGGTAATAATCTCATTTATACTCTATATGCAATATTTGTAATGATGAAATGTAGACAAAAGCATGGCCCACTCAAAGTTATGTTTATTGTTGTTTGTGATTATGAAGGTGTATTAATCACTCAATCTGTTCCAATCGCAATGCGCGTGAGTGCTCCATATTAGCCACGTTTTGGAACATCATTTACGACGAGCAAAGCGCCCGAAACACCTTAATCTCTTGAATACCTATATCCACGCCATTATCCTTCACGATGATACTTCTCACGTGGCTGTCCAAGTGGTTAATTTATTTAACAGTTGGAACTGGAAAATTCTAAAGCATCCTCTGTATTCTCCGGATCTGAGTCCCAGCGCCTATGAACTTTTCCCTAAGATGAAAGAACCACTGAAACGGATAGGCTTTAGAATTAGACAGGCCATTAGCCTATAACAGCTGAAGAGCAGTCAGAATCTTACAGCAAAGTAACGCTGTGAATGGCAACTGTTGCTTTCCACAAATGTGGCGACGGGTGTGATACAGCAGGAAATTAATAACTGTAAGTATGTCAATTGTGAATAAATAAGTTTCAATAAGTTAAATGTCCTTGATTAAAGTGTTGCCACTAATTTTCGAATGACCCATATGTGGATCAGAATTATTGAATAAGGCAAACGTCTCACCAGAAAATCGGGGAGTGGAATCTTGGCAGAGATAGTGATATAGTGATATTTTTGGTGATACCAAAGCATACTTTTCATGTTATTTTAATATGCTTGCTGTGCCAATGTTAATATACGGAAATGAAGCCAGAGTAATGACGGAAACAGGCAAGCGAAAGTCAGAGCAGCAAAGATAAATTTTACGATAAGTACACTACAGTTTTAAATTGTATAGAAAGAGAACATAGAAATAAAGGGGCTCGAAATGGAACCAGTGCTAGACACGCTATGTTGAGACAGTAGGAAAGGGTATAAACATCTAGAAAGAATGCTGGATAACAATCTATCAGCTTTGGCGAGAAAACTGAAATAGGTACCGGAACAAGTTCAAGAGTAGTGAAGAAGAATTAAATTATTTGTCATTTACCATAAAGAATGAACGAAAATGATAATAATTATTGGTTAGTTGATTTCTAATGCTGATACGCTGTTAATAATTTGCTATACTTACTTATAGCCTAAATGGCTTTTAAGGAACCTGAATGTTCATTGCCGCCCTTACATAAGCCCGCCATCGGTCCCTATCCTGTGCAAGATTAATCCAGTCTCTATCGTCATATCCCACCTTCCTCAAATCCATTTTAATGTTATCCTCCCATCTATGTCTCGGCTCCCCAAAGGCCTTTTTCCCCCCGGCCTCCCAACTAACACTCTATATGCATTTCTGGATTCGCCTATACATATTACATGCCCTGCCCATCTCAAACGTCTGGATTTAATGTTCCTAATTACTGTATGTCAGGTGAAAAGAATACAATGCGTGCAGTTCTGCGTTGTGTAACTTTCTCCATTCTCCTGTAACTTTATCCCTCTTAGCCCCAAATATTTTCCTAAGAACATTATTCTTAAACACCCTTAATCTCTGTTCCTCTCTCAAAGTGAGAGTCCAAGTTTCACAAACATACAGAACAACCGGTAATATAACTGTTTTATAAATTCTAAAAAAAAAGCTTGTTACGAAACTTTACAATTTGCTATACTATTATCTAAAATTGTTTGGTGATGTAGATGTTAATATTGTGTAGGTATCTGGTGAGACATTCATATCCTTCTGTAATTATTTATGAACAAAGCAGTACCTGATTAGCTTTAACAATCAAGAATAATTCCACTTTTATATACATAGAAGTATCTGTCTGATTGAGGTTCCAGCTGATACATGTTTCATCAGGCAGTACATCTCACTTGGCGATATGTATCAGAGGAAGAACAAATTGTTGCATACATCTCGTCTGATTAGTTAACTATGTTACTAGGCAGTGATGTATGCAATGGAGGAGGAAAGGAAGTGGCCACCCTGCACTATTATCTCCTGGCTTAGCTGCTTAATGAGTGAAGCCTTAACTTATTGGTGTCATGGGGTTCCAAATAGTCTTCAGAATGCTGACTAAACATACAGAGCAGTAGCTGCAAATCTAGCTTTCAAGTTTAACTCCCTGTAAAGATGATTTCAATAATTTCAAGGGAAAAATTGTTCCGGGGCCGGGTATCGAACTGAGCTACCCAGAAACTCTACCAGACTCCGACTCAGTTTCTTCCTTTCTATCCACAGATCTCAAAGTTGGCTGACAACCGTCAAGCAACCAACATTGAGTGCACACAAACTCTGTGTAACTTAAATTGTGGTTTTCTGTTAACGAACAGTGACGGGTATTATGCAAATCCCATTCAGTTGTATAAATGTGCTGACTGATTTTTTTCGTTATAGAAATGACAAAAATAAATGGATATTTTGTCATAAGCTACTTCGTGAAAATTGCAAGCTAGTTTATAGTCTCATTATCAGCGATTACGCAAGCGAATTGTATCAATTGAAAACAATCTTTTTATGGAGAATTTGAAGATATGCAAGTATTGAATTTGTTCGATTTCTGTTTGAGATTAGAGCTTCTATAGTTGAGCTTGAGTCTTCTTTGGGGGAAATTATAGAAAACATGAGACTACATAGTCATTTTCAAAACATGCGGAAAGAACGTAACATACAGCCTACATAACATATTGATCTTAACGGTAAGAATGGAATAATAATGTTAATAAAAGACTACAACTTTCATGTACCTGCATTGAAATTTGTAATATGTGAAGTACAATGAGGAAGAAATTTATACGACAAGAAAGAAAGTGCTTTGATAGTTTAAAACACAACAGAAATTAAGGACTGCGTGAAGAAAAACAGTCGCATGTCTATGAACGCTGTAGGACTGTAGGTAGTAGTATTATTTTAATTAACAACGCTTACAACTAAAGAGATTCTTTCACGTGTCCTAAATGTACCACAAGAAAAAAACAATAAGTTGCTGACTGAACCATATAACCATTTTATTATAATTCAAACTTATCTGAAATCAAATATGACTTTCAAATTTATAGAAGCCAGTTAGGTTAAGAAACTCCCATAAAAAATCTTCGACAAGTTGCTGACTGAAACCATATAACCATTTCTATTATAATTCCAACTTATCTGAAATCAAATATGACTTTCAAATTTATAGAAGCCAGTTAGGTTAAGAAACTCCCATAAAAAAATCTTCGACAAGTTGCTGACTGAAACCATATAACCATTTCTATTATAATTCCAACTTATCTGAAATCAAATATGACTTTCAAATTTATAGAAGCCAGTCAGGCTAAGAAACTCCCATAAAAACTTTGATAAATTTCTGACTGAAACCATATAACCAATTTTATTATAATTCCAACTTATCTGAAATCATATATGACTTTCAAATTTATAGAAGCCAGTCAGGCTAAGAAACTCCCATAAAAACTTCGATAAATTTCTGACTGAAACCATATAACCAATTTTATTATAATTCCAACTTATCTGAAATCATATATGACTTTCAAATTTATAGAAGCCAGTCAGGCTAAGAAACTCGCATAAAAAGCTTCGATAAGTTGCTGACTGAAACCATATAACCATTTCTATTATAATGCCATCTTATCTGAAATCAAATATGACTTTCAAATTTATAGAAACCAGTCAGGCTAAGAAACTCGCATAAAAACTTTGATGAGTTGCTGACTGAAACCATATAATCATTTCTATTAATATTCCAACTAATCTGAAATCATATATGACTTTCAAATTCAAAGAAAAACATAGTTTTCTGCTCTTACCGAGGAACCATGCCAAGGGCTTCAAATTCCATCGACCTCGATCGGGATAACATGGTAATCAGTACAATACCGAGGAAGACCAGGCTCTTAACTTTTACATTGTAGAGAAGGAAAGTTGAGAAGACTCTTCCAAGTCATCTCTGCGAGTAGGATTAAAGTGAAATTGAATATTTGGTTAACTTGTGCATTTTTCGATAAGAGTGGTTGTCACATAAGTATTTTGAAGGCCAGAATTCTCAACAGTAAACGTTTCTAAAATATATAATACTATTTCCTAGCTTTGTCTACAGATAATGGCAATCTGCTCTAACAGACATCGACTCATCTTGTCCTTCGAACAATTTTATCTTCAACTTCTATAACAATGATAATGTGAAAATTCACTGCGGACTATGCTGTTGTGTCTGCATTATGTTAACTTTTACAATCTTCAAAATTATTATTATTATTAGTTTGATTTCGTGGATAAAAATTCAATATACAGTAAAAAGAAAGAATATGTTTCCATGCAATTAAGTTCTTTGGCGACAAGGAGATAATATGTCAAAGACCCTCCGACACTACTGTTCTTCTCCTGTAACCATTCTCTTCATTACACTGACATCCACAATTTTCTCTCCTGGCGGCTGCGTGCATACTTGTTTTGTACAAATATCTGAACCAAGTTTAAGTTGTTGGTGCGTGTTAAACCTGTTTTAAGAAACACACAGACGTCGATGACAAATGTATGAACTTTGTTCGGTTAGGAACCAGCTCTGAAAGTAGCCTATGTTCTAGTTTGTTATGGATTATTTCCGCCCATTTGGAAGGAGTTTATCTATGCTGCATTGTCTGTGTGTGGTCTTTTTTCCGAATACACCTCGAGGCGCACACAGGGTGCAAATTGCTGAATAATATGTAGGCGAGGTAGGGGCGTGTGAAATAGCCTACCAATAAGATAAACGCTTGTGACATAAATATCGCATGTCCCAGTTGTAAAGAAGCTATAGCTCATATTTACAAGCAGAAACCAGTCGGCCTAAACACTGTAAACTGATACAAAACAGCGAGCTAGCGACGTCTTGATTTATTGGATTTGAACTTCTTCTCAGTGGGATAGAAAATCTGTCCTGCTTGTGCATTCGGGTCCGCCGGCTCTTCCTCTTATACTGAGAGCAGAATATTTTATTTCTGCACATACAAATCACGTCAGGCAGCCCATGCATTTGCTTTCCTGCTCCAAACGTACTCTTCCGGGTTCAAGTTTGAAAATCCCTTTTTCAAAGTGACAAGTTTTAAAGTAGCTTAACTTGCATGTTTTATGAAAAAAAATCAGGCAGGGGTGTAAAGCCGTAGAAGTGTAAGGATATCTCGAAAATTATTTTCAGTGAAATTTTAAGTATATAGGGTGTTTCCGAGGTGATGTTACAAACTTTCAGGGATGATGGCGAAGGACACATGTATCAATTTGAGATCAGGAACCATGGTCCGGAAATGACTGAGTCGAAAGTTATAAGCAAAAATAGCGCCCTCAAAGCCGAAAACCCGCACGACAGTGTTGTATACGTCGCGTCGTTGACATAAAGACTGCTTGTGAATGTTTCGAGACGTCGAGATTGATCACTCCCGAAGTCCCGAACGTCAAGCAGCCTTGAATCGCCACAGTTGTTTATACCTGACTGAACTTTTATCTACTTTGGCAACTGTTAGACTATATAAACAATCAAGAAGCCTATTTGAAACATCATCTCTACGTTTCAGTGTATAATAATCCGTTCCCCAGTCTTTATTTAATTACTAGGCCCTTATTAAAAGGCTAGGAATTTTCTTTTCATATGTTTGATATCAAGTGTGCAACCTGAAGTAAAAAGATATTAACGTTATGTTTTATGTTTCTTAAAAATGAAAATTTATTTGAAAATTGTTTTTTTTTCTATTTATATAACCATAGGTAATAACGTATAATAGAACCGGAACATTTTGATAACTAAGATACTGTTCTGTTTTGCCTTTTTTGTCTCATTTAAACATGTATAATGTTATTTATTTCAATGATGTATGTTATTCAAAGTTACGAAATCTTTCCACGCCGACCAAATGCTATTTTGAGAATGATGAGCGAGAACCGCAGCGCACGAGAATGACGAGGTGAGATTCGAAAGACAAATGCAACGAACACAGCGAACGAGAGCGGCAGTTAGTTTTGTTCATCTCTAATATTTTGAAACTTCTTACTTTAAGTTATTTTCTGGTCAAAATTTGGAACGAAATGCCTCATTAGACAGATACGTAAATTTTAAGCATAAAACATAGGTTAAAAATGACAGTCATATTTTTATTATATACTTATAGAGGATCAGTTCGGTCCCTTTGGTGAGTACTCTTCCTTTCATGCAAATCTCCCTCCATGGGGGCGGTTCGTACCGCTCTCCACCCGAGCGCTGATGAATCTCGGACGCCTTGACATTTATCGGGGAGATATTGTAATGTGTTGTTGTCCTCGGGTGTTGCGCACGAAGCCAGGCGCCCTCTGTTCGCGACGGGCGTTGCATTGTGATCACGCAACTGCCCAGTAGGCTACTCCTCTAACTGACGCAGATGCTATAAAAACATCAACATTTCTATAACCCATGATGAAGATGATGATGATGATGATACTGATTCTGCTTCCCGTTCCTGTTTCAAGAAAATTAGCATTATTTTATATTTGGACGTTCCACATTTCATCTTCTGATGATTTCTATACGTTTATTCGTGGTACACACGTAAACTATATTTGTACCAGTTTCATTTGTAGCAGTATCTTTAATTACGATGAAAAACATTCAGTTATCTCTAATGTTGGCTCTGTTGTATGTTTCCGAAAGAGATATCCTGCTTCATAAAGCTGAACTATTCCCTTCTTGTATTTTTGAAGCGCTGCAGCCCTTCAGATTTAAGGCTGATTCACAATAAACCAGGAACGGAAACGACAACGAGAACGAGAATGGAAATAATGTTAAAATAAGGTAAAGTTGCCTAATTCCGTGATACTCTTAATTCCGTGATATTCCTAATCCCGTGATACGCTTTTAAAATTGAATGTCAGTCAAAGCTTTCCGTTCGATCACACGTCAGACATCTTTCTCGAAAGAGTGCATCTTTCAGCTACTTTTGAGACATTGGTGAACTTCCTAGCAAGACATCCAATCCCGTGACATTCGGTGAAAGAGACCGTATCACGGAATTAGGGGTATCACGGAATTAGGCAACTTTACCCTAACTGTATTTAAATGTGAGCATTCACAATAGTTAATTGTGAATTCTCACATTAAATACATTTATTTTAACAATATTTTCGTTCTCGTTGTCGTTTCCGTTCCGGGTTTATTGTGGACTAGCCTTTAGTCTTGTCTTACCTCACAGAAGATGCCTACTGTTCTTTATCCAATGTTTTTATTATATTATAAAATGGTTTATGTAGATGTGAGGATGTCAACTTCATGCGAAACTCTTCTCAGCAGTGAGGGGTCGTTTCTTGAAGAGTAATTTGGCGGCTGCAACCTATTTTTTTTTATGTCTCTCCAGGCAGGCTCACCTCTGTATGTTTTGAACATTGCATGTAATCGAATTCGCGTTCTCCTGTTCCTTTTAATGTTGAATTATTACGACATCGCTTGAAAGCCCGTTTTTGAATCTTTTCCAATGTTTTAATATGCTCTAATCTGTAAGGATCACAACATGCAGCACCATATTCCATTACTGTAATGGATAACGATATGAAGTCTAATTATTGCTACAAATTCCATTGGTCTAGACATAATAAATAATTAATATAGCCGATCCGTTCGTCAAGACATGCCGTAACTGCTCTTCTGTGCACGGCGGCGCGGCGTCGCCTCGGACAAGGCTGACAAGTGCACAGCGCGCAATTTGTCCCGGTGACCCGGAACGCGGCTCCCGAGTAATCGCGCGGACTCATCTGTGGCAGTTGCTCGGCCTGCTGCCCCGGGCAAATCTCATAATTTTGGCTCATGTCTAATGCTATAATTTGACTAATTCCATTCCCACTCGGAATTCCTAACCCCTCGGGAAAGTGACTTCGTTGTTCGATATGTAAATTACCACAAGAAGCAATGGAGGGTTGCAGCGTCCGTCCATCTTGCTCTGACAACTCCCCCTTCAGTATGAACATTTTGATTAGTAGATAATTTACAATATTATGACATAATTATATAGCATATTATTATTACTATATTATAATAAATAATTTTATTTACATGTAAATAACTATTAAATACATTAAACATAATTGAACATAGACAGTGTATAATGTGATTGTACTAAATTGCTAATACAATGATAATTTATCTATATTGAAGTAAACAAAATAAAATTTAATTTTAATATTTAAAATTAAACAATTGAGTAAGGGACAACTAGAAAGTTGCAACATAACTAAAGCATGCGAAAAAAAAAAGTCTATAGTTCTACATGAAATAAAATATTTTTCCCAATGATTTAGTTTGTGGATAAGTCCCCATAACACTTATAACATTCCCTCGTTGAACAGCAATACTATTATTATTATTATTATTATTATTATTATTATTATTATTATTATTATTCCTGACATAATTAGGAACATTAAATCCAGACCTTTGAGATGGGCAGGGCATGTAGCACGTATGGGCGAATCCAGAAATGCATATAGAATGTTAGTTGGGAGGCCAGAGAGAAAAAGACCTTTGGGGAGGCCGAGACGTAGATGGGAAGATAATATTAAAATGAATTTGAGGGAGGTGGGATACGATGGTAGAGACTGGATTAATCTTGCTCAGGATAGGGACCAATGGCGGGCTTATGTGAGGGCGGCAATGAACCTCCGGGTTCCTTAAAAGCCAGTAAGTATTATTATTATTATTATTATTATTATTATTATTATTATTATTATTATATTGCTATAAGTCTACAGTTACTATGTGAATATCTCTTGCGCTTTCCAACAAAACGGTCCGAGGTTTTATTTCCGGCGTGGACAATGGAATAGATTTATCTTCGTCCACGTGATAGTGTGTTGTGTTTATCCGTTGCCTTGTGATTATCCTGTGATGTCTCTGCGGAGGTCGTGCTTTATACCGATCTCATCAATCGCCCTTCAGTGTTGTGTAAGTTGGACAAAAGGAGAGATTATCATTATCATCACCATCACATCATCATCATCATCATCGTCATCATCATCGTCATCATCATCATCATCATCATCATCATCATCGGAGAGGTGGTATAGGAAGTGATATTACTCCAATGAAATTTCAGCCATTAAAATTTTCATTTGGATTCGCCGAATTGGAATACGGGTCTACAGTATGAAAAGCCGGCACGAACACAAGAGATTCGATTGATATTAGGCCTATACCCTCACATTGTCTCGTCTGCACTGTTGTGTACATCGAAGCGTTACTTCGGTACAGCATTACAAAAGGTTGCCGATGTCTGATGTAGAGCATAAATAATAGTCACCAGAGTAGCTCAGTCGGCAGGAACATTTGACTGTTAATCTGAAGTTGCGCTCGGGCGAGGATTCGATTCCAGTTTGGGCTATTTATCTGGTTTATTTTGTTACCGAGTTTTCCCAAATCGTAAGTCGAATGTGAGGTAATCTATGGCGACTTAATTCCTCCAAATACCATTTCACTATCACCAATTCCATCGACACTAAATAAACTGGTAGTTGACACAGCGTCGTTAATTAACCGAAAAACGTTAACAGTAACTGTTACTGTAGCAGACCAAGGGGATACCGAATAAAAGTAGACTATTATCTGTGCATTTCGAACTGGCGGATCAAGGCCTCGTCCAAACGTACAAACCACGTACGAGTCGCTGAACTGAAAACTGTGAACTGAAGCACTGGTAATCTCGGCTGTCCCAACTGACTTTAGTTGAGGAGAAAGTTTCAGGACTGGGGTAAGCACACGTGGAAAATGCAGTCAATTGCTTGACCTTGAGCCGCCAGTTCGAATTGCACAGATAATAGTTGTTTAGTCAACTGTCCGAACACAGGTCTAAACCTCACAAGTGATACCAAGAAGGCACCACTTATGAGGCAACTACAGTGGAGTCCAAATTTCCTGACGTTTCGCGAGAGCCAATAACGTGCAAGCGCGATGTTGTCAGACCTCTAGCTAGAGCTTGTGATGCGTGCTCCGCCGAACTCTGTCTGGCGGGAGGGATGGGCGGCCGGTGAAAACAGGTTCCATTCTCAACAACAAAACGGTGTAATGCAATAATAAATAATGTATTAAGAAATCATACCATTAAATTGATGTTTGCAGGTCCACGGGAAAAGTCAATGGTGTGTTTCCGAAGTCGTTCAAATTCGTCGCTCTTTTAGGTAGCCTATGTTGTTTTTTCTACGCGAGACGAACAATTTCTTAGCATTCTGTGTTTCCGCTTTTTGCACTTCTCTGCATACACGTGGCACGATTAATACATTTATTGAACACGCCTCGGCAGTTAGTTCTTGACATTTAGAAATGTTAAGATTTTTACGGTTTTCTTCGGACGAATATTTTCTAAAGAAATTGTAGACATTAAATATAATTTTCCGAACTTTGCTACTATATCCACTGGATCTATTACTTTCACTACCGGTAGTACTGGCCTTCAGAGTGCCCAACTCTAGAAATACGGAATCTGCTACGAAGCTGCCAAAATTCTTTCGGCTACGGTTGTGTGTATTGAATAAATATGGAGCAATCAGAACACCGATTAGAAAGTCACTACATAACGTCATTGGTGAGAAATGTGTTTAGGGTTCACACAGGTCTGAACCTCACAAGTGATACCAAGAAGGCACCACTTATGAGGCAACTACAGTGGAGTCCAAATTTCCTGACGTTTCTCGAGAGCCAATAACGTGCAAGCGCGATGTTATCAAACCTCTAGCTAGAGCTTGTTATATCTGTTCACTCGGCACTAGGATGAGGTGGTGTGGTCGGCACCACGCTCTGACCGCCTTTTACCCCCGGGAAAGACCCGGTACTCAATTTTATAGGAGGCTGAGTGAACCTCGGGGCCGTTCTGAAAGTTATATTGTTTCCTAAGATAATTTTATTGTTTCCAAATCAAAGCTGTCAGTTATATTCATTTTATTTATTTTATTCACAAATGCTTAAACTTAACAAAGGCGTATTTTGTAAATACAAATGTAAGTCGGATCTAATGATATTATACTGTAAAGGAAAGGTATCCCCGTAACATGCCATGAAGGCACTTGGTGGGCATAGAGGTAGAGCACCATGCTTTCCATGACCTCGGCACTAGGATGAGGTGGTGTGGTCGGCACCACGCTCTGACCGCCTTTTACCCCCGGGAAAGACACGGTACTCAATTTTATAGGAGGCTGAGTGAACCTCGGGACCGTTCTGAAAGTTTGGCAACAACCACCTGCGATCGAACCCTGGACCTTTCAGTCCGTAGCCAGCTGCTCTACCAACTGAGTTACCCGGCCGCCCGATATTATACTGTATTATTTAAAATATTTATTTTATAGACAATTCTGAAAGCAATTTGTTTTCCTTATTTTCCTTTCTGAATAAAACACTAAAAATTTGAATTTTGTTATATTATTATATAATGTTACTCAAAGTTACAGATATATTTCATTTTCAATAAAAAGACATTTTACAACATGATTTTCACCTCATGAGCTATTTCGCTATAAATTATAATTTTTGCTCTCGAACTTCTCTGGAATAATTAGGCCTATGTTTTACACAATAAATGTATTTAATATTCGAAATAAAAAACGTTAGTTTTTCCACAATGTTTTTAAAATTCTGTGAAATTGAACATAAAATAGCATACGTCCAGTATTTTTTGTTACTCGAAAACCTATCTGAATTATATAAAAACCTGAGACTGGCTAATGGATAAGGTGACCACCTTTCAATCATTATATTCACATTTGAAGAGTCCACTGCAAGAATGATGGATGTCATTTGGAATACATTTTGCAGGAGAAGCAATTGAAAGTTTGAAATGCTTAGCGCTCAAAGCTTAATTGTGATTTTCCGATCATTACTGGACAATGACTATCAGTGTTAATGCCCTATAACTCTGTATGTACATTCTATATGTCTTAAGCTATGCATTGACAGTCTAGGTTCATTTTCGACAAGAAAGTGACATGCATCATTCTTGCAGTGGACTCTTCGTTTATATTTGGTACAAATCAGTATGGCATTATTAACAAATATTAACGCCTTTACAAGATATATATGAGAAAATATTTTTTCGATTAATGACAATTTAACGTATATTTACTTTTTACGCATTTTGTTGATTGAATTTGCTGTTAAATTAAGAATTACATAGCGTTGTTTCGCTAACTCGCCGTAGCGTGCTCTGCCACAATGCTGACGATGTGATTGCACTTTCTGGTTCTCTACTTTCTACTTCTAGTTCAACTTTCTGGTTTCTAGTTTGTATTTGCTATTCCCAGAAATTAAATTTAGAAGCGGTAGGGTGCTATGACGCAAATAAGAGCAGAAGCGGAGACTGACAGACTGCGTATACTGTAGTTTAGAAAAATGTACTATTTTAATCAAGTGTCTGATATCAAATCTTGTTGGTCCCACTTTAGACGAAGGTCTAACTTTGTAATACAGTGCCGATTATTTCAGAGCTGCATATTTCACCGCTAGCTTTTCGCGCCAAAATTTGTCATGCTTATCAGAGGCCTCCGTACTGCACTGATCGCTCTTCAGCACGAGTGAGCGGATTACGCGCGGGCGTCACCTCCCGTGTCGAGGCGTGATTCGGGTTTAATCTGAGTTATATTCAGATTCAGAAATCGCTTTATGTCGTTTCGTGTGAACCGCCATTTTGTCGAAAGATGACAGTGTGCTAACTGCGCCGTGAATGTATTAACCTTCCACCTCGGAGTATAAATTGCAACGTGCGACCAAAATGGGCGCGTCCCAAAGGACAGACATGACGTGGGTGTTGGGAATTATATTCGAGCCAAAATGAAATGAAAACTTATGATTACATGGCTTGAACTCGACCTGTTCTCCCTTGCAGGAAATTCAGCTATCACGACATTGGAAAAACCTCTTGAATCTTACAATCAGTTCCACAAACTTGTCATTCATACTTCGGAAAAGAGTTAATAAAATATTATAACCTGTATTTTATAAGATAAAGAAAACATGTAGCTAGTGAGTTGATTGTGCTGTTTTTCCACTCTGCATGGAATCCTGGTTAATATCCCACTATGTTTGATTGGATTAGGTAAATTATATAGGATGTAAAAGATTTAAACTGCAAGAAATACTGCTTATAGAGCATAAATAACTGAAGAAAAAAGTCAAATAATATATTTTAACTCTCAAGATTTTTCCAGAAAAATAATGTGTTTTGGGAGTCTAACATTTTGAAAATGAGAATAGACAGTCATTATTTACTCTGTTGTTTCGCCATTGTGTATTGGTATGTGTTGGCGCAAGGTCATTGTCATTGGCATTCACGCTCAGTCGAAATGTAAACAAATATTAAACTATTATCAATCTTAAAAACATGTAGGCTATTTTACAAGTGAAAAATATAACTTTGGTAGTTTATATCTTTTACACTCTGTATATAACATGGTAATTTTCAATTGTAGGTAAGTATTATTAGCAACATATTTCCATATCGCAATATACAAACACCGATAGTCTGAAGTCGTTCCCAGTGATCCAGTAGTTACCACGCTTGCCTCTGAAGTCAAGTATTGCGAGTACGAACTATCGAACATCTCAACCTTGCATTCATATACAGAGTGTTTCAAAATACGGGGCATAATTTCAGGTATGTATTTCCCACATGTAGACAATCAAAATAGTTCATTACAATATGTGTCCGGAAATGCTTTATTTCCGAGTTATGGCCTTCACAACATTGAAATTCACCGGAACGTTTTTCTTTCCGCAGGTCGTTGCCGTCAAAGGAGACATTAAGAGGGCACTCTGACAGTTCATTCCGAGGCGAAGGTTATATTCAGTGTTGTGTAGGCGTTAGACTGTGCGACATGTATTCAAATCAAGAGCTGGCAGAGATACACTTCATGTACGGTAAGGCGGACAGCAATGCTGCGCTGGCTCGTCGTTTGTACCAGGGGAGGTACCCACAGCGACAATGTCCAGATCGGAAGACATTTGTACGTCTCTATTACCGTCTGTGCGAGTATTGAAAATTTAACTCTCCTGGTTTGGGAAGGGACGACTCCAGAAGTACAGCAGGAGATTCTGGAGGCTGTGAAAATGACTCATTCTATCAGCACACGAAGGGTAGCGTTGCAAGTCAATGTTCCTCATACGACTGTCTGGAGACTGTTGAAAGAGTATCAATTGTATCCTTATCATTTGCAACGTGTACAGGCCCTGTCACCAGTAGATTACCCTGCACGAATTAGGTTCTGTCAGTTCTTGCAGCAGTGTGGTGTAAATCCGAACTTTCCTGCCTTAGTATTATTTACAGATGAAGCACAGTTCACACGAGATGGCATAGGCTAACAAATTTCCACAATCAGCATGTATGGGCGTATGAAAACCTACGTGCAACTGTTCCATCTCATCACCAGGTGCGGTTCTCCCTCAACATGTGGGCCGGTATCATTTGTGATCGATTAGTTGGACCCCATGTACTTGTAAACAGACTTACGGGGCAGGCGTACACAAACTTCCTGGAAAACACCATACCTCATGTTTTAGAAGACACTCCACTGATCAATCGTCAACACATTCACTTCTTGCATGATGGCGCTCCTGCACACTTCAGTCGTACGGCTCGCCGGTACTTGGATCGAAGGTGTCCTGATCGTTGGATAGGTAGAGGTGGCCCAATTGCTTGGCCTCCACGCTCACCTGATCTGAACCCTCTCGATTTCTACTTGTGGGGCCATTTAAAATCATTGGTTTATTCGTCTCCGGTGCCTGATTTGGAATCTCTTCGGAATCGAATTGTGGCATGTTCTGAGGACATATGCAATACTCCTGGAGTTTGGGATCGTGTTCGCAGGTCAATGAGACATCGATGTGAGGTCTGTATTCAAGCTGGTTCATTTTGAACATCTTCTGTAATGACAACGACCTGCGGAAAGAAAAACGTTCCGGTGAATTTCAATGTTGTGAAGGCCATAACTCGGAAATGAAGCATTTCCGGACATATGTTGTAATGAACTATTTTGATTGTCTACATGTGGGAAATACATACCTGAAATTATGCCCCGTATTTTTGAAACACCCTATATATATAGAGTAGTCCGAATCAGCTTACTTAATACCCTAAAGGTGAAATCTAACCATTTTCCCTCCATTAGTACATATGCCAGTAGATTATGGTGATTTTCTAGTTTTAGGGTTGAATTTTTTTTGCCAACTTCGTTTCGAATTTCGATACTGAGAAATACTACAACTGGTAGTGATTTTCTAACTGTTATGTTGGCATCAGTGCAAATTCTTAAGATTCAAATTGTTCTAGATTTCTGAGCCGATTACTGGAAGCTAGTGAAATTTGAACATAGTAATAATTATTAATTAATATCAGTAGTAATATTAATATAGGCCTATAATAGTTATTTTATGTGTTGCGTTGCGTTATGGTTTCAATTAAAGATTATAGTCAGATAAGTGTAAATAAATGTAACATATGGTGTGATACATGCACTTGGGTGATCGATAGAAATGCCATTTCACATTTTAAATATTGTCTTTCATGTTTAGATTTTTATTACAATAATGCCAAAGAGAGAAAATAGCATGGTAGTAACTCCACCAAGAAAGGAAGCGTGTATCATTCAGAGTACGCTTCAGGAATCTATAGTTCATATGTATAATGAAATGAAAAAGGAATTATGCGCATGGAGACAGCAAGATTATTGGGAGTAAATATTCTTAAGCATACATTTCAAAGTGACATTCGGTTTTCGGAGTTTGTATAAATCATTTCACGTGATCAAACAGAATACTGTACATTTTTGAGGTTACATCTCTTGAATCGTAAACTGTTTAGTCAAAGCAATGAATTTCATGTTGTCAGACAAAATACATTTTAATAATGTATGTATGTATTTAATTACACTGCAAGTGGGCAAGCACCCGGTGGCAGTGGTATACACAATATAAACAATACACAATAAAATTACAATACACAATAATAGATCATATTAATGTACTAATTACCAAAATAACGTGCGAGAGGTCCAGGAGGAAAATATAGGCCTACTCTTACACGAATTATTGAACCATTCAGAAAACACCTCTCAACATAAAGATGAGATGTGGTAAATAAGTAAATAAGCAAGAAACCGTTATTATTATTATTATTATTATTATTATTATTATTATTATTATTATTATTATTGTAGTAGTACAGTACATGGCATTGTGATTTTACCCTCTTTGGTGATATTTGGTATTAGTTGGTAACACTGAAGAGACGGTCAAATTAGCCTTTTAAGAACTGCTCTTACGTGATCCTCGCTATAGCTAGTCTTACTACAGACTCGTGCTTGCCACAGACTGCTCACTTCTTCATTGGGTCTGCTGTCACTTGTACATCTTCATTGTCGATGCCCTATTGAAAGCTGAAATCCGTGGGGGGCTAGGGCATTGTACCCCGCTGGCCACTTTTTAACAGTCACTGTGTCGCACTGACCCGCAGTAATTGCTTGGCGAGACGTCTGATTCTACAAAAACTGTGAGGTCAGGCGCAAGTAGCTTACTCGTGCCGGCAGCGTGGCAGCAATCGACTTGCGACCTGAAATCGAACGTAGTAATTATATCTTCGCAAATGAAGGACGATGAACTCGCCAGAAGTCGGTTGTCATCCTGGGGATTAACCTCTGCCATTGTTAAAAAGAACAGAAAGCGTGTAGTTTTCTTTACAATGGATGGGAGGCGCTGCAGCGGAACTTAACAGACAGCACCCTGGTGTCCTCTGCTCCTAGGCTGCAGAGTGATGGGTATACAAGAAGAAATGCCTGTTCGTAGATGTTCAGCAGCACACGCCCTTGGAATCATAGTTTGTTTATGAACGAAAGCTACTATTACTACTCCTGCAGCGGCTGAGTTGTGAGACGTTAAGGCTCTCCGGGTTAGAGTCTAAGTAAAGCCTGGGGTTTTCATTTAAAATTCTTTAGCCACATTTGAGGCGGACAAGGTTACAATTAGGATTTTTCTCGGGGTTTTCCTGTTCCTTCATGTTAGGCATCATCATCATTCCGTCCGATCTCCATTCCGCTATCATTCCATAGAATTCCCCGAACGCCGGTTGGCAACGCACAGAGGGGGTTTCCTTGGAACGAGTGGGGTTGCCTGCTCAAAACCTGGATACGCAGCGAACCTTAGTGCAGTCAGCAAGTATGGGATGGAAATGCCTAGCTCGAGGGTAAGCGTAATAGATCTACTAGGTCGTAGTGCCCCTTCACAAATGCAATAGAATGCTATTACTACTTCTTCGTCTTCTACATTCCATTGGTCCTTTGGTCTGTTCGATATCGCTTCCATAAAAATCACCATCTAACATTAGTTATTCACATAGGTACGGTGGGATTTACCGTTCACGTTATTAACATAGCGCAGATTAAGAAAAATGAGAAAAATACAGGAAAAGTTTACACACTTCGTTCCATAATCTCTCTCAGGTACAGTACCGAGAATATGTAAAGACTTACATAAAGGATAATATTTTATTTCGCAATTGTGTAAAGCATCCTCCGAAAATAATCGTCACCAGTATATAGTATAACTAAATCTTCTTTAACGACGTTTTTGAACTGCAGAGATTATTATAATGATCGGTGAGATGAATGTATGTACAGGGAAATAGTGGGACAAAACTGGCAAGGAAAGTGAGAAATTCTCGAAGAAAATCTTCATGTAATATAACTCGCATATTTCCTACATTGGACTCCAAAGGGAACGTACGATTCCCGAATTACGGATGTAGTCATAATTCATCTATAATTTCGAAGTACTTTGTTAATCAATTATTTAACGCTGTGTTAACATCAAAGTTATCCAATGTCGAGGCCATCGGTGTAGTTGAGACGTGTTTGCCTGCTGCGCTCGAGCGTGGGTTCGACTTACGTTTGGACTGATTAGGCCTCGTTGGGTTTTCCGAAGTTTTTCATAACTGTACGGCGAATGTCACCTAATCACATGGCGAATACTGGACTTCATCTCGCTATCACCAATTCTACCGAAACAACATAGACTAAAAATTCAACGTCAATAAAAATTGGTAATAGTGAGAAAATAGTTTGACGAGTTGAGACCGAGAATTGCCATGAATTATCTGACATTCGCTTTCAGTTAGGGAAAACTCACAAAATACCAATCAGCTATTGAGCACAAGCAGGATTCGAACCAAAACCCGAGAGCAACCTTCTTACCCCTGCACTACGTCGGTGGCTTGCAAGTACCTCTACTTATTTCACTACATTTCGTTACAAAGATTATTTATGTTTTCCGCTTTCACTTCACTTAGACACGCAACCATTTTGCTTTGATGCACAAAGTTGTAACAGTTTTATTTTCTTTAGCCGGTACTGACTGTTCTTTTACTCAGTTGACTTCTAAGGACTCAGCAAGTACAAAGACCTTAAGGTGTAGAAGAACTTCGGTACGCCTCAGAGACCGAAGTCCTTCTACACCTTAAGGTCTTATTTTGTCAGAGTATAGGAGGAACTCGTTTACTTTAATTTGTCTACTGTAAGCATTTCCTAAGAATCACAAACTTGCTGTGCAATCCACTATGAGTTTACTATTTTTATTAAACTGACATATGTTTTGAAAACACGAAACGCCGCTTCATTCACTTTTCCGGTTATGTTGAATGATGTAAAAAATAAGAGTTTACTTGTAACTCAATATTTTAACCGGTTTTTATGGGCTTTGTTTTTGCTTGGGCTCATTTATACGTGCATGTTCTGAATGACAAATTCACAAAAACTGCATGAATGTGAAAGGATTTCGTTAGTTACACACAAGACTACCCCCAACAGATTGTGTAGGTATATCTGGTGTCGTATGAATATGAATATTATATTAACAGAACTGCACCGTTTCTTATAAAATAAAATTTTCAATTATTTGACGCATACTTTCTCATTATGCATACTTTATGTTTTTCTCAATTCTATTCCTTTGTCATTTTGCGAATGATATTGCTGTTCTTTCATTAATAATTGTATGAGGATGACGTAAGAGTAGTTCTTAAAAGGCTAATTTGGCTGTGTCTTCAGTGTTGCCAACTAATGCCAGATATCACCAAAGAGGGTAAAATCACAATGCCATGTAGGATAATACTAATAATAATAATAATAATAATAATAATAATAATAATATACTCTTAATGATAACAATGCCTTGCTTATTTACTACATCTCAACTTTGTTGGGAGGTGTTTTCTAAATGGTTCAATAATTTGTGAAATAGTATATCCTATTTTCTTCTTGGACCTCTCGCATATTATGTTGGTAATTAGTACATTAGTATGATCTCATATTAAAATGTATTTTGTCTGACAACATGAAATTCATTGCTTTGACTAAAGAGTTTACGATTCATGAGATCTAACCTAAAAATGTATTTTGTTTGATCACCTGAAATGATTAGTACGAATTCCGAAAACAGAATATCACTTTGAAATGTATAGCATACTTAAAATACTACTCCTAGTAATGTTGCTATTCTCGTTATAATTTCTATCTCTGTGCGTATAATTTCTTTTTTAATTTCTTCTTTGATCACTACATTATAAATGTGTGGATAGTGTGTGTTTGTTTAAATTAATAGCTAATTAATTTAGATTTCGAATTTGAGATTAGTTTAACTTTTAAACCCCACATTTTAATAATTACTAATTCTGCTTACAAATCACTTGGATTTGTAATTCGAAATTATTCAAGCAACCACCTGTTTTTAGGTTACAATAATTTGAAATCCTCGCTGCAAAAACACCGTTCATTCTATCGAGTTGATACAGAATAAATTCCTTTGGTTCCTATATTATAAGATATTCAAAATACCTTGTCCATTTCAGACCCCAACTACTTAGATTATTGAGATGAAATGTTGGTTTCCATACGTTCATTGACAGAAAAACGACTTAATCGATGACATTTCTCAGAAAATTATGAATAAAAATAAACCAATTCCGCTGAAATATTCAAACTAATTCCAGTTTATATCCCTCCAAATATATACGAGTATAACTTAGAATAAATTTGGTATTTAATATCTCTAGATCGAAAAAAAATATATATCACAACTTTTCCCTCGTTTTGGCCGTACAATTTATTATCTATTTATAAAATTTCTTATTTTTTATCAATACTGAATAATTATAAGTTACATCTCTTTCATGTTTTCATTTCTTTTATTTCTGTTGCTAATGAGTTGCACATAGGTACCTATTTGATAACTGCGCTAATGTGAATCATTATCAATAATAAATTATAAGTTAAATTTTTCATGTAGTTTTTTATGTGAAAAAGGTGCTTTGATGGGCATCTAGCCTGTGTACTTTTCCATAAGTCATAATAAAAAAATAAAAAAATATACAGTATAGCCTATATACACCTTATTGTAACATTTTTAGAATTGCATGAGACATATAAACTTCCGTGCAATATATACAGCACGAGAAATACTTCAATAATAATAAAAATTAAACAAGAGGGAATTGTTTTAGAAACTTGTTATGAAACTTAAAGAACAAGGTGTCCATAACATTAATGTAGAAGTGGTTCGCAAAAAAAAAAAAAAAAAAAAAAAAAAATCTTAAAAGAGTGTAGGCTACCTCCAAGCAGACAACATTCAGCGCGAGTTTTTTTACGTGTGGAACATGGTTTCAAGTTTAGTGTCTCCATGTGATCACAAAATGGTGTCAAGTTTAGAGGCTTCGAGCACTTGACTCCTGTAAACTATCTCCGTGTGAATCAGGTATATGGGTGAATGAATAGATGGTTGTGTTGCTGGTGAAGTGTCGGCGGTATCCAGCACTTGGACCGTTGATTTTGGTTTATTATGCTACATCCAGATTTGAGTGTACATGCCAATTGGCGATAAATTTTGTCTGGATTCCCCTTATTCAGGAACAGAGTTCTTTTAAGTTCTTTTATATGCCGTAAATCCATTAGACGGAATCATAAGCTTACTTCCTTTTCAGCTTTTAATGTTTTTAAAAATCCATCTATTCGGATGTAATAGCAAGCATAGTTCCCGTTATATACAGTAATAATAGAGGACGAAGATAATAAGTCGTTAATTAAGAGTATGAAGTTATGGAAATAATGTATATGTGTTTTGAATTTTAAAGTCAATGCATTATACAATGAACACATAAACAACATTAGTCTTCTCAAAGTTATGAAGCTTACTTTTACGAGTACTTTGAAGTTCTGATGATAGTCGAAGTCAGAATTTGCTTTGAAAAGCACGATGTCTTTAAGACATTTATTTGTTCATTATTATGTTAACTAGTTTTAAGAACTCCCTGTGAATTCTAGTGCCCTTCTGACGTTATCATCCCTTGAACACACTCGCACTACTTAGTGACTTACTGGAAAGGCGCTGAGCTCTGATTTGCTGCGTTCGGACATTCAGTGAGTGTGCGCGTCGGCTTCTGGAGACTCGTGTGTTTATGCAATTTTGTTATTTATGTGGCATTCATTAATTTTTGGTGATAAATTCCTGACAAGGGAAGTAATTCCTGTATTAGTAATAAGACTATTAAGATATTAACATACTATCAAACGTTTTACTGGTTTCTTAGAAGAAATGGACTTGAAGATAATGAAAATGTAGGTTCGTCGAGTTCCAAGACCTACGGAGAACAGTTTCAAGGTAAAGTGTTGCTACTCTGTTAATTTTGTTTTATTTGGAGGATTACTACAAATCTCAAGATATTTACAGTAGGCCTATATCGTAAATCGTGCAAGTCCCTGATTAATAAATCGTCATAATTTAATATTGAAAACTATGTTACGAAAATCTGTTACTTAATGCTCATATAAAACATGTATTTGACTCCCATATTAGTTAGAAATTCTTAATACATTTTTTAATATTGTAGCATCATTGCTAGCTAGATTTCATGATGGTTTTTCAACAGGCAAATGGAAATTTATCTTCGTCGTACAAGAATTGAATGTATGCCCTTTGTCTTTTGTTGACTTAAGCGGTAGCTTTGCACCATGTTGACTACATAACTCATTGATTCAAAATCCTATATGAGGGTCTAAGGACCCAAGCTTTAAAAGTAGATTTTGATTTCTGAAGTATTGTAATGAGTAATAATTATAGGCCTATTTTTCGACATTGTTTATTTGATAATTCTTAAAAAGTATACAGTAAAGGAGGCATATCTTCCTTCTCCCTCTACTGATTACCAACATAACATAGTTTACGAGAGTTCGAGGAGAATTACTAGGAAATTGGTCCATTCCTCTAATACTGCGTCCTATAGGCCCCTATCTCTTGAGTATAGGAGAAGATGGTAATATGGGGCAGTCTCATTCCACAGTCCTTAATTTGAAAATAAGGAAGTTAAAAATGGGATTTGAGGTGATCCCTTATAGGAATATAATTTGTCCTTATGTGTGCAAAGTCATAACATGATATCATTAAATCAGGTGTTATGTTTTAGAAAGTGCTCATGCCGCATAATTGGACTTCCAGAAAATAAGGTTGCAATATGGAACAGACAAATTGCCTGCGTAAATTCTAAAAATTAAGCCTGGAAGCACATTCAGTGCTTAAGATATGAACACTGGTAACACATTACAGAATTTATCTGGAATTGTCTTGATAGTTATATAAGTTTTCCATAAGTGAATGTCCTAGTTTTGTCCTCAGCACCTTTCATGCACGTTTATCAGTACCTTAGACACAAATTAGAAGGTTCTAAGACTAGTTTTGTCCTGAACATCTATTTTTCACAGGAATAGTAATGTTGTAATATGGGACAACTCTATCTCATAATACCACCACTCATACCATTGCATAAAACCTTGGATAGATTTAATTTACAATGGCATTTGATTTCCATGATGCTGGGAAATTCAAATCTATAATTCCTACTTTTTTAAGCATAAAGATAATACCTCTACTTTAATTTGTTACTGCGTAAGAGCCGAGAAAAGCACCCTCTGCAAAAACTTTTAACACTGGCGTAATGAACATGATCCCTCTCATGCACAACTCTCACTCGATGGACTTCCTGCATCTCATTGCAAAGACTACGCGAAGAGGAAAATATGCCACTGTATTTAACACAGCGCCACTAATTTCAGAAAAACAGCCCTCTCCCATTTTACAAACCCGTCCAATATTACCACCTGCTCCTCTATTATATTTTTAAGAAATAGGGGGGAACCTACAGTAGTTCATTAGAATATACAGGTAAATATAAAACGATTTTTATTTGAAATTATTTGTGGATGCTAACTAAAACCACGTTTTTATCACTATATACGTCTCACAGAAGCTAATGAAGCGAAATATGTGCCTTCTTTAGTGCAGCTGTTCCGAATAATTACATTTTCGTTAAAATATATTTAAGTAGATACAAATAGTTTGAGTTCACACCTGTGGAGTAACGGTTAGCGCGTCCGGCTGCGAAACCAGGTGGCCCGGGTTTGATTCCCGGTCAGGACAAGTTGCCTGGTTTAGGTTTTTTCCGGGGTTTTCCCTCAACCCAATATCAGCAAATGCTGGGTAACTTTCGGTGCTGGACCCCGGATTCATTTCACCGGCATTATCACCTTCATCTCAGTCAGACGCTAAATAACTTAAGATATTGATAAAGAGTCGTAAAATAACCTACTAAAAAAAAAGACAAATAGTTTGGGTCAACTAAAATGTTACAAATAATAGGTTACACTCAGTAGGACTGTATTCATTCATTTTTCAGAAGGATTCAATCATATAGGCCTGTGTACAGATATAGTGTACTATTAAACTCCTGTAGTAATACAAGAACGTTCCTGGAAGTAGGCAAATATTTATTAATTAAGATTTCTCTAATTGGACCTCACGGGTTAATACGTAGGCCTACATTAGTTCACCATGTATGTCAGGACTGGGCAGTAAGAGCGGATTCTACTCTCTCACGGGGAGCCATATGATTTCTCTTCATCCTCTTTCTTCCCCGCCGAACACCGCGCAGCGTTGATTCAGTGATGGATGAATATTAAGCATCCCCGTTTAGAGACTGGTTCCGCTCCCGATGCCCAGCCCTGATGTATGTAGCATTAATTGTTGATTGCGTTCATTCCGATACTGACATATTTTAAATCTACAGTAATTTGTTCCGACAACTTGAATTTAAGTTTTAATGGCACAGCTTTAGCAGTCTCACAGCAAAGAAACTTGACTTTGCTTGCCGCTAGACGCTGAGAGATTTGTTGTTGACAGTGTGGCTGTGGAATCCGCTTCCTCCTAGTCTGCCTAGTGCTTCGTGTTCCGCACAATTTCATTAAATTATTGTTCTGTAATCGTCATATCACACATAGCGACATACTCTTAACATCCTCTGACATTTTCCTGTTTTCTATGCATCTGCGTAATACGTAGCTCCTATAATTACAGGAACCTTGTTGCTATTAAATTATGTCAGAAGTAAAATAACACGAAAAGTTGTTTGGAAACTTACATGAAAATACATTTTAAACAGACAAGCTGTTGGCGACTAGGCTAATCTTGCATAATATTCTGTATACATACATATCTGTGAATAATACACAGGTGTATACTTATATAGAAATTATTCACGAAATTGACCCACACGTAGGAGCTCCTTATTTAGTTAATTTTCAATAAAAGTTCTTATAAGCATAGGTATGATTTCGAGTAATTACTATGTAGGCTAATAATAATTTGTGTCTTAAGAGAAGACGTAAAAATAAATGTGGTGAGTAGACAAAAAATAAACAAATATCAGAACAAACACTTGAAAGAGTACTAGTTCGTTAAATGATAAGTATACAGTAAATGATAGATAGATATGCTAAAGATAGAAAGATGGATATAGAGATAGAATATATATAGAGATATATGTAGGTAAGTAGGTAGGTAGGTAGATAGATAGATAGATAGATAGATAGATAGATAGATAGATAGATAGATAGATAGATAGGTAGGTAGGTAGGTAGGTAGGTAGGTAGGTAGGTAGATAGATAGATAGATAGATAGATAGATAGATAGATAGATAGATAGATAGATAGATAGATAGATAGATAGATAGATAGATAGATAGATAGATAGATAGATAGATAGATAGATAGATAGATAGATAGATAGATTTTCGTTTGATTAATTATTTGAATAAATCATGATTTAAATTCATTGTTGACCTCGGTAACCTATTATACAACTTCAGAGACATATATTCAAAGTTATTTTGTGTAGTATACCTGCATAAGTCAAGTGTTACATCATTACATCATGCAGTGAGCTTCTAAGTTTCTTTCCCTGAAGCTGCACATTTTTCTATATTTTGTCTTGAAAAAATTTTATTTCACAGAGCATAAAAATTAAAAGTACTTTATGAATGGCATATCTGGATCTGTACATCAGCAATGGAATTTAAACTACCAGCTAGAGCCGAAAGTTCGTAAAAGCTATGATGCCCGCAGATACAATCCGTCACTGACCTTCATGCCTGCTCGTACTCGCTCCAAAACATTACTGTCTCAGCTGGGGGAAAGGTGGAGTGGGAAGTTAAGTTGTTGTTTGCAGTGACTCAATCGAGTTATTTACGTTCAGGCCTGTGATAGGGTATGTTAGTCCGGCAAGATGACGTTACTATAGTTTTACAAGTATTTCGCCTTCTGGTTTAATACAGCTGGCTATATGAGACTGATTCACGCGTAGAGAACAGCTGATTGTAAAACATGGTCGTAAGTTTTTCTCCCCCCCCCCATTAGTTCAACCTCCTCCTGTTGGACTTGCACACCAATGTCTGTTGAAGAGGGGACGATTCTCTCTACGACACACTAGTGACTAGACAGACACAGACGTATAGTAGTGGCAAAAAAAAAATAAAATAAAATAAAATAAAAATAAAACCGGTCCAGAGCACGATAGACTGGTAACTAAGATTTTCGTGGTTCGAATCCTGCCTAGGAAGGATACTTTTTTTTTGTTCCTTATTCAAATTTATTCCCAATACTATTATAATATAGGTTTGTATTCATTTTGTCAGTAACAAAATCTTGGTCGACCTACGAAAGCCAGGTTCAAAGGGATGCATTTCTTAGGATAAGTATGCGTTTGGCGCCCTACAATTTGGAAGAAACCTTCCTTCTGCTTAAGCTGACAGAAGAATTTTGGCGGGAGTGGCAGTTCTTGTAGTTGTTATTACACTCTTATAAAAGTTTTCGAAAGCAAATTAGTTTCTCGCAAATCTAAATTACGAGTTTATAAAACATTAGGCCTAATAATGCCAGTTTTAATTTACGGATGTGAAAGATGGTCACTTACAACAAGGATGAAAATGAAATGAGAATTTATTAGAACGGAAAATTGTAAGAAAAGCATTCAGCCCAATACAGAATCAAGTGGGGTACGCGGTAGCGGCATAACGAAGCAATACAGGAAGGTCGCGGGATCGATTCCTGATGATGCCGTAGATTTTCTTCTTTGAGTTTATCCTTTCGGCCGAACTGAGGTTTACTCAGCCTCTAACAGAAACGAGTACCGGAAATAGGCTATTTCCTTGAGGGTAAAGGCTGAGGGCTGAGGAATCCTTACTGCCATTAATGCCGATTGTCTGTAAAGGTGGGAGCTTTAAGCTCTCGTCATCCTTTGGGCCGATTTGGCCTGTAATAGGGTTGACTTTACCTTACAGGACCCAAAATAAAACAGAGTAAATAAATAAATATGTTAAATCATAAGTGGATAATTTTACAGAATAGGGAAATTTATACATTATACAAAGAATCAGATACTGTGACAAAACATAAGTGCAAAAAGTTATGTCATGAGAGCTCTTTCGAATCGCAAAACAAAGCAAGTCACAGAAGAATTTCACAGTAGAAAGCGGGTTTTGGAGCGACCACGCATACATTAGTATTCTTTTAAGTAGGTTTTTAACGACGCCATATGAACTATGAGGTTATTTAGCGATGATAGCGAGAAGGTATGTGATGAGATGAGGCCGAGGATTCCACAGATTACATGACATTCGCCTTACGGTTGGGGAAAACCTTGGAAATACTCAACCAGGTAATCAGCCCAAGCGGGAATCGAACCCACAATTGAGCGAAGCACGCAAGCACCTCTGATTGAGCTACGCCTATGACTACCGAAATGTACACTAGAAGACAATGCTAGGCACATCATCTGTAAAGACAGTAGGCCTATACTTTGTTCACCAGCGAAGAGGCTGCGTGGCTTATAAGCAATAATAATAATAATAATAATAATAATAATAATAATAATAATAATAATAATAATAATTAGGGCTAAGAATTGTATGCCGTTACATTGCGCTTCATGCGCCTCTGATTTTAGATATCAGTACGTATTCAGTCTCTTTTTTATTATAGCCTATATATTTTTTATTGTTATTATTTTAAAGTTAATACTGATTGTGTATATGTATTCAATCTCTCTTTTTTACTTTATTATGTGTATTATTATTTTTAAGTTAATATTTGTATACCGGTATGTATTTTTCTGTATGTGATTTGATCCTGGTTGAGTGGAAGAGAAGGCCTGATGGGCTTAATTCTTCCAGGGAAAATAAAACTATTATTATTATTATTATTATTATTATTATTATTATTATTATTATTATTATTAATTGCGTTGGGGTGGGGGATTTCAGTGTATTTCGTTGAGCAGTGAACTTTAGTTGACCAATTACATTACGACCGAATATTGCTATTCGTAACAAGCAACATTCAACGTCTTGCAAAGAAGAATATTAGCAAGATGCCGAGGACGAAATTTGTGACAATTTCAAATGAGGAAATTTATAATTATGATACAGATTTTGAGATAAATAATGCTTGTGTAAAATATTTCAAATAGGCCCCATTGTTTCTGCAGTAGTAAAACGAAGTTTCTCTGGACATAAGGTTGTGTTTTCTAGCAACAGGCAATCATTCTCCTTAGAACATTTGAAAATGTGGTTTGTTATTCACTGCAACAGTGCGTCATGAAATGAAAAATTGTGTAAAACAGAAAGTAATACACCATCATTTTAACATAGTGAAATAAAAAGACTGATACTTGTTAATATTATGTTAGGTGTATTTTCTACAGACGGGAAATAAAATATCTTTAGAATAGTGCAATTTTTCTTTAACAAAGAAAATTAAGTCCTTAAATTTTTCTTTAGCAGATAGTTGTGTTTCGAAGCCAAAGGAGTGGCTTTCAACCACCCATATGCTGAGGACTAACTTACCGTAATGATGAGCATGAGTTCAAACGAACGAAACACACTGCGTTAACTCACCCCAACTCTGACTAAAAGTCAGAGGCGCACGAAGAGCACTGGTAGTATAACGGTATATATTTCTCAGGCCTAATAATAATATAATAACGGAGATATACTGAACTAACAGGCCGTGTAGGTCTATAAAAGCCATGAGGGTGTACTCGTATATGAGATTAGGAGATAGAACTCTTATTCTTTTATCACGATGCTAGAAAAAAGGGCGAATATTTTGACGTAAGTTCTCGCTTCAAGAAACCAAAACGTCAGAACTACTATAAAATGGGAATAAGTAAGACATAAAACTGTCCTGGAAGTTGATGACGAAGAGAAAATTCCCTTGAATCTTCTAGGAACGAACCCGTGCCATTACAGCCCGCAGTCAGACGCTATAGTAACTGCAGCAACTCTTCTGCTTTCAAATGTGAAGGCTGATCTAATTCCACTTTTTCTATTAAAAAGAAGTGGAGCATAAAATCTGGGAACTGACAAGTCAGTTTTCTTTTATGAACCGTGATTACATTTAATAGAACCTTAATTTAATGTAGTTGGGGCACCCCTGCTGGTGCGACATGACTGACGTCAACATTTCTGTATCATGTAGACCTCATGTTACTTCCATGTGATGAATTGTTGAAATGTCACTTGGCGTCCAGTGCTCATTGATAAATCGAATAGATTAGCGCGCAGCAGGTCGGAATGTTTCCCGTAATGGCTCCATACTTTACCGTTCCCGCTGGAAACAAAGCACTTACAAGACATGCAACTTGGCAATATGCAACGCCTCCTCCGTACCACTCTCACGGGCTTGTTACATTTCATTTTAACTGCAGTCTGTTATGGGCTACATATTATTATATGCCGTATCTCTTGCAATAAAATGTGAAAGAATTTCCCCGTACATTATCGAAACCCGAGAGTTTACCCTTGAAGTGTAGAATAACGCGGATATATTCATTTTCTTCTCACTCACAAGAAATATGAAAGTGCAATAATTTTTGTCGGTGAATTGACCGATAAGATTGTCGATGATGATAATGATGATAAGCGGCGAACTTCTGCCTAAGCGAACTATGCAGCTGTCTAGGGACCCACACGCAAATGGGAGAAAAAAATAATAGTGATATTTGCACAAGGAAAAGAATGTCAATTTTTCCGAACGAAAAAAGTATAGTTGGTATTTGTCTATTTCATTTCTAAGTCTGCTTGTCTATTTTCTAAAGTCGAAGTAGGCTACGTTAAATAAATAAAAAATAAAAATTAAGTTTGTCTTTTTGCTAAATTACGAAAAGCGAGCTCTGAGTGTGTATGTTCGGGCTGATGATGAATATTACTTTCTTCATTTTTTCTTTCCCTCTTTCTTTATAGATGTCTTTCATTCTTTCTTTTAGTTCCATTTGCTCATTCTTATTTTCCTCTTTGCATCATGTATCATTTTTCCTTTAATTCCTAGTTCACTAGTCTATTCATTTGTCCATTCTTCCTTCGTCATTGCATTCTTTCGTTTTGCATTTTCTTTGTTTCTTTCGTTCTATATTCTTTTCTTTGATTCTTTCGTTCTCTCCTTTTTCCTTTCTTCTGTTCTTTCTTCCTTTTTCTTTCTTTCTTCCATTTTACCTTTCCAGCTTTCCTTTAATTATTTCCTCCCCTTTTTCTTTCTTTCTTTCTTTATTCCATTTTACTTTTCCAGCTTTCTTTTTAATTATTCCCTCCCCTTTTTATTACTTCTTGATCTTTTCTTTCATTCATTCTATCTTTCTTTTCTTGAATTATTTTGTTCTCTTTTATTATTCCTTCCTTCTTCTTACTCTTTTCCATATTCATATCTTTCAATCTAACTTCTTGCTTTCCTTCCATTATTTCCTTCTCTTTTATGATTTCTTTTTCTTCCTTTTTTGAATATACGTACACTTTATTTTTCTGTAATTCTTTTCTTTTAATTCTTTTTTACTCTTCTTTCTTTTCTAAATTACTTTCATTCAGTTTTTCTGCTTAATTTTCATCACTCTTTTCTATCATTTTCTTTCCTTCACTGTGCATTCCTTTTTCCTTTTTCTGCCCTTTCTTTATCCTTTATACTTTTTAATTTCATCCTAATGTCTTACAGTTGTTCCATCATCTATTTTTCTTCTTTAAATTCTTATATTCTACTTTCTTTCTTCTTTCATTATTTCCCCCTACTATTACTTTTTCCTCTATTCTTTTTACTCTTCTTATCTCTTTTTATTTTTTATCTTTCGTTCTTTTTTGTTCTTTCTTCCCTTCGCTCTCTGATTTTCCATTCTTCACTATATTTGTTCCTTCCCATTTTTCCTAACGTGCAGAGGTTCATGTCCTGCGTAAAGCTGTCTAAATCAATATAAATAAAAAATAAAACATAGAGTTGAAGTAAACGCTCTGTTTTAACACAAGAATTTACGGTTTTATCTTAGAAGTAACATGTAAATTATATTTTTACCCTACTAAACTTCTTCATTCGGATTTTAACGTTTTCAAATTGAAGCAGATATATAAATATAATTATTAACTTTCTTGCATAAGAAAAGAAAAATTTCAACACATATTGGCATAATTATAACACGAGAAGGAACATATTATTTCATTTCACAGGATCCAAAAGTTCAACGGCTGCTGGTATGAAACATGACTTCAATTATGGCTTAAAACTATACAACAAATTAATTTCTCAGTACCCTTTTTAGTTAACATAAGTACGATTAAATTTAAACTTAAAGAAATTATTAAGGGAACTTAACATTGGGTTAGATAAATAATAGCTAAATATTAGAATTATAGCTAAATTGGTGAATATTGGTCATAAACTTTTTCAATTGTCATTGCTTTTATCACATAGGGTCTTGTTTTTGTAATCCGTGCTATTTTATTGTTTATATTGTTTATTTTGTCTTCTTTTTCTACTTATCTACAGTGCGGTTTTGAATTTCCGAAAACGAGAGTTTGCTCATACTTGGGTATATTCTTTAATTTATATTTATGTTTCGTTTAAATATTTGACCTGTTCATTTTTGTTTGATGTGTAAATAGTTTTTAATGTATTTTTTGTTTCTGTTATATTCAAAATATATTTTTGTAGTTTCTGTATTTTTTTGTTTCTATTGTATTCAAAATGTACTTTTGTAGTTTCCTGATTGTAATAATAATAATAATAATAATAATAATAATAATAATAATAATAATAATAATAATAATGATAATAATGATAATAATATTATTATTATTGTTGTTATTATTATTGTTGTTATTATTATTATTATTATTATTATTATTATTATTATTATTATTATTATTATTATTATTATAAATTTATCTAATTTCATAAAAAAGAATACAAATAAATTCTGAGGAAATGCACCGACGGTCAAGGATACAAACATACATAACCGCCACTGCTTCTGTGCGAAGAAGACGTTTGAAGAAAAACTTGTTGCATATGACATACAAATAAGCATACACGTATTTTGACATTAACACATAGTGCGCAGAGTTACGAGCGACAGCGATAACATCGCCTCATTCTTCAAACAGCGTCCTTGTACAGAGATACAACTGTCTTTTGCAAGTTACCTGAAGGTTGCATGTCTCGGCGACCGATAACCAATCACAAATTTATTACACATGGAATGAATGACCCAAGTGTTTTCAAAGAAGTTATTTCCTCACACTCATTGTGGGTGATATTTCGAACTGAAAACAGTGTAGGCCTGCTGTGCAACTATCGTACAAATAATAAGTATAACCTGGAAAAATCAACGCAAAGATAGCCTTAATATTGAATAATTTCGAGGGAATAATTGTTCTGGGGCCGGATATCGAACCCGGGACCTTTGGTTAAACGTACCAACGCTCTCCCAACTGAGCTACCCGAGAACTCTACCCGACACCGATCCAATTTTTCCCTCTCTATCCACAGACCTCAAAGTGGGCTGACAACCGTCAAGCAACCGACATTGAGTGCACACTAACTCTGTGTGACTTAAATTGTGGTTTTTCTGTTACGTACAGTGACGTGTATTATGCAAATCAAGCTTTCAGGAATAACTCTCTGTAAAGTTAATTTGAATTTAAGTCACACAGAGTTAGTGTGCACTTAATGTTGGTTGCTTGACGGTTGTCAGCCCACTTTTAGGTCTGTGGATATAGAGGGAAAAATTGGATCGGTGTCGGGTAGAGTTCCCGGGTAGCTCAGTTGGGAGAGCGTTGGTACGTTTAACCAAAGGTCCCGGGTTCGATACCCGGCCCCGGAACAATTTTTCCCTCGAAATTATTCAAATTAACTTTACGGGGAGTTATTCCTGAAAGCTTGATTTGCAGCCTTAACATTGTTTTAATTAAGAACGAATATTTTCCTCAAACAGTTTAATTACTCTTTGATTCTTCCTTCTTCGTTTGCCTTTTTCCTTCCACTCTGCATTCGCTTCTTTCTTTATCTATTTCTTGTCTATTTTCTTCGTTTATTCCTTGTCTTCTGTAATTTTATATTCTTAGTCTTTTATCCTCCTTTCTTCTGTTTCCTTTTCTTTTTTCTTCCAGGTCTTCATTTCTCTTCGGCTTTGTACTTCTTTGCTTCTTTCTAGCTTCGTTTCCCATTGATTCACTTCCTTCTTGATTTCTTCTTCTCTTGTGTTCCATTTCGTTTTGTTTTTCTTTTTTTTATGTTTTCGTTTATCACGTTATTGCTAAATATGTTTCCTTTCATGACATCTGGTGTTATTTCCTTCTTCCCTTATTTTCTTCGCCCGCGGTCGGTCCTAGTGGCCTCTTGCAGTCCAATTGCTTATTATTAATTCGTGGCGCACACGACACCGCGCCTCGCATCCATCATCCGCCTTTGATCGGCGCCGCGTTGCACGGGAACTAGCGGACCGGCTCTGTCACACTGCATGAGTCCGCAGGGCCACGCCTTCAAATTCTGCCGTTTTCCAGGAATCTACGGAAAATGTGTTAACATTTCTGTGAATGCCATGCTATTTTTTTTTGTGAAATTTCCCTTAATTTTTCTTTGTTAGATCGCTAGTGTGATGTTCGATAGAAGATATGTGCGTAGCTTAGGTGAAAATTAGACGTAAATAATACGGCATGGAAACTTAATCAGGCCATAAAAGGACATACACTACCGGTCAAAACTTTTCGATCGGCTATGAAAATAATTATATACTTTATTTCAATGTAGAAACACATCGGAAAAACTAAGTAGACCAACAAAATAAATATTTTCTCTCTCTAGCATTATGATATGATAGAATATTCAAAACGAAATTCCTGATTTAACCACAAAGCCATAGTTGTGATAGGTGATCGAAAACTTTTGACCGGTAGTGTAAATTTCTTCTTTCTCGGAGTATCGAGACCTGACTGGTGAGACTGTAATGTTATCATTTGTGATCTTCTTTCCTCATTGATTAGGCGACGCTATCTGTTCCTGTCTCAGGTCTTCCCAGTGTTTCTTGGGACGTACAAAGTGTCTCTTGGTCGGTAGTATTATCTTGTTTAGAAGTTGATATTGTCACTTAGCTTTCCTGGATTCTGCTGTGTGCAAATGTCAAATACCATTTGTGTGGCGGAAGCATCTGTATAGCGGAATTAATTAATGTGAAGATGGTGGCTAGTAGAGTTGAACTCTGACGCGCACGAGAAGTAACTGGCTAATAATGAATGAGAAATAAATAGCTAATTTTGCCTGACAAGTAACTAGCTAATTTTGCCTAAAAAAATTTCATTCACGGACGATTTATTTTAAATTACAAATGTTGACACGTGCATCCCAGCTTTACTTCCCTTACAAAGGGAATCATGCTTTCTGTTAAGTTTGGACCCGGAACTTTGGAGATAACAGCAACGAAGATGATTTAGAAGTTAATGTAGACAGGATTCATATCGATTGTAATATATTCTCTGATTTTTACAAGCATAGTAGATGGCTGTACTGCTATGGATATGTGGAACCTTCTTCGATACCAATTTCAGGCATTGGGTCCAGAGATCTTTCGCTGATTACTTAATCCATGGTACTTGTTTACTAACGTTTTGAGAAATAACATGGTATAGCAATTTTCTCTTTATTTTTGTGTGATAAATAAATGAAGATGAAAGGGGATAATAGCAAAGAAAACGGAAGTGTTCTAAGGAAACATGCGTGAACATGTTTCTTTCAACAGGAAGGGTTTATTATTATAAAATAAATTGGTCCAGATCCAGAGCACAGTCATGGCGTAGGTATTCAGTACGTCACCTACTGCATTAAATTTTAGTTGCGGTTTTAAATTAAGTTTCTGGCGTTTAAATTTTTGTTTATTAATTGGTAATCGGGAATAAAATTGAAATTTATTTTATTTTAGTTCGTTTTATCAATGAGAATTGGTCTAAAATAAATTTAATTGCATTAATTTCAGACCTATTTATGCACTAACAATCATATTGACACACGAACTAACTTTGAAAGCAAAGCAAATATATCCTAACACAAGCCCCAAAAGGCTTTAGGGTTGTGAGATAGAAAGTTACCACCTCAAGAGACAATGTGTATCATGTGACAGTAAAGCCTTGGTTTTTCTGAACCGACGCATGCGACGTGCGAGGTCCAGGTGCGAGGCCTGCCTCGCACAAATCTGGACTACACGAGAGATAGTGAGTGGTTTCTATAATTGCGAGATACGCAGACCTCGCATCTCGCAGTTATAGAAACCACTCATTATCTCTCGTGTAGTCTGGATTTGTGCGAGGCGGGCCTCGCACCTCGCACGTCAGAAAAACCAAGGCTTTAGATATCAGCCCTACGCGCTTTCCGTCTTTGCTTCCAAGGAAAACTCCGGAAGTCATTTCTACTGGAGGCTGAGTGAACCCCAGAGTCATAGTGCGGACTGAGGGATTAGATCAGTGAGGAAAAGCTATGACTCTATCAGGAATCGAACCCTTGTTGTTCCGTCTTGTAGCGAAACGCCTTAATAGCGACTTTGGACTTGTGACACCATACCATTTCAGTTAACGAATGACACATTCAAGCCTAGCAGAGAACTAACTGTCGTTACTTGTTTAAAATTTTTAGGGAGCAGAGAGGTTTAAACTACGATTTTATTCAGATTTCGTTTTTATGACATTTCTTCACACTTGTAGGAAATGGGGTACAAAACGAATGTTCTTTTGCCTTTAGTTTTGAGGAAAGGACAGTTTCAGCATTCAATGTTTTTCCCGTCTCATAAAACGAGTAAAATATTTGTTACTAAAATGTTCGGTTCCTTGTAAACTAAACTGTATTTTAATTTTAAAGGCGTTAGCTGTCAGAGGATATATTGAAACACATAACACTCATTTCAACAGTCGAACGTGGGTTCGGCTCCACCTACCGTTTAACATAGGCTTAGTAATTAAACTTTGATTTAAACTTGAATATACAGCACCTTAAAGGTATCACGAAGCATGAATACCATCAAACTCATCTGCAGTTAGGATGCGCATCTAACCCTCAATTAGTTCAGTAACTGGGATCGGCCTCATAAGAAGCGTGATGGCTTGCTTAGTAATGTAAGTATTCAGACTTACATAGGTACAGTTCATCTAAAGTTTTTTTTTGTAGTTAATTTTGGCAAGTATTGGTGTAATCCTTTAAATTGAACTATAAAATGTTCGTTTTAAACCTATCCCTGTTTTTCTAAAAAAATATTAGAATACTCAACATTCTGTGCTTACGTAAGCGTAGTTAATTAAACATATTTACATTGAGTTAACAATTAATAGATACATAGCTATACTATACTACATATCTTTACGTAGAACTACTGTGTGGTGCGATCACCTGTTCACAAGGGTATAGCTTTGCATATTTTTACGTAGCACGTGCAAGTGGAGCGAGAAATGAAACAAGGAGAATATATGGAGAACAAGGAGAGTACAAGAGTAATAAAAAGACGAGAACAAGGGGAAGACAAGAAGAAGAAGAAGGAACACACAGGTTGGAAAAGGGAAAGACAAGAAGGACAAGGGGAACACAAGGAAAAGAAGGGGCACGTAAGGAGAACAAGAGGAAGAGATAAACAGATATCAGTGCGGATTCTGACTTCGAATCGAAGACTTCTGCTGCTCAGGCTCGCTTGTCTCTACCAAAATTATCTTCAGCAGCCTTCAGGCGCGTCGAAGAGAAATGTGGCTCTAATTGCAACAGCCGCAATGCCTGGGACAGAAGTTACAGATCTGCCATGTCACACTCAGGCAGTTGAAAGATGTGTAAAAGTGGTAACTGATGCAGCTAAATCGGTGCCTGGACAAGAAATTAGAGTCGCTACATACGAGCAAGACTGCGATCAAGAAAAATGCCACGTTTCGAAACTGAGTCCGACTATGTAGTGTAAAACTAACAGTAGACACTGCAGTACATTAGTACGGGTGGGGGTAGGGATAGGGGTTGGAAGCCCAGTCGCCTACTCTTAGTAATTATTTCTGAGTGAATTTTTAAAGATAGCCTATAAGCGAAGAGCTGCACTACAAAAAGAATCTGAAAACACACATAGCGCATTAGACTTGAGAAATTTTAGAGCTGATGCGGAGACACAGGATATTGTCGAATTAGTATTATCTTTTTTGCGGTCTTTCTGCCACAAGTCGCAACTTTTCCGCACTAGCCACCTTCATTTTTCGAAAAAAAAAAAAAAAAAAAAAAAAAAAAATCTTTATGCATGAGGAGGAAACTCAGTCTGCGAATGGAACTGTAAGTAGGTCTAGATCCGAAACGTTGGAAATGTCAAGCTCCAAGACATTGTGGAATACTGGAAAACCTAATCCGATCAGTCATCCTGAAAACCTAAAAACTCGTTTAACTTCAAGAGAGCTACCGGCGTAGCTCACATGCAAACATTCTTATGGGGGCAGATAAGAAAATTAATTTTTTTCTTCCACCATATTAATAATGTCAAAATGAGTGCTTATACAAATTTTGGCCACTCGACCACAATTATGAGAGCCGTAAAAATTAAGTTCGCCAGGGGCCGTTAACACAAAAAGAAAACACAATTTCATTGGAAATATTTATTGGAACAGAACAGCAATTGTTGAGGTATTTATCAACTATTCTCCGCCGGAATTGCGATATTTGTCATATCATGGGATCGACAGAGGTGCAGACGGCTGTCAAACGCTGGTTCCGATTCCAGGCGGCTGACTTCTACGACACAAGGATACAAAAATTGATCCCGTGATATGACAAATATCTCAATTCCAGTGGGAGATATATTGACAAATATTGCAACAATTGCTGTATCTGTTTCAATGTATCTTTCCATGCAATTGTGCTTTTTTTCTGTAAGCGGCCCCAGGGAAAATCACTTTCTGGACGATATCGTAATTGCGGTCAAGTGACCAAAATTTGTATAAACACTTCTTTTGACATTATTAACATGGTGGAAGAAAACAAATTTACTTTCTCATCTGCCCCCATCAGAATGTTTGCTTGTCAGTCGGTTGAGGAGCTTGCCTGCCAATCCAAAGGTGTGCTCGTGCGTGGGTTCGATTCCCGCTTGAGCTGATTACCTGGTTGGGTTTTTTCCGAGGTCCTCCGAAACCTAAGGCGAATGTCAGGTAAACTATGTTCCTTTAAATAAAACAGAAAAAAAACTCAACAGACCTTTCACGATAGGTACCGTATGCATTTTCTTGAAGAAACTTGGAAATATGTATATGCAATATATAACACTTTCATCGAGATAAGCTTTGCTATGTGCAATTAGGTACATGTAAAATATTTAACGAAGGAAATATTGTCAGAGAATATCACATTACATGTTTGAAAATAGTTTAATCATATAATTTTCATGTAACATGTATTCTGAATATAAATCGGATTTTAATATATTATAAATATATGGATGAAGTAATATTAAGTGAGATACGTTTGATTCTCTTGAAAATACAAGCATGTCTCACGTATTTGACTAGTTGCCAATGAAAATAAAATCGAGTAGGTTGAGCTCTGTGACTGTATCAGTTCACATCACAGTTTTGTCTCTCAGTTTCTGTAGTACTTTTTTTTAATGGGAGGCTGAGGCAGCAGAACCGTTTTGGCAGTTATATTGAAAATGAAAGCCTATTACCTCCTTACGGGATTAAACCTCGTCCTTCTATTGCAAAGACAACCACACTATCGAAAGAACTGATTCTAAGTGTCTGCTTTAGAATAAGAGACTTTTGAAAGTAGAAGTAAATAATTATAAAGACACTTGAAGTTTCAGACGTTTGAGGTGCAAGTAGAAAGAAAGCTCAAATTGGTTGTAAATTACTGAACTCATAATGTTGCTCATTTTATTTTACTATCACAATTAATTATTTCTCCACACTTTTTCTATTTCGAGTTGAGATATTTCACAATATTTCACATCGGGGCACAAGTTTTTGTATTCCATTATCTCCTTTCAAGTCTACAACAAATATTCCGAATCAATAAAATTCGCTGTTGAATTATTGTTACGGAAATCATATCTCCAAGAAGTCACTAGATAGAAGATTAATGTCCACACCTGTGGAGTAACGGTCAGCAAGTCTGGCCGCGAAACCAGGTGGCCTGGGTTAAATTCCCGGTCGGGGCAAGTTACCTGGTTGAGGTTTTTTCCGGGGTTTTCCCTCAACCCAATATGAGCAAATTCTGGGTAATTTTCGGTGCTGGACCCCGGACTCATTTCACCGGCATTATCACCTTCATCTCATTCAGACGCTAAATAACCAAAGATGTTGATAAAGCGTCGTAAAATAACCTATTAAAATAAAATAGAAGATTAAAATGCTGACTTGAAGACATGAAGACATCATGGGAGTCCAGCGCTGTGGAATAACGGTTAGCATGCCTGACCGTGAAACGAGCGGGCCCGGGTTCAATTCCTGATTGGGTCAAGTTACCTGGTTGACGTTCTTTCCGAGGTTTTCCTCAACCCATTAAGAGTAAATGCTGGGTAACTTTCGGCGCTGGACCTAAACTAATTTCGCCGACATTATCATCTTCATATCATTCGGACGCTAGATAACCACAGCAGTTGATAAAGCATTATAAAGTAACTCATTATAAATATAAAAAAGACAGTTGGAGTAAGTTGAAATACTGAGAAATTAATTACAGAAAATACTTCGAAGTTGTAAACTGAGATGGCATTGTTCTCACTGTAGGTAGTGAATAGAATATACATAGACAGCTTACATACAGTACGTGAAATTTTTCTTTCTTTCTTATCCGTTTTACTTCTCCCGTAGTACCGACTTACAGATCACTGCGGTATAGGCCTATATGAGGGAGGATAGTGTTTCTGAATCAACACTATAGAACGTTGGAGTTTATAGACTTCTTCTTAGCGGACATCCTCCGTCTTTGTAATATAATTAAAATACATTATTTACGTATATTCTAACGTATATAAGATAACAAAAGTAAATCTATTCCTTTTATTCGGTTATTGAAAATACATTAATATAGACTATGTTTATTTATAAGCAATATAAGGCGATTATATTTGAAGCGATGCTCAGTTACAGTTGTGTTATTTTATGTACATTAGAAAATACGTAAATAACTTATTTTAGTTACTCGTATATTACAAAGAGGGGGATGTCCGCTAAGAAGATGCCTATATACCCAATGGTATTTTCTACGCTCCGAACGCTCTATAGACAACTAAAAATTACGGGTCTGTCTAAATGTGGGATTGGCACAACGCAAGACCATCGCTGAGACATCACAGGACAATCACAAGGCAACGAACAATCATCCAGTTTCGTAGCAGGAAGATAAATGTCTTTCATTGCCTGCGCTGGGAATAGAACCACAGACCACTTAGATGGTCGGAGCGTATTCTACGTCAGAGCTACCGCAGAGGACGTATATGAGATGTATAGATTATAAAATATTGTCATTTCAGTCGTTCAAAATTAATCGAAACTTGCTTTCTGAATTCTCCTCATATAGGTCCTAGGTACAAAAGGAGTTGTCATTTTTCAATGCACTGGATTTAGCGATGAAGTATTAGCAGTTTAATCTTCCAGTATTTAGAAATACTGGAGCTTTCATTGGAGACAGCAGGGCAGGACGACATGTTCTTTTGCATAAATGCAGGTTGGAGAGAGCAAAATTTTTAATCGAGGTGTAAGGCGAGACAATCCTGACCTGTAGCTATTCGCAATGTGACAATCTCTGATGTTCTTGGGTGTTTGATTATTAATATAATTTCAGTGTTACTACATTATATACAGGGTGTTTCCGAGGTGGTGTTACAAACTTTCAGGAATGATGGCGAAGGGCACATGTATCAATCTGAGATAAGGAACCATGGACCGGAAATGACTGAGTCGGAAGTTATAAGCAAAAATAGTTGTGTGGAAATGGAATTGTAATTTGGCACCACGTGCCCTCCTTCCCTTAATCTTTGGAACATTCGTGGAAAGATGGTATGGGCCGGATGTCTCCTACGTGGGTACTTGTACCGATACAATCTGTGAGCTTGTTTACTGTTCCCATTGGCTCATCTGCTTATTCCGCTCTCGTGTACTCCTCCATTTCACTAGGATTGATCGACTGGACACTGCAACTTGTACACATACACTGCTTATACATACATACACTGCTGTCTACAGACGTGCATATCAGGACCGACCATGTCCGTTACATATTACGCTATCTGCATTGCTTTAGTGTAGTTTCCTGTCCCCATCCCTCAGACAGAATGGAATACTGTAAGTAGACAACGTAAACAACGTCAAATGGATACAGTATGTGTAAGATGCACAGATAAATACACATAAATAAGGTGTACAGAGGAATAAAATTATTTCATTTTCACACAAATATTTTTGCTTGTAACTTTCGACTCGGTCATTTCCGGACCATGATTCCTTATCTCAAATTGATACATATGTCCTTCGCCATCATCCCTGAAAGTTTGTAACACCACCTCGGAAACACTCTGTATATAAAAGATCTTTCACTTCTTGTATATATACATTAAGGCAGTGAGATGGAGAGGAGAAGCGTTGCAAAATTTATGTCTTATTGCGAAAATATATGATCATTTAAAATTATGTCAGTATTAAATTAGCAAGTTACTATCAGTCCATTAATGAAGTTTATCGTTTTCTTTTTCAGCAATATAACGTCTTGTAGTAGGATGCAATAATACGGACATTCATGATCTTCAAAATCACTTTCAATCAATTGAAACCAGAATCTAATAACTTACAACACGAGAGAGAGTCTAGCATCTCTTGTACATGAACTCTGTGGCTGTGAAACATGGACTCTGAAAGAATAGGACAAAAAGATAAAAGTCTGTAGCAGCTGGAACGAGACTCTTTAATAGGTTATTACAGTTTATGTTTAGAAGAAAAAATAAGGCATGGCGACTCAGAAGAATAAAGTTTACTAACGATAAGAGATAGACAAAAGAGTATTTACCAACAAGGGAACAGGATGGAAGATCAGAGAACAGGAATTTATTAATCAACAAAACTCAACCACATTAATACATAAATAACATATAACGTTATTTTAACAATAAGTTACATAAACAACAACAAAATGAACATATACAAGGTGAAACAATTACAATGTTCAGATTTACAGAAGTATTTAATAAATTTTAAAGAAGGAAAATTTCGTCTAAAAGGCTGGATTAGGGAAGAGTACCTAAAAACGCTCATTACATTTCCGCGTTCAATGGCTATACTTAAGCACAGACACAAATAATTAGTGCATCGGTGAACACCAGTAATTAAGATCAAAATTTGACCGATTTGAGATACCAAAACTTTAGCGTCATGACTCCAAGGACCGAAGGAGATAAAGATATAATAACATCTAAAAGATGTTCATATTTATTGACTTTTTTCTTCACGGCTAATTCAGCAGCAGACGCTGCGCTTCTGGAGGTATTCGGCAAGTGAGATGGAGCTAGAGTGTCAAAGCAAGTGGAGTCCCAAATTAAAGATTTTCCTCTGGACCAAGGAATTAAGGTGAGACCATCGGGTCGTTTACCATCCGCGCGACTAATACCTGGTGGTTCCAAAAGAGACAGGATGTCACAAGAAGTCATAGGTCTTTTAATGTTATCATTGAGTGATGTATGTCTGGGAATGCGAACCTTGCTCCTCGCACAGCTGAGTGCATGATGGCCAGAAATATCAGCAATTCCTCCGCAAGTACATTGGTGTAGTTGGCAGGGTTTACAACCAAGGCGTAAAGCCATTGTGATTTTAAAGCATGTACTATCTATTAGAGTACCGATGTGAGGTGTTCGGAATGAAAGAAGGAAGGAGTTCATCCAAACTTTTTTGGAAAAAAAAAATAACATCCCACTGATTTTAAAATCAAGGATGGGCAGGAGGATAAGCTGTTAACAGCTTTACTGACTTAAAATAATTACAGTTTGATAAAATAAATTTCGGATAACCCAGGAAGAGTTGGAGATATAACAGGTTCCAGAAAATCTAATGCGCACTACTAATGTTGTTAATGATGATGATGATGATTATTATTATTATTATTATTATTATTATTATTATTATTATTATTATTGTTTGCGAGGAATTAAAATTTGTTCTTAATAGAATGATGATTATTAGAGAATATAAATGAAAAAAGTGTTAAACATTGAAACCACTGTGACTGAAAGAATTAAGCTATAAGAAAACTCATGAATGAAAAGACTGGCAGAGAGTTTGTGCAGTGTCTTTCTCGTAATTATTCGACCTAATTATTATGCAGCGGAGGTGCTTCACACTATTAATCTCTGTCGGCCAAATTGCTCGAGTCTAATTTATGTTTGTTTGACATGTTTATTCTTTTTAACCTTCGCGTGTACGCCACAGAGATTAACCTGCGTAAAATGTAAACTTCTCCCCCTCACCACTCACATGCATGTACACATACAGGCTTAAATGAAATTTATTAAATATGCAACATACCTGAACAAACATTTAACAATTTATGCAAAGGCAGTAAATAGAAAGCTTCGTGATTAACTGCGTAGTCATTTGCATTTGTAGCCTCTTCTTTCACTAAAAGACGTTAAATTTACTTAGAAAATGGTGAGTAATGTATATATTTACGAATGATGACGTGAATTTAACAAATCGTTCACTTCTTGTGGCAATTCGTGCCAATATCCCATTCTTGTGATTAATTCAAAATCCATTTCGTAACATAATTCAATGTAGTAACATTCCCACCACAGAAGTATGAATACATTATTCTGTTCGTAGCCATGTATTCCAGCAACTTCTGTATATACGTAGTCTTTTTTAATGGAGAAGGTGAAGGAAAAAAGAAGTTTGCGTTAAACTTTTTCTGTTGCTAGTGAGATACATCACGTTTTGAAGGCTGAATCTATATTCCTATTCAGATGAAAGAAGGTAGGAAAATAATAAAAGTAATCTACTCGTTGGTACCATTAATTGTATTCCGGTCATTCAATTGTATTCACAATTTCAAGTCATATCGCACGCTGCCGCTAAGTGGCTCTTCTCAGAATTGCTACTGCTTGAAAAACATTAAAATTAAAGTGGAGTGTGTGTCAAGCTCGGTTGCACTGCACGTGTGAAAGTCTCCATTTAAATTAATGCTTTGCGAGAAGTGTGATGATGAGTAATGCCATGGAATGGAGACAAGGTCAATATTTGTTCTTTGAAAATTTTACATGTATGATTGTGAGATGCCTAACTCGATTCGTTTAAAGCAAATTATGTGTCAGTATTTAAACTTTAGTAACAAAATTTTATTTTTAATATCTGACAAGCAAACATTCTGATGGGTACAGATAAAAAAGTTATTTTTTTTTCTTTCACCATGTGAATAATGTAAAAAGAAGTGCTTATACAAATTTTGGCCACTTGACCGCAATTACGAGGGCCGTAAAAAATAAGTTCGCCAGGGGCCGTTAACAGAAAGAAAACACAATTTCATTGGAAAAATTTGTTGGAACAGACACACCAATTGTTGAGCTACTTTTTAAACATATTCCCCACCGCAATTGAGACATTTTTTATATCATGGGAACGACAGTGAGTTGCAGAAGGCTGTCAAACGCTGGTTCCGATCCCAGGCGGCTGACTTCTACGACACAAGGATACAAAAATTGATCCCATGGTGTGACAAATGTCTCATTTTCAGTGAGGAATTTGTTGATAAATATCGAAACAATTGCTGTATCTGTTTCAATACATATTTCCATGCAATTGTACTTTTTTCTGTAAACGGCCCCAGGGAAAATCACTTTCTGGACAGCCTCGTAATTGCGGTCGAGTGGCCAAAATCAGTATAAGTATTTCTTTTGGCGTTATTAACATGATGGAAGAAAAAAAATAACTTTTTTATCTGCCTCCATCAGAATGTTTGCTTGTGAGTTAATGAAACGAAACACTTTATTTCGATTACAAACAAATACTTGAGAAAATATATTTTTATTATTAAAATTACAATAAAGTCCAAGTACCATAGAAAAGAAAATATTACTGTAATTGAGTATTGGGACTTTCACCTTATCTCGTATTTGTCCGAGAGCTAATAGCCTCAAACCGTCAAGGGCTATGGCTGTCACCGAGACTGGTGGATTCCCAGACGAGTTTTTATGTCTGCTAAGATGTCAACATTTCTGCTGACAACCGAATATTTAATCATTGTCTTGTTAAACTTTTGTTCAACCAAAACAGAGCCATAAGAAAATTTTCACTCTTAAGAAGAAATGTTTCAGTGAAGGGTGAGGGACTGTTGTGGCGATCTCACAAGACGTGGGCAATAAAATGGAACAAAAGGACGCGTTTGATGAAGCGGTCGCGACTTGGAGCGCGTCTGTCAGCAGTTTTGTGTTCAAGAAATTTGTTGTGGCAATATAGAGCAGCTGTGAACACGGTTTCTGTCCCCAGGATTTGTCAGTTGGTGCCAACTTCCAAACCAGCGTCGCTGCGTCTCCTTAAAGTGTTTTTCACCAAGCGTTTTAGAGGAGAGGTTCTGCAGCGTGATATATAACAGACACAATGAAGGGACTGTAGATTAAGATCAGAAATAATTTTCTGTGATGTGTGTGTCTGTGTGTGCATGTACGTACGCGCTCACGTGAATGGTGCTACATATTTTTCTAAATATACGCTCAATGTTACCGTACTACCTTTATGAAAATTCCCTCACAAAATACTATACTTAACCTGAAATGTCCCTATACTTCGTTCCATAATGTCTGGCAGGAGAAGTAAATATTGCCGGCAGAAGAGGAGAGAAGTATAATTGCTATTCAGCCAATAGCAGAAGTCTCATTCCACGCTTCTTTTGAAGTTGGGCGGGGGTAGAACATTTAAGACCGGACAACTTCATGTCAAACGTGGAATAAGACCTCTGCTATTGGTTGAATAACAATTAATAAGGTCAGTTATACTTCTTTCCTCCTCTGCCGGCAATGTTTACTTCTCCTGTCAGACATTATGGGACGAAGTATAAATATGCAGCATTAACAGCTAACGAGAAAATATTTAAGTTTATTGAAATATGTATAAAAAACGTTAAATACCTACATACTTAATATAGTGTTTTTATATATCCTACTGTAATATACTACATGGAAAAGCGAACTTCCGACGCGGAAAATAAGTGCAACAACACAGTGACATCATCGTATCGTAACAGCGCCCTGACCTACATGACCAAGTCGGAAGTTTGCCTTACCAGGTTATACTTGTGTGTGTGTGCGTGCGTGCGTGCGTGGGTGCGTGTGTGTGTGTATACAGAGTGATTCACAAAGAAACTCATAACTTTAGGATTTAGTTTTTGAAGCACTTCAGAGTAAAAGAGCTCATATGAATATAGGTCGGATTTCGAGCGGTTACAGAACTAATTTATGACTATTTTAATATCAAAAGCTATTTACTTCACAGATCTAACATGTTTAGGAAATTTAGGGAATATGTTCACAGAACCATCAACCAGGTTTTCACAACCACGAAAACCCAAAAACATACCAGGTTAAAAGCTTATAAAGTTCTAGCAAGACCTGTCCTCATGTATGGTAGTGAGGCCTGGACTCTCCGAAACTCAGATGTTCAACGCCTAACAACTGCGGAAATGAGAATTCTAAGGAGGACTGCCGGCTACAGCTTGCTTGACCACAAAAGGAATGAACTAATTACAAAAGAATTGAAAATTACAACTATTTATGAACATCTCAACCACTATAGACAAAAATGGCTTAACCATGTCAATAGGATGGACCGTTCCAGACTCCCAAAACAAATTCTCCGCTATATGCCACATGGAAGACGATCTTTGGGACGCCCCCTGAAAAGATGGAAGGAGACCGAACAGGCCACTAGGCCTAACACCTGCAAGGACGATGACGATGATGATGTTCACAGCTGCATGTTCACCTACTGTCATTGTAGTCGAAGACGATGCTTATAGTTTATTTTCAAATGTGTAATCCTCTTCATCAATACACTTTTGCGCTCGTGTATGAATCGCGTAGCCTATCGCTAGCGTCACTACTGTTGATATTAATTTGCCTTGACTTTCACATCCAGTGTGCGAGCTTAGCTTCTGTAATCTTAATTTCAATAATACACTCTCTCACACAGCGATCTGATGATTTATGAGTAATGTTTTGGCAAATTCATGGCACAAGAGTTCATATTGGTATTGCGGAGTTCATGGTGATGAGTTCATTTTTACCAAATAAATAATCATAGTTCTTTTAATCGTTCGAAATCGGATCCATGATCTATGAACTGTTTTTACTCAAAGTAGTTTCAAGAAAAATGTCCTAAGTTTTAACCTCTCTTCGTGAATCATTCTGTTATACGTATATCAATGTCTTGCAATTGATTGAAAATTATCATTTCACAGTGTGGATTCAACCGTGGGCACTCTTCAATATTATTGTGTGCAGTAGGGTCCGTTAACATTACCAGTAGGCCTATTTTAACTTTTGTACTTCAGTAATGTACTTTATGGAAATATTGTCTTTACTCTCCCATGAGTCATGGTGGAAGTTTAAAAATAATTATTTTCGAACCTTTAGATATTCTCTCTTGAAAGTTGTTTCATCCTTAACGTATTTCTTTTCCTTTCTTATTATGCGAGATATAGGAAAAAATAATGTTGTGTTGCTGAAAAAAGTCAGAGATTTTCAAGCAAATACAGGTTTCGATATCCATAATACGAAAAAAAAAAAATGGATTTCGGGATTATCTGTCCTTGTACACGTACAGTAATATTTTTTAAGTATTGGGTAGATTTCGTGCATATTCAGTATTTTTAATTTATCCGGAAATGAAGATGAAATAGAGTTCTAGTAGAAAATAAAAAAAATTGCATTTAAAATTGTCACACGATAGCTGTCTGCTTCAAAATAAAATTAAACATATTCTTATTCATTTTTATGTCGCATAAAATAAACTGGCAAATAAAATAGTGTACTGAAAATCAAAGCGATATTTATAGTTTGAGAGAAATTACCTTTATAATTATTTATTATTGGTTCCAGTTTCGCGTCTAAGTTCTAACGCCACAGGTAAAAGAAAATCATCCCAACAGAACACACCGCTGAGCAGTGTCAAATGGATTATTTTTGACGTTTGTATTCGGCTGGTAAGTCACCTCAAGTCCGATGAGACACGAATGGGACAAAACATGTCTCGAAAACTGCTTCGGGCGGCCATTTTATGCGTAGAATTCCGTGAGGTCTGACTCGATCCGGACGTTTGAGGTGGTCGATAAAATGACGAGACGTGTACTCTTTACTCTAAAAACTATTAATTAATTAATTAATTAATTAATTAATTAATTCATTCAATAAAAGGAATAAATTCAAAACATTTCTTTCGCTAATTTCGCCCAAAACCGCCCTCGCTGACGAACGTAGTTCTACGTCCATAAATTCTCCGGTTCACTTCACTAGCAAACCACTATTGCTTTTATTCACAATGGATTAGTTGTCATTAGTTCTAATCTTGGGCTTGGGATTGTATTGAATGTCTGTTAAATGCAATTTTAAAAACGAAATTTTACCTTCTTATATTAGTGCGCAGGAATTTTTTTCACTTAGGCTATGTGTCTTCGAATGATAGTTCAAGAAAATAAACTATAAATAAGAACGTCATTCGTGGAACGATAAAGAATTGTTGTTGGGAAACATCCCGAAAACGTAGGTGTCATCTTCGTAAACACTAATTTTTTTTATTTTTTATTCCATCTACAGAATGGACGGACGGCAAATCCTCCTGTTCTACAGCCTATCGACCTATTAGTGTAGAAGTCTATGGGGAAGATGGCATGAGGTGAGTGAAGTCAAGTCATTAAATTAATATAAATAACACAAATTGCTCTGGAAGGTCACCAGATTTGACCGACAATATATCTACCATCGGGTATAGGCAATTGTAAATGATGGATCTAGCAAAATGCTTCCACGTATTTTCGATACCAATCACTCATTGAGCTTTGTACAGTGTTGTAGACACATTTGGCTGGGCGTCTCCGTTTGATATCATTCTATGTCATGTTTTGATATTAACTTATATAAAATGAAGATAAAATAAGAAAAAATGGCGTTAGTAGGCATAAAGAAATTTATAAAGTTTACGGGAATGAAACAACCCGGGAAAAATCATCACCCACCAGAAACAATTTTCCGTTCAACGCTAAGATCGAACCGATATTCAAAGAATAACAAGCTCTTCTACTGTAGTAGTGGGCTACCCAAAAGCAATATAAAAATCTCTACACTTGTTCGTTTGAATGCCTGTTAGTTCGAGCAAGTCCATATAAATGTCACTTTTGCATTCTAATAAACATCTCTATACTAACCTAATATAAATTGTATAGCATACGTATTTCTTTTCTTCTCCATGACTCACCTGGTAGCATGTCTGACTAGAAATCGAACCAGCACGAATTTTATGTTCTTTCAGATAGCCTAATGGATTTATATCTCCTTTCCATTGAGATTGAGTGTTTCCTTATCTTGTGACTCTCTGCTTATATTAGGGCTAAATATAGAGAAATTATTGAGTCGCTGCAGAAATAAATTTCGGAATTTTATGAAATATAATGTAGACTATTTTATTACATGCTTTTATTTGGCTGTTGTTAAGTTCTAAAACTACCATTTAAAATTAACGTCAGCTATAATTACTTAATAATTATCCACAAATTAATTATTTACCAAAAATGACACTAGTTCTATATGCGTTTCATCATAATATAGGTGTAGTGAAGGCAAACTCAATCTGCTTTTATTCCAATAATATGTCGACGTTTCCGGAAATGAAATCTTGACAAGTATTTCCCGCTGAAGTGGGTAAACCATACGTACTTGATATTTGCTTATATTGTTGATAACAACGATAATAAATTTCGAACAATGTTTTTAAACCATAAGCTATCTATATATAGAACCTACGACGATTGGCAAAAATAGAAACGAAGTATTTCAATGTTTTAAGAAAACTTTAAGTGTATACCATGTTCTACACTTACGTTTTCAGAAAGTATTTTGTAGTATAACATTGCCCTACAGGTTTAAGCAGGAGAGTTTTTGTTTATTTCTTTTGGCTTTTTATTATTTTTCCGGTCTCTGACATTCATCATGCTTTTTAACAGCCTTGCTAGCTCAGTTACCAGAGCATTGGATTACATTACTGCGGACCAAGGTTCGAATCCCGGGGACGGAGGAGTTGTATTGTTGTAGACAAAGCCAAAGTTCCGAGGGGTTTCCTCGGGATTCTCCCGTTTCCCTCCATCATTCCACCGCCACTCTCCATTCCAATAGGCCTGTTCGTTATCATTCTATTAGCATTACCAAAACGGTGCGGCGTGATGTAGTATTGTGACTGACGTACAGATGGCATTAGTCTGGGAAGGCGTGGTACGCTTTCGAGGGTGATGGAGGACAATGTTGTGGGGCACATAAGAACCCTAAACATGTGCAAGCTGAATTGGCATGTGTAATCATATAGCTGAGTCACTATAGCTATCTGCAAGAGCTCGACCATAAGACTTCACCATCATTTCTACGAAAGAAGAAGATACAATAAGCCTACGAGAGATTGCAGTACTAGTCTTAAGGGCCCTACACACGCTCAGGCAGCCTGTCCGGTTGCTTGAAAAGTCTAAGCTTGTGCAGGTAAATGGAAGCATCCACTTGTACAGGTCAAAAATTCAATTTCTTCAATTATCGTTGTGAAACTTGGACTCTCACTTTGAGAGAGGAACAGAGACTATGGGTGTTTGAGAATAAAGTTCTTAGGAAAATATTTGGGACTAAAAGGTTTGAAGTTACAGGAGAATGGAGAAAGTTACAAAACGCATAACTGCATGCATTGTACTCTTCACCTGACATTATTAGAAACATTAAATCCAGACGTTTGAGATGGGCAGGACACGTACCACGTATGGGCGAATCCAGAAATGCATATAGAGTGTTAGTTGGGAGGCCGGAGGGAAAAAGACCTTTGGGGAGGCCGAGACGTAGATGGGAAAATAATATTAAAAAGGATTTGAGGGAGGTGGGTTATGATGATAGAGACTGGATTAATCTTGCGCAGGATAAGGACCGATGGCGAGCTTATGTGAGGGCGGCAGTGAACTCCGGGTTCCTTATAAGCCATTTGTAAGTAAGTAACGCTTTCGTTGTTAGCTGCAGGATCTTTTACTCTTAACTTCTCCGCCAATTTCTCATAAGCCAATAGTTTTTTATTTTTATCAACAGTAATCTCACTAGAGGTTTTGATTTTATCGATAAATCTGCGAGTGGAACATGAACAGATTTATCTAGAGAAAATCAAAACTCGAGTGGGATTTAATTGACTATTACACGAGTAGAAGAAAGTAGGCTATATAAGGATTAGAAGTAACAAAGTGTACAATAAAATATTAATTGGCTTACGAAAATACAACTGTCTTCAAATGTATTATTGTACCATCTCAACATTACGCTAGATGGCAGTAGTGTTTTATGATGATGTTTTCTTGTTACCGGTATCAGTTGTGCCAACTATGGAATCATAATTGAACTCTGTGGACTGTTACTAGTCAAGAAGGCCCTGTTGATTCAGTTTCATTTTTATTAAAACATTTGCATTCCATTTCAATCATCCGGATCCCAGTAATCAACGTCACTTGACAGATGATTTTCAATAAATCTTAGTATTAAACAATCTCTGTTACGTGACTATCCATAATATATAGCAGAAGCTATAACAAACATAACCTAACTAATATAAACAAGTGTTAGAAAAGTTTTAATTAGGGATGATGAAGTAAATAAGAAACATTTTAATTAACGATGATGAAATAAAAAATAAACATGGATAATTTTAAAAGAAACAATTATTGAAAGTACAATTTTCAAATTAGAATGTTTTGGTGGTTCAGTTGATGTTATATTGGACGTGTGCGTAAAAGAAGTGAACTCGTTGGTGTACAATGGTATATCCCTCAACTCATTCAGGATTTCCGAATGGTGCTCTTCATATATGACCAGTGATCTTTATTAATTCTTGTTCTTGAATGCCAAAATGCGAGTCATATTTGAAAGTGATGTGCATCAACTGGAGTGGTTTGTAATTTTCTGTTTTTTTGACGGCCAGACCAGTGCAGTTTGAAATGTTGGCAAACAAACAAATGCTAGGGTAGTGATAAAAATAAACAAATGCTAGGGACGCGATAAAATTAAACAAATGCTAGGGACGCTTTATTGGTCGAAAGTAGTGTGACGTAGTAAAAGTGTAATAGTCACAGTAATCCTTCATATCTACAGTACTTTCCATAAAGACGAATTTGCTTTGCACATTTCGATAAAATCTTCTAAGAAGGTATCACTGTTCCTAGTGTTCTCCATGTTGACTCAAGTAGGAACACGCTCGAACTGAAAGAATGGCCTGAACGAGCCTACACTCGCTCAGTTTTCGAAGGTCTGCGCAAACCAATTTCTGTCAGCACCAGAATTCAACCCGGTCAGGCGAGCAATCTCCTGCGGCCTGTACAGTTGAACTGTAGCGCATACATACTCTACGATTTACGTGCACAGGTTTGGACTGTTCAGGCCGAACAGACAGGTCGCCTGAGCGTTTGTAGAAGTCCCTCTTCTTTACCAAAGACAACAACAATGGGAATAAGAATAGCTTTGAAGGCTATTTTTGAAAACTTCCATACCTAGTATTTTTTACACATCTTGACAATCTTTTTGTAACTTTTTAAAACTTTCATGTTCCTTATCCCTGAATATGTTGTAAGGAAGTCAATCACAAATTATTCACATTAGAAGAGAGTTGGCGCAGTCTCACATTGTGGAATAAATTCAGTGCGCGCCTTACTCTTAACGTACGCACGACTGCTCAGAGGTTCCGGGAGCATAATACATCAGATTCAGGTCGTGAAGTAAGCACCTCTGAACGCGTTAACCGCTTCATGTGATAATGTGATATTGCTTTCTTTGCAATCATCACACAACAGACGTGGAGGCCAGAAATTCCCTATAGGAAATGTCATATGAATGTTAAAGATAGGACTGTAAGACAGGTTGTACGAAGAAAGCTGCGTCCTCCGCGGTGTTGCATTTGCCATGCAAGGTGTGGGCTTCGAGATTCGCTAGTTCAAATCTGGTAAAGTCGATGAGTTTAAAGGGTGGTAACATTCTTAATGCGGCATCCACCAGGATGCTAGTTAAAATCTGGTAAAGTCGATGAGTTTAAAGGGTGGTAACATCCTTAATGCGGCATCCACCAGGATGCTAGTTCAAATCTGGTAAAGTCGATGAGTTTAAAGGGTGGTAACATTCTTAATGCGGCATCCAGCAGGAAGAAAGTAAAGCTGGAAGGCCCATTCGTGGATTTGCGGCAAGGATAGAGAGCTCCAAAATTTGTCGGTCATTCCTCGTCCACGTTGAATTTTATCACTGAATAATCTCTGCAGTTGAAAGCATCTTTAAATAAAACACTGTCATTACTACGAAAACTTGAAGAAAAAAAGACCCGCCATAGGGAACCTACTCTTAAGAGAACGTCGTGTTGCTAAAACTCAGGCCGGAGCGCATTGTGTTGATTTCTTGTCCTTATCGCGTCTCATCTCCCACAGAGGGATGTCCTTTTGTGAGGAAAGTGCAGTGTGTATAACATGCCCTAGTTTTTTCCTACTGGGGGACATCAAACTGAATCTTACTCGTCTGTGAATGTTACCTTATTGCAGTGCTCCTTGGTCCAATCTTTATGGATGCGAGTGAACTAGCTACTCAGAGATGTATGTTTTCCACTAAAACAGACTTGATGATGTGACTGCGTAACTGTTGTTCTCTTCAATCTTCTGAGCAGTGTTGCTACGTCAGATTATAATAAGACGTGTTAAAAACATGCCATAAAGCGGAGACTGCTCCCTTGTAGCACTAAAGAGTCGACCTGGGTGACGCAGTGGGCTTAAATGCGACAGGCTCATATCAATAGATTTACTGGCATGTAAAAGAACTCCTGCGGGACAAAATTCTAGCACACCGGCGACGCTGATATAATCTCGGTAGTTGGGAGCGTTGTTAAATAAAACATAATTTAATTTAAATGTATCACTAAAGAACTACGAATCATTATGAAAGACTTAACCACTCAAGAAAAAACCACGATGAAGATGTCTGAATATTCCAGAAGGAATGCGGCAAGAAAGGCCGCAACAATAAACTTTCAGGAAATCCTTTATGCTGATTGTTTCAAAGAAGTATTATAAGCCACAAAACTATTTGCGATCGAATAACATCGCAATGGAAGGTCTCAGAACTCTCCCGGATGTGCTACTTAAGCAACAAAATATCATATTATTTTGGTTTAAACATTCTTCTGTAGGTATAGTTGTCAATTTCACAAAGTTGTTTTCTTAAAAGAATCGAAAATATTTCGTTTTTCCTGCTTAGTGTACATGTTAACATAATTTAGCTTATAAACAGTTATAGAAATATATCTCAAGAAAATGTAAACAATGTTCAACAAACCTGATGGAATGTTACGAAAATGGGTTTCAGAAGTGCATACTGGACTTAAACATATCTTACATAACGAAAATGTATAGTTCCAGAAGGAATATGGCTTTCCTAATTTTGCTAAGTTCCAGGTACAAAGCATGCGCATGTGCAGTAAACAAGAACGCTCGTATTTATGCTACTTGTGGTCAGATGTGCGAAACGTGTTGCCTACATACAGGTGGACTCCCATCAAGACTCTGGCCATTTTTGTTTCTGCAACTGTACAGATACGGAAATAAAATTTGGTACTCCCTTATTGTTTGTTTCGCTTACAACACACTGCGCATGTGCTACCTTATTGTACAAGTTTCACACTGTGCATGTGCAGTAAAGAAGAACCCTTTTATATAAGCTGCTTGTGGACGTCGTGCGAAATTGTTGCTACAATACTGATGGACTCCCATCAAGACTCGTTCCAAATTTTAATTCCGCATCTGTAGACTACATACAGTTCTATTAACCATAAAATCTGTCCAACATAGATTATTGTAAAAGAATAGTGTAGATACGGAGATTTAGAGAGAAAAAATTATGAAGATGCACAGATATCTCAGATTCGAAGACATTAAAGGAATTCTCAGTCGATGTAATATACAGGATGTTTCCGAGATGGTGTTACAAACTTTCAGGGATGATGGCGAAGGGCACATGTATCAATTTTTCTTGGAAGTGCAGCATATTACCTTCAGCATTTTCTTGGCATGCAGCATGGCACATACATCTTTACCAAAATGCCCATTTTTGTATGAGCATGTACCCAAAAATTGATGTGATTTTGAGACATGTTCAAGTTTGGTGTTAAAAGTGATACGAAACTAAAAGAATTTTAATTACACACAAATTATTTATAATATCAGTTTTTATGCTTTTTAGTGTTTCCCGATAATTTAATGTTTTGCACTTTCAATTGTTTCGCATTTCCAGTCTTCAATTCGTAATCAGAGCATAGATATGTAGAGTTATTCAAAAGTCACGAGAGATTTGAAAGGCTTTTAATTTCGTTAAGAAATAAGTTTTGTAGGAAAATAATAATGCAATAGTTTTGTTCATAAGACTTTTTTTCAGATAATAAACCATTTTCTGGGAATACGCCACATTGTTGAGTAATTCGTCTGCAGTCGCTCGCAACTTGATTCACACTGCATGTTCCATGTTCTGAATTTTGTCTAATTTTCTGGGTTTATTGCATATCATTGCAGCATTCACGTAGTTTTCTACTAACTCTGGTCTGCCGCAACGTTTTTATCAGCCACGGAACCGGTCTCTTCATTTCTTTTACAAGCTTCCATAATGACGAGAAACTGCGGAGCGCATATCTCAATCCATTAGGAATAATTAGGTGTTCAGAATTTTGTCAATACGGTGGAACAGTCTCCATTACAGTCACAGTAACGGTGAATAAGGCCAATTCGGCGATTAAAATCGTTATTTTCTGGCATGAATTTGAAAAAAAAAAAAAACTCACAAGACAGCTTGAATTTCTGTTTATTTGGCATCGCAAACAATAATAAAACAATTGAAACAGAATTTTCTGTGACAATAAACCCCATTCATTTATGAACGAAACTATATAATTTTTAATAAACTTAGTAGGCCTACTTAAAAAGTGACTTTTGAATAACTCTATATTTTATCAGCATATTTTTCAATTTAACCTTCACATTTTAAGAAGGACGAATGAATAGAATTCGAGGTCATCATGGCCATTTTACTTCGTGTGTATTTATCCCAATTAATTTTTAATTAATCGGTTAGTTTGAATGATACGGATTTAATTTCATTGGAGGTCACTCCCAGTAATTGCTTTCCTATCAAACACGAGAAAAGCATGCTATATCGCTAGCTAAGTAATTTAAAGGTCCAAAATTCGAACACGAAGATATATATCATGCTGCGATCTTTAGTGTAAGTTTTCTTCAGTATCTGTAGGCGAATGCTGACACAGTACAAGCTTGTTCTTCTTGGGATTTACATACCTACCTGCTAGACATACAGAACGATGTGGGAACGACGCTAAACAATAGTCCTACATTTAGTTGGATTTGGGAAAGAACATAAATTATTTATTTTCATTCGAAACCTTAGCGTAATTTCGTGTTAAAAAGAATATAGCGAACTTTCAAAATGTATACTTTGTATGTTCACAGTTCGTGGTTTTTAGACTGATATTATTGATCTCTATTGTCTGTGTCTAGTTGTGTTTCCACAAATGTAAATTCTTTAATGTGTCACATCAAGAATTATTATTCTACTTTCTTTATGAAAGGTTGGTACATACAATTATTTAGCATTAACAGTGTATAAACGAACTTAAAAGCAGAATCATTGTGTGTCCACTAGGAACTAACGTCAACATTTTTGTATCATTGATCCATGTTTTTTGTTTCCTTAATTACATCGTAGGATATGAATCGGTAAACAAATGAAGTTCACAATGCCGCATGTCCTATTATCTGCAAACTGTGGCAGATCATACAATATGTAGTATATCCAGGATACACAATATTTTCGCACTATCAGAAATATATCTGACGTACTATATCTGTGCTTTCAAGAGAAATGGAAATAAAGTGGATATACCTAAGCCAGAATGCACTACTTGTAACAAACAATATCTGTGCACTAAAGCTTTTTGCCTGATCAGGACCTGAAATATTTGCATCCTGGAAATAAATATGTTCCACATTAATTGAACATACAATACTTGTACATTACATAAATATGTTTAAGAGGTTTGAAAATGGTATTAACTCAAAATTGGTCACGAATGGACATGCAGTGTTTATGCATTACTAAGCCATCGACATATTAACAGAAATAAACGTTTTCAGCTTTACTGATAATGACAAGTCGTTTGTGGTATACTGTCCACCCGTTCGTTTGTCTTTCCGCCTAATTGTATGAAAGTTATTTATTCTTCAAATTAAATTTTCTATTTCGAGACTGATTTTATTTCTGTTCAGGATTTAAGAGTTAATCTGAAAAGTTTACAAATAGAATCTGTGTAATTTATCGACACATCAGTTTATTTTTATATAGGTATATCGTGGTTCTTAGACAGAAATAGCTCAGACTGGAAGTTTACTCAAAATTATTTCAATCATTTTATTTTTGGCCTCCTGTTTACACTAAAAGGAGTGATAAATGAGATGTTTGTTCGCATTAAGATTACTTCCGAGTTTTGACTACACATTTACATCTGTATTAATTATACTACACCAGGGATGCAGAACTGGGAGAGAGGAGCGTGGAAGCATGGGGAAAACACTGGTTCCCCTTCCACAGTCTACCTGCGTTGAATGACGTCCTCGTGATCCTCCGCAACCTTTGTGGCGGATTAAAAGAGACTGGTGCTGATGAACAGAATCACGAAAGTATTTCCGATCGCAATAATTACAACACTGAAACTTAACCAAACTAATATCTAATGATATATAAACAAATACAACACGTCTATATATAAAGAAAAATACCTTTGTAAATATTTAAATGCATAATTTCTCAGTTGTTAAATTGAACTGATAATAATACTAAATGTTTAAACAATACATATTCTTTTTGTAGTCTTAACAGATTAGGGAAACATCAGTCATGAACAGGCTTCGGTCCTGGGCACAGAAACGCATGAAATTCAGAACGCACGGCCGATAGTATTGTGTTGGTCGAGTGGAGTGTCTCAACATGTAAACAGTCCGTCACAGTACGGCACAAAATATATTTCACCCTGTACAGATGCAGTATATACCGTACATTCCTAGTGTAGACAATAAATGTCTACCATTAAAGTATTAACGTGAGTTGTAACCTTCAATCAGGTGTCCCTACGTCGAAGCCTGTTACACATACCGCAGCCACAACGGTAATGAGCATTACGGACCCACCTGTGCTGTTGCAGTCATCCCTCCACCCGGGTCATGATGTCATTTATACTCCGTGTACTCTAAACCTCATACTGGTTACTCTGTGTCACTAGGCCGAAGCTGGTCATGAATAAAATTACTTAAGTAGGCTCTACTCCCTTTCAAAACATATTGCTATAAAAACAGATTAATATCTTATCCTTGTATTAGTATTTAGGCCTGTATATAAGATTGTATATAAAATTTAAATCATCCACAAGTGTAAAAGTACATATGAGTCGTCTATTTGCAAAATCGGCCATCTATAAAAAAATTAAAATTCACTTTTCGTGCTGAATGTGTTCTCTGTCCACTTTTACACAAGACAGAAAATTATTAGCTACAAACTCGACCTCTAACCGGCTTCATTTCTTCATAAAAATTGGAGTTAGTTGCAAACACGGCCGTCTGCGTATAGTTATGAGTTACAATACCGGCCATCTCCTCTAACACTAGAGGGCAGACCAATCGCAGCAATTGTGCGGGAAAGAACAGCTGACTCGTGGTGGCTATTGTAGTTCTGTTTTTAATGAAAGTTGTGGGTTTTTTCGTGGAACTGTGTAGATATTATAATTAGAGTGGGGAAAAATGGATACTAATGTTGATGAAGTGACACCTGAAAGGACCATATACATGGGGTGAAAATGATTTACCGAAAGAGCCAATGAAATAGCATCAGCGATTTATCATAAGCTAAATACTATTGATATGTAAGGTGTTTTGCTGATGGGTGTGGGGGGCAGAACAAGAATTCTGTTATGATATCAATGCTCTCCTTTTGGTTTGTCACAAAGGCACCTAAAACCATTAAAACATTTAGTTAATTTTCCCTGTGACAGTCATTCATTTTTACCATCCGATAGAGTTTTCGGGCTCATTGAAAACAAACAAAGAAAATAGAAACTTTAATACAACCTGAGAAATTTCATAATGTTATTTCTCAGTATGGCAAAGTATTCCATCTAAGAAAAGATGACAATGTTCCAGACTTTGACTGGAAACCAGAATGTTTTCTAATTTCAAGGCTATAGGAAACTGGCACTTCAAATTTGCTGCTGCGAAAAGGGTTATTTTGAGCAATTGAAAAAGAGGCAATTCAGTGTTAATTCAAGGCGAACCTAACTACTGAATGGAAGTTGGATCAAAATTAGGAGTTTGTAAGAAGGACAAAAATCTTTTTATGATGAATTCTAAAGTTATACATGCTGGTAAAACAATAAATAATTTAAAGACAAAATATGTTGAATCTCTGTTGAATAAACATTTTGGGACTCAGTGGCGAAATGTAGAAGTTTTACAAAGAACTCGTTGATAATAATAACCTTCCACAAAACAACCCAGAAGATGTGGAAGATGCATGTGAGCACAGTGTAGACAATGGCATTAATGTTTAATTCTGGTTTATTTTGTGTAAATACATAGACTTTTTACACGATGTTGATTTCATTTTAGTTAACTTTTAAATAAAGCATTTTTTGTACATTTTCATTCCTTCAGTTTCTTTCGTTTGGTGCAACCCTGGCCATCTCCAAATTTTAAATTTAAATATTTAAAATAATTAGACTATACAAATAAAATATTGATATTCTGTCACATTCATTACAATGCTATTTAAAAGCGATTAAGCAAATCAAAATAATTCTAAATCTCGTTATTTAGATTTTATACGTTTTTTTCGGTTCCTGAAAAATTTAACCATTTGGAGATGGCCGGTTTTGCAAATAGACGACTCATATATTCAATTTTAAATAAAATTGATACATTGATCTCAAAATAAGAACTAAAACAAATTTAATTTCTCATATGAATATAAAAGAAAATCATTGTTGTAATTAACTTAATTTCACCTACAACATGCGCCACATCTCTGCCTGCATTCTTGTTTTGTTCGCCAGTTTATTTATATTAGGCTATATTGGAGGTGTACAGACCTACAGCCTGAGGAGTGTAATTAGATGTGCATCTGTGATCTGTCAATTTAGAGCGATGGTCACTCTAAATGAAGTTAATTTTCGAGAATGTTTGCTCACATACGTATGTAGAACCAAACATAGAACTTATACGAACTTTGTGATTGTTTTTAGTATAGAAGTATTAAGTATTCATTTTCCATTGCTCTTTAAACTGGTATCTTCCGAACGATATTGCGCTGAATTCCACTACTAGACAGTGATTACAAATCCCCTCTGTCCTATCATGTGAATGATACGTGGAGGTGAAGGAAGGGGTGAAGATGTATTCCGGCTTGTGACGTATGCCACAATTTGCGCCGAGTTCTGCATGCCTGTACAACACTGTACAACACAACAAAAGTACAACAGAGCAAACTCTACAGTTCTATATCTGTTTTTGTTTAGCTTAGATTCTTACAAATGATAATTTAGTGTATGCATGTAGCCTAGGCTAAATATGACGTACTTTCACTATAAATAGCAGTTCATTCCAGATCACTCTTGAAAGTGGCCCTAATTCGATGCGAGACCAATTTTAATTAGTATTGCAGCTGTGCGACTGTGTAGATAGGTTTTGTCGTGAATTTTGCCATTGCCCCATTGTCTGATAACATAGGTATGTAGTTTAGAAGTGTGATTAAATTAAGAACTATCTAGGCCTACCTATACCGTGTGTAGTTCAGAAGTGTGATCAAATTAAGAACTATCTAGGCCTACCTATACCGCATGTAGTTCAGAAGTGTGATTAAATTAAGAACTATCTAGGCTTACCTATACCGTATGTAGTTAGGCCTACCTATACCGCATGTAGTTCAGAAGTGTGATTAAATTGAGAACTATCTAGGCCTACCTATATCGTATGTAGTTCAGAAGTGTGATTAAATTCAGAACTATCTAGGCCTACCTATACCGTATGTAGTTCAGAAGTGTGATTAAATTCAGAACCATCTAGGCCTACCTATACCGTATGTAGTTCAGAAGTGTGATTAAATTAAGAACTATCTAGGCCTACCTATACCGTATGTAGTTCAGAAGTGTGATTAAATTAAGAACTATCTAGGCTTACCTATACCGTATGTAGTTCAGAAGTATGATTAAATTAAGAACTATCTAGGCCTACCTATACCGTATGTAGTTCAGAAGTATGATTAAATTAAGAACTATCTAGGCCTACCTATACCGTATGTAGTTCAGAAGTGTGATTAAATTAAGAACTATCTAGGCCTACCTATACCGTATGTAGTTCAGAAGTGTGATTAAATTAAGAACTATCTAGGCCTACCTATACCGTATGTAGTTCAGAAGTGTGATTAAATTAAGTACTATCTAGGCCTACCTATACCGTATGTAGTTCAGAAGTGTGATAAAATTAAGAACTATCTAGGCTTACCTATACCGTATGTAGTTCAGAAGTATGATTAAATTAAGAACTATCTAGGCTTACCTATACCGTATGTAGTTCAGAAGTGTGATTAAATTAAGAACTATCTAGGCCTACCTATACCGTATGTAGTTCAGAAGTGTGATTAAATTAAGTACTATCTAGGCCTACCTATACCGTGTGTAGTTCAGAAGTGTGATAAAATTAAGAACTATCTAGGCTTATCTATACCGTATGTAGTTCAGAAGTATGATTAAATTAAGAACTATCTAGGCTTACCTATACCGTATGTAGTTCAGAAGTATGATTAAATTAAGAACTATCTAGGCTTACCTATACCGTATGTAGTTCAGAAGTATGATTAAATTAAGAACTATCTAGGCCTACCTATACCGTGTGTAGTTCAGAAGTGTGATAAAATTAAGAACTATCTAGGCTTACCTATACCGCATGTAGTTCAGAAGTGTGATTAAATTAAGAACTATCTAGGCCTACCTATACCGTATGTAGTTCAGAAGTGTGATTAAATTAAGAACTATCTAGGCCTACCTATACCGTATGTAGTTCAGAAGTGTGATTAAATTAAGAACTATCTAGGCCTACCTATACCGTATGTAGTTCAGAAATGTGGTTAAATTAAGAACTATCTAGGCCTACCTATACCGTATGTAGTTCAGAAATGTGGTTAAATTAAGAACTATCTAGGCCTACCTATACCGTATGAGTTACAGGGAACATCAGTCGTCGCGGGTGACTGGAGACAGGAAAATGTAATACTGACTGTTGAGATTTCTGTGTAAATAAAAAAGGAAACTGTTGCCTAAGGATCCTCACGAGTCTGGGAAGAAGAAAGGGGCGACTCTAAAGGGTTATAGTCTATTGGGATGATGACTTGAACAAACGCTGCCTGTTGACATGCATTCTTGCCATACGTTTTTCCCACACTACCATCTGTACGATAATAGTCCCGACTGCCAGTCTTCCATCACTCCCACCCCCTGTATTTGTTTATCTTCTCCTTTTAGGGCGAGTGTGCGCCGTGTTATCTAATTGCCTAGGCCTGACTGTAATGCTACACCCACATGTGATGAAGACGCAAGCTCACTTGATAACAGTATTTCACCTCGCCATTGCATAGTCATTTTCAGCCTGGGTATGAGTATTGGATGGTTTTCATAATTTTCTTCCCCTCCAAATTTAACACATGTTAGGTGGATGACAGTCACCATGGTATTATGGGTTGCTCAGGGGTAGATAAATATCGACTACGGGCCACAAACGACTCGTGAAACAACTTATAAAAATGGATTACTATTTTAGGAGCAATATTTTGTATTGGTCTCCTCAAAATGTCATATATATTTTTTCATTTAGTCTTTCCTTTTTTTTTTTTTTTTTGTCACAATTCCTTCTTTCGGATTATACAGGGGTAGCGTAGGGGCTAGCAAGTTGGCTTCCTAAGTGAGTTCGAATGATGCTTTGACTCACTAATTACCTGAATGATTTTCTCCAACTGTAAGAAGGATGTCAGATAATCCTTTGTCGAATTCTTTGGACTCATCTCTCCAATTACAATTTCTGCTGACAGTAGGTGACCGCACAAGTGATACAGTGTCGCGTCCACACCTGTGGAGTAACGGTCAGCGCGTCTGGCCGCGAAACCAGGTGGCCCGGGTTCGAATCCCGGTCGGGGCGAGTTACCTGGTTGAGGTTTTTCCGGGGTTTTTCCTCAACTCAATACGAGCAAATGCTGGGTAACTTTCGGTGCTGGACCCCGGACTCATTTCACCAGCATTATTACCTTCATTTCATTCAGTCGCTAAATAATCTGGATGTTGATACAGCGTCGTAAAATAACCCAATAAAATAAAATACAGTGTCGCTAAATATCCGATGAAAAACTAATATTTATATTCTTTGATTTTCCATCCTGTTAATATATTGGTAGGCCACTATTATTTTATTATCAAAAGCAGGCTTTCTAGTGCTGTGTTCTAAAGCCGTTCTTGTTGTCTTATCTTTAGACTTAGTCTGTATTCCACTATTTTTTTTTTGTAAAAAAAAACGCACCTACGCTATTAGAAGATCCTATTTTTTTGTTCACATGAAGTCTAGGTTTTCACAGAAAGATTGATTGTTTTATTAAATTTTTGTATTCCTTTTCTATATCTGACTTTAAGACTTCTATAAATTAAATTGTTTCTGTTGACAATTACGTTGTAAGGATAAAAACCGTTTTAAGTTTTTTTCGTATGTTCCGGATTAAATATTATGTTTCTCCGAGCAAATACCAGGCCAGTCACATAAGTCATTATCGCTGCCTACTTTTTCTGTCTAATGTTGTGCTATGTTACACTCGCCCTAGTACACGACATAACTCTTCACAGATACACATCATGCATAACATGGTCCGCCGAAGTGGTGTGCAATTTGAAAATTGGTCACAGTCCTGCCATCTATCCGCAATATGCGAAACCCGAATCACGTAAGGTGAAGTGGGTAGGCATTAGACACACACATATGTTATGATTATGTATGTAATGTATGTATGTATGTATGTATGTATGTATGTATGTATGTATGTATGTATGTATGTATGTATGTATGTGTAGCCTGTGTGTGTATGTGTGTGTTTTTTAATGACCATTGTAGTGACGTGCATTAGAGGCGCTATGTTCAGTTAAAGTTTGTCGAGTATTGTGAAATTCGATGTTCGCTCTGCTCTGTCGTGTTTGTTCCACCTTCTTGTAATCTTATTCGCTGTCCCCCATTCCCACCCCTTCATGTTTTAACTACTTAACAATTTTAGCACATATATTGCTATTAGTTTTTCATTTGAAATAAGACGAAGTTTGTAATGTCTTCGTTGCCTCTCTCATGTTCAAACATTGCAGGACACTAATTCCTGACGTCACGTCTATGAGTAGCTGTCATGCATGGATAACAATACGGCATATTTTAACATTCTCGGTATGAATTCGCACAATAAATTTGGCATGATGGTTGATGATGACTGAGTAATTCTTGAAATATCGTCAGCGAAAACAGGACTTTCCAGAAAAAAAAAAAACTCTCTTCAACAGTGTCTTTATGCGTAAAAAAAATCTATTACCTATTTACCACATAATCAGCATGGTTCCCAGACTCTATGTCCACGGATATTTCGTCCACTATTTCGTACGTCCCTTTCATATTCTGTCCACTGTTTTTTTTCGTCCTCTGGTGTTTTATGTCAACTATTATTTCGTCCACAGTTTAAATGTGCATTGTGCTATTTTGTCCTCTGAAAATTTGATCCAAATTTTATTATGTCATACAATTATCTTTGTTCTCTTTATTAAGTTGTCCATTTTATTATCTAGTCCAGCACACTGTGTCCAATATTCATGATTGTCCATTTGCATAAATGGTTTAAAACTAATACACTATTACTATTATACCACTACCATAATAATAATAATAATAATAATAATAATAATAATAATAATAATAATAATAATAATAATAATAATAATGTGGATGGAAGTGGTAAGTATGATTGTTGTTGACTAGCATTTCCCGTCCTTTTACACTTATCATATAAGCTATTTTAAATTGTTTCACCTACTTCAAAATTTAATATTGAACCAATGAGCTACATATTTTCATAGCAATGAACGTTATTATGCTACAAAATAATTAAATACATTTCCATAGCAACCCTTCTTTTTTAAATTGCATATTGGAAGAACTTGTTACCCAAAAATGAACAAAATATTTGAGGACAAAATAGTTAGTTGGCACAGTAACTAGTGAACAGAGAAAAATTGGGAGAAAATTATGGACACAATAATTCTTGACCGAAATATTAATGGATAAATTTTTTTGTGAACGAAATGTTTGCTGGACTAATTTCCTTGGACAAAATAGGTGTGGAGGTGATATAGCGGGCAAATTGTCTGATGGACGTAGTGCTGGGAACGTATCGTCGTGGAAGCAATCAGCATAGTGTATTTAAACGTGTTTTGTACTAAATCGAGCTCTTTATAAAACAGAATTATCACAAATTATGGAATAATAAATTTGGCTCATAAACTAAATTATTAAAATTTGCAAAAGTATTTAAATAGGTTTTGTACTAAATCGAGCTCTTTGTAAACGGAAGTTCCATAAGTTATCGAAATGGCTAACTGCGTTTCGTATTGAAGCGAGCTATTTATGAACTGAATAATAATAATAATAATAATAATAATAATAATAATAATAATAATAATAATAATAATGTGATTCACTGAAATGTCAGACCGGAACATGTCTATTTATTAATTATTCTGATTTTGAGGTTTTACAAGACTACATGACTAACTAAATTTTACATAGGAGATGTCTTTTGGACTGACTTGGAGTAACTGTTTTCATTTATTTATTGACGAGAAGAAGGTAACACACTTAATTTTAATGAATGTATTAAAACTGCAATAATTATATAAAATCAAGTGAAAAATATTATGATGGAAGACCGAAGAAGACATGTTCTGAAAATAAAAAGGCGAAGTAACTAGCTATAAGAAGAAATAGGTAACTTATTATTGCTTTATTTTGGAGCTCTTCCATTAGTCAAAGTCTTTAGTAGTCTGGCAGTGTGAGAGATTTATTTTCTGAGGCGAAGAAACTTGTTGGGAAAAATTATTTACTACCAATGTTACGATGAATTTCTAAGTGGGCTGTAAGTGATCACAAGTTTGTACACAGTAGGCTATAGAAAAATTAAAGCATGACATTACAGTAGCATTCAGTAACAATATTAAAATGTATTCTCTCACTAAAAAATGAAATATTAATAATTGGATTCTTCGAGTTAAAAATTGGAAGAAATAAGAATGCAAAAATTAGAACTGAACTACAAAGCAATCATTAAACACATATGTAGGCAGACACATGAAAAATGGAATCGGCAATTGAGAAGACGGAACGAGGAAACGCCTAATTCCTGAAAGCACGGACAAAAAGAAGAAAATTTATTAACGGCTTAATATAATGTAGAACACTGACAGTACCGTATCTTATGTCGTGCCTTTCCATTTATGTAGGATAGTGAGGTAGAGATACTAAATGAGAGCCTCTGGTGTCAATATACAGGGTGTAACAACTTTAATATTTAGAATTTCTGGAACATGTTCCCTGACACATTCTACGTTGATTAAACCTAACATACCTATATCCGAAATTGAGAGGTTACAGAGATAACAGAGCTGAAAAAAATAGAACTTCTTGCAGCTCCAAGCATTATACCGTTTATACAAGGCCTATTTTATGGCATTACTAAGTAGAGATACATAAGAAACATTTGAAAAGCAGTGAATGAAGGAAATTTTACTTTTAAGAGAAATTAAATTAAAATTGTTTAGGTTGCTAAGGAAACGAAACAGACAACAGTTTAAAATAACAGTTGTGAGAAAAATAAACCGTATTGTGACTAGTCTTTTTATTGAGTTTTGACCATTAAAACATGCCTTTTGTGTACACACATCAGGAATACGCCGACATAGTTTATGTGTATGGACTGTGTGATGGCAATGCAACAGCAGCTGTTTTGGCATATCAAGCACGGTTCCCAAATCGTAGGATTCCTAGTGCACAGGTATTTTCACGTGCCTATTGGCAAATTTCAAGAAGTACAGTGTTTGGAATCTTAAGGACATTTTTTTTTCAACTTTGCACTGCTTCTTTCATACTCACAAGTAGTTGATATTAAAATGTAATATGGTACTAATAAAAATAATGACATAGACATGTCACTTTCGGAAATTGGTGTTACTTCTTTCAGTATTCAGCGATAAAATTAAACTAAAAAATTTAACTTTGGGGTACAAATACTCCAAACCTATAGAACTTTGCATATAGGTATGTTAGGTTTGATCGACGTAGAACGTGCCAGGGAACATGTTCCAGAAATTCTAAACATTAAAGTTGTTACACCCTGTATTTAGTCCATCAACATTACGGTGCTGGGTTACATTCCGGTATCCTCTGACGTTGCAGAAGAAATTTAAACGGTTTGTTTCTATTTAAATCAAACTTGTCCTCCCATTACATTTGTGATGCAAATATAAGCAAGGTGTGAAGTGAATAAGAAATCTTTGAAGGATAAAAAAATAACGAGTTTTAGAGAAGTTTAGTCGTTTCGTTGAAATATACGACAAGTCCCTGGCATTCGTGTCTCCGGCGCTGTACCATTTCCGTAGTAGTATGGAGTTCAGACGGTAATCAGACGCATAATAAGCAGAGGCAGGCTGACACTACTGCACTACACCAGTGCCGTAGACACTCAGATAACATCTCCCAAGATGCGAGAGTTTACGGCTGACAAAAACCATAAGCCCAAGTTTTCGGAGATCGTATCAGGTAGAAGTTATCAATGTATGTAGCAATCAAGGGCAAGGTATTTCGTTACAAAACTTTAGTGGAGGTCTGTCTGTCTGTCTTTCTGTCTACTTACTTCATTATCTTTTGTTGAAGCCTCCGGTCCGACTGGATGCGCAGGCCGAACCGCCGCCAGCTCTGCTGTGATTGATGAGGACACACGGTAGCTGTGTTTGTACGTGTGGTCTGGCTCTAATTAATCCTATTCTCAAAAGACCATATTCAAACCTCGAAAAATAAATTTCTCAAATATTTATATTACAATACCGAATCTTTAGCGATAGTATATCAAGCTGGAGTGACAGAATATAGTGAACGTGCGGGGGAAAAAATTATTCTTCTCTGCAGCATGAGTTCATCGTTACTAGTTATTTATAGCAGTGGTTTACAAACTATGGTCTGTAATGTTGTTGTTTAGTCAACAGTCCATAGAGAGGTCTGAATCTCACAAGTGATACCAAGAAGGCACCATTTATGAGGCAACTAGGCCAGGAGATGATGGGTTTGGGTGACCAGTTCCTTTTCCCCTCCATTGTAAACATCGCCGACTAGCTACATGTTACACTAATCAGCAGGACGCGGATTTTGATGGCATGTCATCTTTTTTCTTTACATCCTTTGCAACGCCCGTAAATAGCCTATATAAATCCTGGATACAAGCTTCTGGTTAGCTGGTTACAGAAATGTAGAGTTTTTACGTCATTTTTTAAATAATTCTGCGTCTTTTAATATTTTAAGTCATTTTTAAATGTTGAGTGCATTTTTCGCTCATTTTTTATTTCAAGATGATTTGTTTTAGTCATCTAAATACTTCAATGACGAACTAAAATTTCCCAATATAGAAAACTCGCAAAATTAATACTGACACTACTCCATTCAAATGCGGAATCTGAAAGGATTTTCTCCATAGTAAAAGGAAGAAGAATAATAATTGAAGGGGATCTAAGCGTCACAATCGTCGAAAACGAGTTATTAGTGGAATAGGAATCTATGATAGTTTCTCTATTATATGGGAACATCAGCGTGGGACATTGTCAGTAGCTATGGCTACTACATCAGGTTGGAATTCCACAGCCGAAGTTCGTTCGTTGTGGAAGACGGATCTAGTTCCAGTTAGTTTATTAAACAGTGTCGGACTGTAAAGAAAACAACTATCGCAATATCCATATTATATATGTTGTGCAAATTATAGTACTGTAAAATTTTAATTTTCCTACCAATTTTTTTTCTATTGTTCTATTAAAATTATAGCATATAATAGCCTATTAACCTGTTGTATCCTATGTAGGATACGTTGCCAATTTAAGGGTTAAATTTCTCAAAAGAATAGAATTCGAGCTTAGATCCCTATTCGGGGCAAGGCTTCAATTCTCGGCTGAGTTGTTGTACGCTCTGTCTTCCAACCAAAAGAATTGAACTGCAGCTCATTTGAAGTCACGAACGTCCATTTTAGTCTCTGCCATTGGGATACACTATGTTAGATATGGAGGAGATTTCGTGAGAGATACATTTATCCTTCTCTTTTATTGTAGTTAAACGTTTAATTATAACCCAATTAATTATTAATTTATTGTAACTCATACTGTAGGTTGTGGGAAAATTTGTATTCCTGTCGGAAATCTTACACTTCTATATGGGAATACCATACTAAACAGTCTGGAGAGCTGTTAATTTAAGGTTGTCTATTTTAGTCATTTTATAGGTTACTTTTAGAGCTTTTTAGATCATCAAAATTCGCGCCCTGCTCATCAGATTTCAGATGTATACAAACAATAATATTGTTCTTTCTCTGACATATCGTCAAGTGAGACGTTTTACACTAGTCGGACAATGTTCTGTATATAAGTTTCTATGATAGGGATTTTCAAATCTACAGAAATATAAAGTAAATGGTTAAAACTTGATTTCTGTCATCTGATAACTCCACAACAACACAAATGCCATTGACTTTGAAGAAGAAACTTAAGGCATAGCTCAGGCGGTAGCGCGTTTGCCTTTCAGCCCGGAGCTATTATCGGGCGTGGATTCGATTCCCGCTTGGCTGAATACCTGCTTGGATTATTTTCATGGGTTTTTCCCAAGCTTAAGACGAATATCAGGTAGGCTAATCCACGGCGAATTCTCTGCCTCATATCGTCAAATATCATTTTGCTATCACCAATCCCATCAATACTAAATTAGTAGTAGTTGTTACAGTCGTTAAATATCCGAATAAAAGTGAAAGAGACAAAGAGCTCTGTTTTCCCAGAGGAATATATAGATACTAGTAATAGACGTAATTATTCAAGCTTACACTATATTTTATTCTTCTGTGATATTATTTTATTTCCATTTAAACAAATAGTGAAATAGAGCTTCAACACAGAGATCTTACCGGATTGAAGTTGGAATTTTTGGTTTAAAATAGAGTTTTCAAGTTTTTGACACGTTACTCTTACCTTTAAATCTTTACATTTTTAACTTATCCTTGTTTATTCACATTATAAGAACCATAATGAACGTATTACTATTGTCACTGCAGTGGGAGTATCTTATTAATTGTTTTATTTTATTAGGCCTATTATTATAATGCAGAATTTCATATCATATCATATGTACTTCGATACATCACAATAATATGATATGCGTAAATAATCACTCAGTGATTTAAGACGGCGCTCATTTCGTCGGATCCCGGCCACTTAGTCACTCATAATGAGTGCACCTCTGCGCATAGTGTGTTGGACATTGTACCACTGTCACACATGTGTGACACAGTGCATGAGGGTTGGCTACTAAAGAGGAGCTAAGAGGTGAAACTTAAACTGAGAGGACTTAATCCGATATGGCTTAGTGGATAAAGCGTCAGCACGTAGAGCTGAAAATCCGGGTTTGAGTCCCGGTGCCGGAGAGAATTTTTCTCCGCTCCACCCATCATATGAAAATATCTTGATTCATAAGAGACAAGCAAGTATATCCCTCTTTCTCCCCGATCGTCTATCACTTGTTTCACTTATGAAAACAAGGAAATCGAAGTAATATACCATGGTTAAAATTTGTGGCCGTGAAATGAGCGGTCCCGGGTTCAAATCCTGGTTCGACAAGTTAATTGGTTGAGGATTTTTCCGGGGTTTTCCCTCAATCCATTGAGAGCAAATTCTGGCTAACTTTCGGCGCTGAACCCTGAACTCATTTCGCTGGCATTATCGCCTTTATTTGAGCCGTTCAGAGCAAAAGTGGTGTAAGTCAAAATTGAGTAATGAGGTTCAAAGTAAAAATTCTGTAAAATACGGCGCAAAGTAGCAATTAATATGGTCCTCTTGCTATCCACTGATTACTAATAGTTTAAATAAATTGAATATTAATTGCTACTTTGCGCTGTATTTTACAGAATGTTTATTTTAACCCTCATTACCCATTTTTGACTTACACCACTTCTGCTCTGAACGGCTCATTTGACTCAGGCGCTAGATAGCCATCACAGTTGATAAATGTCGTACAATAAACCAATAAAAGTGAAGAAATATACGTAGACCTACATGACTGTTGACCACGAATTGAGATTAACACAAAAAATATCATTTCGTACTTCAGTTGAATGAAAAACGAACAATTCTCATATAAATGCACAGCCTCGAATAATATAAAATTATACTTATTGCGCTTAAAAATGTAAAGTGAAAATTCTTACGAACCTCCAGGCTCCGTAAACAGGAATGCTTTGGCTGATTCAAAATACCCGTGTTACTTCGAATGTTGAAAATAAATGCGTTGCATGTATGTTGTTTGACCACTTGGCAATGTTTCTGAATCTGACAACATTCTGTCAAGCCAAATTGGTAAGCTGAGCCATTACTTTTCATTAGTGAACCAGCGGTAAATGCACAATTGCTGGAATCGATTTACGTGAAACATTTCTGTGAACAGTTCAGTAAATTAAGCAGACTATAAATACCGGTACTGTGTGCTCACTGGTACATACTTTGGACAGTAATAAACGTTTAACAAAGTCATACTAATTTAGAAGACATGTTTGAATTTAACAAACTCAGTCGTAGTGGTGGTAGTTCGCAATTCAGCAAATTAAAGTTAAAATTACATAAATATGTACAGTATATAAGAGATATAGTGGTCTAATTCTGCAAAACAAATTGTTCAAGAAATGTTACCGATTACATTTCCATTCATAGTTTCCTACCCAAGGGCAGGTATTTCACTGCAAATCCAGTATATTCTCCAATCGTCCTATTAGTTTCTATGTCTCTTAATGTTGTCTATCATCTGATATCTTCTTCTGCCCCGAAATTTTCTCCCGTTCACCATTCCTTCCTTCAGTAGGTAGTTTCTTACCCAGTGACCCAGCCAATTTCTTTCTTCTCTTCCTGATCAGTTTCAGCATCATTCTTTATTCATCCACTCTTTCTAGCACAGCTTCATTTGTTATTCTCTCTGTCCATTTGACACTCCATTCTTCTCCATATCCACATTTCAAATGCTTCTAGTCGTTTTTATTCACTTCGCCGTTATGTCCATGTTTCTGCTCCATACAATGCCACACTTCATGTCACTAGTTTCTTCCTTAGTTCTTTTTCCAGAGATCCACAGATGATGCTACACTACTTTTTCTATTGAAAGCTTCTCTTGCCATTGCTATCCTCCTTTTGACTTCCTGGCAGCATCTACGTAAAGATTAATTTCATTTTTTGGTCCTACAGAATATATATGTTATGGTAACAATGGTTATGTCAACATATATGTCGAACTTGGAGTCAGGCCAGAAAGGGAAAAACACTAGAGGAGAGGGATTCGATCCGGTGCTGTGGATTGAACTTTGGGGTAGCTCAATTGTTAGAGCACTTGTTACGTAGAACCAAGGTCCCGGGTTCGATTCCCGGCGCCGGAGCGAATTTTTCTCCTCTAATAACCATTGTTACCGTAACAGATATATTCTGTAGGACCAAAAATTATTCTTTATGTAGATTCTTCGCCCAACAGTAAATAACACTGTGGAATCCCGGCCAGCAAGTCACTCAATTGAGTGCGCTCCTTGTATAACAACAATTGACTTAATACATGTCAACATATATGTCGAACTTGGAGTCAGGACACAAAGAAAAAACGCTAGAGGATCCGGTGCTGTGGATTGAACTTTGGGGTAGCTCAATTGTTAGAGCACTTGTTACGTAGAACCAAGGTCCCGGGTTCGATTCCCGGCGCCGGAGCGAATTTTTCTCCTCTAATAACCATTGTTACCGTAACAGATATATTCTGTAGGACCAAAAATTATTCTTTATGTAGATTCTTCGCCCAACAGTAAATAATACTGTGGAATCCTGGCCAGCAAGTCACTCAATTGAGTGCGCTCTTTGTATAACAACAATTGACTTAATACATGTCAACATATATGTCGAACTTGGAGTCAGGCCACAAACAAAAAACACTAGAGGATCCGCTGCCGTGGATTGAACTTCGGCGTAGCTCAGTGATTGGAGCACTTAGTACGTAGAACCAAGGACATAGAACCGGCACCGGAGCGAATTTTTCTCCTATAATAACCATTGTTCCTGGCAGCAGCTCAGTACACCCCAAATATTTGAAGCTGTCCACGCGTTCTACTGCTTCATTTCGAATTTGCACTTTACCTTCTTTATTTTTCTTGATAACCATGGCGTATTTCAGAAAACCGCTATTATTGCCTAGTAAGTTTGATCAAAATTTGAATTTGACCACATGAAGACAAGTTTCTGAGATGGAGGAATGGGGAATGGATTGCATGTATATGCTGTATTACGTAAGAGCAAGCGATGGTGGTGAACATGATTGTGATAGTGATGATGATGGTGGTGGTGATGATGATGATGATGATGATGATGCCTATGTTGAGGAGGATAATGGCGATGATCATGGCAAATACGACAACAATGGTAAATGGTAGTGGTGCTGTAGAAGAAATTAGGCTATGTAGGAAAGTGGAATATTTGGAAGAAACCGCCAGTTATAAGTTAGTTCACACAAATTCATCTCTTTGCTGAATGGTAGTCGCAAATCAGAATAATCAACGGAATTCTTTTGATAAAATAGTAAATGTTTATGATGTGGCTTTATTAAAAAAAAAGTTATTACAATTATTCACAACTTCGTAACGAATGGATCGACTTTCATTTTTTCAACGGGTCATGTCAAATTTGTGACAGAGTAAGAAATCATAGGACAGATTTTATCTTCGGATCTTCTTTCCACTTTCAACGCTTATTTCCTCTAGTCTATAGTATTATCGCCTCGTTATATTATCTCGTAGATCTAGAATATTCTTGTAAGAGGACTGTGAAAAAAATATTTAATTCCGTTACTTCTCTTCAAGTCCATCTTACAATTTGTCAAAGGGAATCAGGTTCTTTCGGATAATTCCGTTTTCCACAGTCATTGTTAATCCATTATTGCTGGTTATTCTCAAACCGATAAAAAAAACTTGTCAGTTGAAAAAGAATAATAAAATTCTGGAATAAACATAATATCCCGCTTCTGGGCGGAAGCTCGGCGGTGTTAATGCGTGCCAGTCGTACGTGTAGCCTAGCCATGAAGCTGTTGGGAATGACTTGTGTTCTCACCTGGCATTAGTTAGTATCAGCACTTACGAATAAATCTTGATTGCTTTTAATCTGTTCTGTTGACGTGAACGAGGCTAGGCTCATTTAAATATCGATTGGACTCATTAACTTCTCCTCTTTTCAATTTATCGATTAATCAGAGTGATCACATTTTTTTTCATACATGACCGCACCCTACTAGCTGCTACATGTTTTTATATACAGTACCGGTAACTTTCCTTCCGTAGGAAATAGTGAGAATGCCCATGAGTGAGTGATCTTACGTTGTAAACGTAAGTAATTTACGATAGAACTTCAATCATAGTCGTTAACTCGATCCCGAAAATTGCAGCGGTTATCGAAAAGACGATATCCGACTCATTTAATTCCCTGTTAAGTGACTACTTCACTCATTTAATGTAGACCAATAACGTTTGATGTAAGCCAATCACAACATAAGCAAATACTTCATACAGTTGCTTGATCCGCAGCTTCTTGATGTTCTTGGTTCAAACTTTTCAATTTCTGTATCGAGTCTTGGAAGTATCTATTGCTATGTATCGCTCTCATTTTATCACCTTTTCTTTACCTAAGAAGCGGTGTGCAGTAAAAATATACCTACTCAATTTCCGAAACTTCGTTCATTACAGAGGTCAATGGAATTACCACAGTTTATTAAATTTTGTATTTAACAATACATTTAAATACAGTTCGATTTACAATTATTGATGTTTTGGTTATGAAGCCTGTGTATTCTACAGTTCAGGGAAGGACCTACAGGAAATCTTTTTTCTCATATTTTTTAAAGTACAGCATCTTTTTCCCTAACATAGTTTCATATCAATGTATGAAACCTTTTAAATACAACATTTCACTTTTACAGTTAATGGTACAGTCACAGACATAAAAAATGCAACAAAAATGCAATATTATACAAAGAAAATGATATATTTGCTCTCAAGAGTATCACAGAAACACAATTCTTGTCTTAAATGAAAGCTAGACGACTGCTAATCAATTTTGTTTGATGATTTTTTTTAAATTTTAATTTATTTGCAAGTCTATTTTTAACTTAGGCCTATTCTTTAATCTGCAATTTGTCAATTTCCTCTTACAGAATTATTCATGTATAATGTGATAAAAAAGCCCTGAAAATTGTATTCCATTATCTCTATTACTGTCTGAGATATTACATGTTAAATGCTGAAAAAATGTAAAACAAACTCCGGATATTCAACGGAGAAATTTGGGCACAGAATAAAGGAACTAGAGCGCAGCGGCTATTTAAAAATGGCGTAAAATCTATATTTTGTTCCTAACGACCTTGAAATTTTGCTCAAATGAAGTCAATACTATGAAGTATTTTTAAGCTAAAAAAATGTTAATTTTGACACATATTTGGTCATTCCTGTAGGTCCTTCCCCTTAACATTACTTGTTTCAGCAAATAAAATTAATATTTACATTTATTAGTCCATTTTATGGTTTTATTAGATAGTAAATTCTTACAATTTAACTATTGTTCAAAAAATTATCGGAACAGGTTTTTTGTTGGCTGTAAATTCTTGGTATAAGGCAATAGCTGTGCTGTAATGATATCACCATTTCCGTTAACATCTTTTCTATTCAGGAAACACGACATTTGGTTTTCATCTTCGTCGCAGTCCAAGGAAAGCTGATAGTAATCCATCCATGCTGATAACCAATATGATTTAGCTTGATCTTCTCCGTTTGACTATGGCCGTTTTAGAACATATCGGAGACTATGGTCATTGTTATGATCTAATTCAGATCCTATTGCAAAGGAACTACAAAATGGTTTATATCAGGGAAGTTGAAGTCGCACGAGCTGTTACCCTCATTCAGAGGGATGGACTTATTGTCAGATTGCTAATGATCTCCGTTACTCTCTGTCAGTTGTGTATAGGGCTGTCAAACATCAGGCCTATAGGAATTCAGGGCAGTACGAAAGGAGACGTGGGCAAGGACTTAAACGAAAAACTGGAAATCAAGAAAAATGTTTAGTTCTTTCTGCTCTGCGTCGGTGTACATCCACTGCTCGTGATCTGCAAAACGACCCCAGGTTAGTAGATGGAATAGCAGTAAGTGACCAGAAGGTCAGGAATAGATTGTGAGAAGTTAATTTGAGAGCTCGGAGATCTCTACATGCCCCTCGTTTGGAGGTTCATCACACACGAGCAAGGTTAAGATTCGCTTTGGAATATGTAAACTGGCAACCTCGAGATTGGAAGCAAGTATTATTCACAGACGAATCAAGGTTCTCCTTGACTTCCTGTGATGGACGTAAAATCCGCTGGTTGGAACCCACTGGTTCAGATTATTTAAGTATGCCGCATGATTTAAATTACACCTTTAGTGTTGCCGCATATTGAAAAAGGTTGAAAAACGCTGTTCTACAGAGATAGATTTCTGGAGATCTGTAAGAGTATCAAAGATGGACAAAATTAGGAATACTGTTACAAGAGAAAAAATGAAAGAGCAAAGACCGCTTGTAGACTACATCAAAGAAACCAATTAAGATGGTTTAGTCATATGAAGAGGATGACAGAAGATAGATTGACGAAGAAGACGTATGAATGGATTCAAACGAGGAAAAAGGAAGAAGAGAAGACCAAAATTGACATGGACAAAAGGAATAATTAGAACAATTAGAGAATGAAGATTGGAAGATTGCACGTGGGAGAATAAAGAAGAATGGAGAAAGGCTGTAGAATCCTAAAAATGGGTGCAGAAAGATGTCCTAGAACATTGTATAACCTGTTAAAAATAAAGAAAAGGAATTAATACAAACCATGCCTGTTATTATTAGGTTGAGAAGCTTTTGTCATCTAGTCTGCTGTCAAAAAATCTGAAAGTTAGAATTTATAAAACAGTTATATTACCGGTTGTTCTGTATGGCTGTGAAACTTGGACTCTCACTTTGAGAGAGGAACATAGGTTAAGGATGTTTGAGAATAAGGTTCTTAGGAAAATATTTGGGGCTAAGAGGGATGACGTTACAGGAGAATGGAGAAAGTTACACAACGCAGAGCTGCACGCATTGTATTCTTCACCTGACATAATTAGAAACATGAAATCCAGACGTTTGAGATGGGCAGGGCATGTAGCACGTATGGACGAATCCAGAAATGCATATAGAGTGTTAGTTGGGAGGCCGGAGGGAAAAAGACATTTAGGGAGGCCGAGACGTAGATGGGAAGATAATATTAAAATGGATTTGAGGGAGGTGGGATATGATGGTAGAGATTGGATTAATCTTGCTCAGGATAGGAACCAATGGCGGCAATGAACCTCCGGGTTCCTTAAAAGCCAGTAAGTAAGTAAGTAAGTAATACAAACCATTTATTGAAAGGGTTGATTATTTTACTACTTTCCAAGAAACTTCCTAAAACCACAGATAGCTGTACTGTATAGATATACACATACTCCTGTATTATTGCATGATAGTTGGAATTAAAAAGTAAAAAAACTTCTCGGCAAAGAACATTGAATTGAACATCAGACATGCCATCCAGTCTGCTTACTAAGTGTACTGAGAATTAGGTTTACATTATTTCAGCGAAGTGCGGAACTCGATGTCACCCGAGAAGAATGAACGAGTTTTCAAAAATAGCGTGCAGAGCAGCGGGATTCGAAATATCGAGTTCCAGTACGCCCCCAGGTCTCAAATCTCGTTAACATTGTTTCACGTTTATAAGACACAGCACTAATTGGTCGTGCCACTCTTGTTATCTTTCCTTCTCGATTTCGCCGTCGTTAGGCGCAGTGTTTTGTTTTTCTGCCTACACCACAATTGCCATGGGTAGCAACTGTTTGCCTGGGTGGAGCCTTGGAACAGATGTATTTACATTTTATAGAACACAATAGAGACGATTCTGGAACTAAGGTAGTAGCTCTCGGGGCTGCAGGTGAACGGGAGTGGAGTGTCATGGAACTTGCAAAACTTGCACAATTAATTCACGTACTATTCAATGCATGTTCAAATTGAGCTTTATTGCGGTGGATTTTGCTGTTGTAAAGAACAACCGCTCCAACTCTGATTAGAGAAGCCGAGACGGCGCTGTACAGTAGCACAGTGCAGGATTAATGTTACAAGTTGCAAGATAGCACACTGTGACTTGTGAGTGCTTTAAAAATAATACATCTGCTTTAGTATAAATTATTTGGCCGATAAAAAGTGACGTTACTTTAATTGCACCATTCAGAATGGCTATAGTATGTTTTTATATCCTTAGGTTTCCATCTTCATTGCATGATGTAAGAATTTCGCCTTGCTTTCCATTCTCACCACACGATTTGTCCGCTTTTCGCATTATCCTATGTTTTTCTCTCGAATGTTTTTATAATGGAGTAAGTTTCACACATAAACCTTCTTATGTAACTCAGAGATGTGAATCCTAAAATAAATTTTTATGTTCAATTCGAAATAACTCATTTCTGAAGGACTTTCCGTTCTGGATATCATATTCAACTGAGTAGACAGTGATATTAAGTAAAGATAGAATACTTGTATCAACCGGAAATTCACTTCACCTGTCTCTTTTGGGGTCAAGTGGACAGACATGCCGCCCGGACTAGTGCTGGAAAGTTAAAAAAGGCGCTCTTCACTCGTGGCAATGTTTGACAGAGGCTGTCCATATGACAGAGCTGCGGTCAGGCGTCCTGCCACCCCAGCTTGACCTGGACAGCTTTTCCTACGTACAGACCTCTAACAACAAGTTCCTTTCATATTCTGGGCTTCGTCAAAATTATTTCCGGCGAGATAATACGTGTCAGTGATGTACAACAATATCTGTTACAAACATCAACCACATACGGTATCTTGGAAGAGTCTAAAAGTACTTAGACATCGAAATTTTTACATGTAGAGGAAAGCTTTTACCTTAATGTAACTTTTAAATAGTATCTTAATCATAATTGAAATCCGAAGGTTTAACCTCTATTCTAGCACTCAAGTGTAGCATTTCGTTTCTTTACTGCTGCGTGATGCATCAGGTACGTCAACTCACAAAAACACTCATGCACAGTAAGATCTCAAGTTGCAGAAAAAGCGGTCAGTCTGATACGATTTGTTCTTGTGTAAAAATAAGGTGATTAATGAAGGATTATATTGGTAATAAACAATGCTATTGAACATATTGTCGTTCAGAGAACATACGGTAGGTAATCTATACTAATAATAAATCTGTAGCCGAAATTTTTCTGGTAATTTTCGATTTTCCTAAAATAATTGGTCCTAACATATATAATTAACCACCCTGAAACCGAAAATCGCTTTTTTGACATTTTTGTTTGTATGTCTGTCTGTCTGTATGTTTGTTACCTTTTCACGCGATAATGGATGAACGGATTTCGATGAAAACTGGAATATAAATTAAGTTCGTTGTAACTTAGATTTTAGGCTATATGGCATTCAAAATACATGATTTAAAAGGGGTTTATAAGGGGGCATGAATTAAATAAATCGAAATATCTCGCTTATTATTGATTTTTGTGAAACATATTACATAACAAAAGTTTCTTTAAAATTAATTTGCGATAAGTTTTATTCCTTGAAAGATTTTGATAGGACTGATATTTAATGAGATAAATGCGTTTTAAAATTAAAATAACTGCCATCTAAGGCCGTGTAATAAATTAAAAAACAAATGACTTCGTCTATAAGGAGCCTTGGACAGCAACAATCTAAAGCTATGAAAGATAGCCTACAGAGAATGTTTCTGTGTTTGTATGAAGTAATATCGGAAGCTAAATTAACCGATTTGTATAATTAATTATTATTTCACCATTGGAAAGTGTAGTTTCTCTAGATGGACATAATGCTATAATGTTATTACAGTAACTTCTGATATAATATAATATAATATAATATAATATAATATAATATAATATAATATAATATAATATAATATAATATAATATAATATAACTTAAGTTATTTGAAGGGTTCAGAACCATAGTGGGCCAAGCGCCATTTACTGAATACGTAGAAAACAAGGGTTAAAATTAAGTTATTACCAGAATTCAATGAAACCTATAACAAGTAAAATAAAATATTCGCATTAAATCTAAATGATGTCAATCTTCATTAAACTATGGTTGCATGTAATAAATATTAAGAAACATGTTAAAGGAATTGTCATTGCACCAAATGAGTGTCTCTGGACCAAAATTATTGCATTTTAATTATTTGGATGCAATTTAAATTAAGTAACATATTAAACGATTTATCCTTCTATCAAACACGAATGTTCCCTGGATCAAATGTCCTATTTTAATTATGTAATTACTTTATATTTATTTGTAACGGATGCAGCGGAGCGCACGGGTACGGCTAGTTTAAATTATATAAACATTTTTTTTCATAGAATATACGTACAGTACATAGGTGGGTTACAAAATAACTATATTACTTACATTTTACAGACCTGTATACATCTTCAACTATGTAGTACATAATATTTACATTATATACACTTCACATCATTTGATTTTTTCAAGAATGATCCATTTATAGCTTCTTTCAATAGTGAGACTGTAACAATGTCCTATTGTTCACTATAATCAGCATTTCAGTGAAATACGAATGTTTCGAAGGAAACATTTCTGCGATGCTCATTCAGACAGCGTTTGTATCGTGAAAAAGAGCGTTCCACATCACTGGATGTAATAGGAGCTTAATATCTGAAGTAAAGTATGTTACTTTCACACAAGGAACCAGTCAACATAATATTATATCGTATAGCCGAAATTACTGCATACCCACAATTGTTCTTGGGTACGCATGTTATCAAATGTATGATTTAGATTTGTGTTAATTGGTCCGTAGGGTAACCCAGTAACAATATGTAAGATATTGTTCACTTGTTTTTAGAGCTTCAGTAATTGACCACTGCGTTGATTCTAAAATGGTGACAGTTTCAGAAATAACTGAAAAGTTATGGTTAATCATAAGTTATTATTAAGCACGGACAAATCATATTACACTGACCGCGTTGTCTTGAGCTTCAGCTTCTAGTGCATGAGTGTTTTTGTGGGTTGACTGTACGTACCTTATGCATCGGGCAGCAGTAAACAAACGTAAAGCTACACGTTGCGGACTATAATTCGGACTCTAATCATAATATTGGTTTGGTTATTTCCTTGCTGTCCCACACGGTCGGTCGGTCGGTCGGTCCAGCCGCACTCCCGAGAACGCTATCTACGTCCGGCTAACAGAGTAAACATATTCAGTATCGACACTTACCTATACATTTCCCTGAAAATATCCGTTTATACGCACAGATCTTTCGTTCACACGATGAAGTTTATCATTGGGAATTGTTAGCTTTCCCCAATACTGCCTTCCGGTTACTCAATGTGAGAGAATTATTCTTGCACACTTTGCCCTTTTAAGTTTCTCGATAAATAGAAATCTCAGAGATGAAGTAGAGCGAAGAGCTATAATCGAAAGTTAGTAATTGTACGATGTATTAAAACTCCCCTTTTACTGTATTGCTCTATGTATATTTAAAGTTTACCGTTACGGTATCACAAAATAAACACATTTAACATGCGCAATACAGTTTTGTCTCTAAATAAGGGTAACATGTGCACTTCAACAAAAGGACAGTTTAGTCGTCTCTCAATATAGATTACAAAAAAAAAAAAAAACAAATTAACAAAACAGCAAGTTCAATGACTTCTTAAAATAAACTACTGAGATTTAAACATTCTGGACCTTAACACCCAGTTTTTCGCCGCCAGAATTATGGTTTTTTTTTTTTTCGAAAACCTGCTATTTTGCTCAAAAATAGATTTTGACCCAATAACATAATGAATATATTTCTTACATTCTGAATCTAGTGCTAAAGTTATTTTTTGCCAGGTTCTGATATTTGTTACTGAAAAATTATACTTAAAAGTGTGGTTTCTTTTGCAAAACCTTCTACTTTTGTTTTTCAGACCAAAATCTATTATCTTATATTTTAATTGAGAAATTATTGGTAAACTATGAAGTATTGTAGTACATATGGAATGAAACATCAGTAAGATAAGAATAAACACGCATTTTAAAAATTGGTCCGTATATTTCAAAGCCAACAATTTTTCTCCTGTAAAAATAAATAACTGAAAGTGAAATAGCAGGTTTTGAAAATAAACCATTGATTTCTTGAAACTGTATTCAGGGATTGGATTTCTAGTCCTGTCCCGTTTCAGAATTATTCACTCCATCTTTTCAAGGATCGACCTATGTGCCTTTTTTCTTTAAAACTGTACTGAAAGGCAGTGTTGATTATTCTGGTGTCTGGTTTATGCTGGAAATTCTCTCTCTCCAATTTATTCTAGGCCTATATCTTTCAACTGCAGTTGAATTTGAATTTATATTCACTTTTTGACTACTTTAATATTTTTCTTGCGGTGTCATAATGGTACTGAGCGAACAGTACCTATAGAGCAGAACAGGTTTCACGGCTGGCCGGCCGGCTATGCGCGCGGAGGTGGGGACTCAAGGCCGTGCGAGGCTTCTGTTCTGCTCTATACTGTTCACCCAGTATATCCTGCTGCAAACTTGGATTTTTCTTTTACTAATGGCGATTCTTCCGACATTCACCCATATGAAGCCAGTCGTGTAGACCAATTTACCAATACAGTGATTCCCAGAGTGCGATATAGGAGGCTGGTCTACGCTATACCCGTGATGAAATGAGAAGATGATTGAGATTTGTGAGAATGCTACAGGGAAACCGAAGCTTCTAGAGAAAATCCCTGCGTTACCTGGACCACGTGCTTGCTCAACATAAGTTATAGATCATACTGAGATGTCTCACTCTGGTTATTTAGTTTGTCTTTATTTCAAGTTACAGTCCAGATTTTGCATCCGCATAATAATAGTGGCATTGCGATGATTTTATACAGTTTTAACAATATTTATTTCCTCAAATTATGCCTCAGTATTCGCTGAATTGTCGTACAAAACTGTGTAAACCTGTTCAGTTTGATATATTTCAACATTTTCTGACTATCTATACATGAAATAGCATTTACCGATTTTATTGGTTTTTCAAGAAACTGAAGATAACACAGACTATCCATCAAATTGCCAACGAAAAAAATAACCATGTTCTAGATGGGATTCAAACCTACGGCAGTGGCTGAATCGCAGTGTTTACGCTCCGGGACATAGCCTATACCGCCGCCGACTTTGTTACTTTTACTTGAAAGAAACTGCTGTTGTAATTCGCTCCTTTTTGAAGCTTCTTCCACTTCTTTTTAAAGTGATTCTTTCTTATTTTGTATTAGGCCTACGTGAAACATATTTTTATTTATGGTTTTGCCATTCTAACATTCCAAAATTTTCATTTAATGTTTCTGAGTTGGTCCCTCATTTTCTAAACTTCACAATTCGCCGCTTTTATACTCCGTTCAATAATGTTTGACAGGCAAGGTAAACTTTGCCGGCATAGAAGGAGAGAAGTATAATTACTATTCAACCAATGGCAGATGTCTCATTCCATGTTTGTTTTAAAGTTGGGCGGGGGTAGAACGCTTCACACCGCCCAACTTCAAGATGAGAGTGGACTGAGACCTCTGTCATTTTTTCAATAGCAATTATCTTTCTCTCTGCCGGCAATGTTTACGTCGCCTGTCAGATATTATGGAAGGAAGGATAGTGTGAGTGATACTGTAACCGTCGCAGATTTAGAGTACGATTTAATGGCAATAACCAAAGTTAGCAAAGTTGTACTTGAAAGTTTGAGAATATACAGCAAACAACTCAGCATATTGCCGTTGTGAACGACTGTACAAAAGTTAAGCAAGAATGCGAACTACAGCTGCGTTATTAGCATCGAATGCAAAACCCAGACGTGCAACTATGAATGGTGAACTCGCAGGGCTGTCGCCGTGGCAACAAAGTTCTATTAATTCTGTTACATCACGGCCTACGAGAAGTGGAGCTGCCGTAAATTACGAGTCGGTCACACTACATCACGAGGCATTTAGCAGTCAGCATAACGGCTTTATAGCTGAGCCACGCAAAATCCCCAAGCAGTTTTAACGCCATTTTAAACCGATCCTGCAAATAATTAATTTCTTTTTACGACCGCCCTATCATCATTAGATTTTAAGCTGGAGTTCGAAAGGGTCTCGCTGTGTTTTATAGCGTTGTTTGCTTGAGTGTTCTGACGGCCTCTTCAATTTATGGCATCTATGTGTTTATAACCGTAGCATTTTGGCCGTCACACCAAATTTCAGCTCTTCGGACACTGGCTGGGTGTTAACCGTTGTGTTGGGAGTAATGGATTGGTAAGTGTGGAAAGGTCCAAGTGTTTGTCTCAAAGAACATTGTTTTTTTTTATTTATTAATAATGCTGTCTAGGAACACTGAATGACTCTTGGTCTAGCAGACGGTGTTAATAACCGCGTAAGAATGTGTAAAACCTAAGAAAAATTTTACAGTTGATACAGTGTCGTTAAATAACTAATATAATAAAAAGTTAAACTTGATACTTGAGAACTTTATGGTTACATAGACGAGAATCTGTAAAGAGACAATACCCGGATATTTAAGACTGGATAAACTTTAGCGAATACATTAACAATTTCAATTACCTTTTACTTTCGAACAATCCTACACCTATATATAGGATGGAAGTGAAATAATTCTTCAGATTGAAAGAGACGATAGGATACACTTAAATGAATAACTAAAATAAATTACGTTTTATGATTAAATGCACGGTTAATATTAGAAACTTGGGTTGGAAGTTTCAGCAGTCTGACAACATCGCCGTTAACACACTGCTCTTTCTTCTCGTAATGCAGATGTAAGAGGTCATTGAACTCAGCCTGTCCGTGTTAGTGAACTACCTCCCATCTACCTTTCTGGGTACAATGTTGCAAGCTGGTCGCATCGGTCAGTGGCTTCAAATTAGTGATTTTAAAATTAAATTTACACAAAAACTGTTCACTCTGTAGGGATAAAAAATTATTTAGTAGATTTTTCTATCTATATAGACAAAAATTATCCTATTTACAATAGGTACCGAATAAAGAAAACCTGTTTTCTGAGAAAACTATGGACTTTCCACCAATATGGTATTACACTTTTTTGTTACATTCAACATGAGCTATTCGCTCTGAAAATCTGCAGGATTATTTCACTTCCACTCTGTATACGTGTCTACTTTAATGCAACGTTTATTTTCTTACATGATACATTTTATAATGCAAACCAGGACGGATAATTTTGTATCGTTGCGTTATAAAAACATACATATATCCCTAATATACAGGATGATTCAGGAGGAAAGGTAAAAAATTTAGGATGTGAATTCTGAAATCATTCTGAGTCAAAAAGTTCATATGAATATGGGTCCATTTTCGAACAGTTACGGAGATATGGCTTTTTGATTCCATTATACTAACTCGCATTTAGAGACTGATAACGGACAAATTTATAGTTTATATTCACGTATGCATACATACCTAATATTCTAGATGTCGGGCATTTTCTGCTTCAATGCACTGTTGCGCTCGAGCGTGAATCGCGCTCATCGCTCAGGAGAGCTGGTCGTGGCTGTGCTTTATGCCGCGTGTAGCATCCAAAATAGGTCGATTAGCGCCTCTCTCGTTTCCAACCTTCCTTTGGTATACCAAGTCTTTCATCCAACCCTATAGACAGTAAATACTCTTCGATATGGTACTCTTCTGTTCGGAAAGGATCGTTCATACTCAGCGAAGGCACGCAAGGAACTTCCATAGCACAAACCATAAACATACACAATATCGGCTTATTCTGCAGTCGAAAATTTATAAGGCACCTTGAAAAACACAATTTAACACTTCCGATAACTGTACCTGCATAACTACTGTACTGTAGGTAGCTGAATGAACTGTTGTGAACTGATAAGTGATAGTGTATTTGTGTTATGCGCGGGTTCTGTGTCATTACATCAGACAAGGGCAGACGATTGGACATTTGTAATACCCCATCACCCGGTTTGTGAGGATAATGAACTTATCTTATCCACATCGCTCACAATACAGATTCCAATGTTACGTCATTCATTGCGATCCGTGACCTTGTCTCACATCTCACGTCAGCAGCATATGGTAACGCCTGATTCACATTGGGACGAGACGTTTTACCAAAAAAATGCATCTAGCTCCCCCATCGTTCGAAAACGGACCTATGTTCATACGAACTTTTCACTTAAAATGGCCTAAGATATCGTACCCTAATTTTTTTACCTTTCCTCTTGAATCACCCTGTATATGAATAGATTCCAACATAAGATGATTTTCTACTCGAAGTGTGCGGTCTTTACATGCACTTAAATGACTTCATTGGAATGATTAATACAAATTCGTTTCTGTGTCAGAGGCTGTAACAGATTAATACCATAATGAATAAAGACGCAACTTTTTGTGACATTGTAAGACTTTTTCTTCTGGGTTGTGTGAAGCTGACATTGACAGAACTAGAATTAGGGTACTGGGCAAAGACCTTGACTTGAAGAGGCATGTTGCTAATGTGGCATAATGAATGAGAGTGAGAGCCTGCCCGATCTGAAATGAGTTTTACCATCTGTAGTTGATAGTGGTAGCCCACCACGCCCATATGTCGTAAGCTCCCGAATGAGTTACAACGATGTATTCCTCAGGATACGAGTTCATAAAGACCCCACAAGAGATATCAAGAATCTCATTTTTTGTGCGCAGCTGGGAGTTACAGACAGACAGACAGACAGACAGATAATTGTTTATTTTATGTCACATTTAAAATACAGCGGACACATTCAGTGATTTCAAATACTGGACAAATGATGAACGATGGAAAGTGAAATCAGAGGACTGAGAGAGAAAATTTTCCCTAGCCACAGTGTCTACAATTACAGCCTCAGTATCTATAACAAATGTCTGAAGGATCTGTCGAAGATTGAACTTTGAAACTTTCATCAAAGACACTAAGCTTCACTTTATTGTAAATAGTTCTTGATTCTTTACAATAGGGTCGCTTCGTTAATTGGAATGGTTATATAAAAATGTATTATAATATTCGGAATAGTAATTTTTATTAGGGTACGATCGTTAGACTATTTGTCCCGCGCCGTAGCATCGTGGTCTAGGGCATCATATCTGGATTCTCGCAACGGAATGCAAATTGGTTTGAGTCCTCAGAGGGATCGGTGTATGGGACCGGTGCTCATCCAGCATCGAGATAAATTTGGGGAGCTACGATAGGTAGCGGAATCCGGTTACGGAAACCAGCTGTAACGGCTGGGAAGAACACCGTGCTAATCACACGATAATCCGTTCTGGTTGGATGTTCGTTCACTTCTAATGAGGCAAGTGAACGTAGGACCAACAGCCGGCTAGTCGGTCCTTGTCCATCATGGGTTGTCGCGCTACGGACCCGCTTCCCGACCACCAAGATGTTCAATGTGTTACCAAGGGGGAACACATTGCACATCCTCAAGGTAAAGAACTAAACTTTTTTGAGTTTATTATTATTATTATTATTATTATTATTATTATTATTATTATTATTATTATTATTTGACAAATCTCTCGCCTAGATCCAGTAGGAAGATCTTTTATGCCCTTATATTCCTGATTAGCTTTTGTTTTCTTATTGGAGGAGGTTAATTACGACACAGCACTGATACCATTACCGATAAATTGCTAACTCTCCACCTAGACACATTCCCAACCAACACAAGCTGACTTCACTAAGGTTCTCAGAGAATCCAGATGTCGAGCAGGCAACTCTGCTCGTTGCTACACCAGTCCATTTCATACGTCGCCTGCAGACGATCGGGGGATGCTGTTTGATACTGGAATGGAGATCGGGCGGAATGCTGTTGGTGCGTAACAGTCTTGTTCACACCAAGTGTCACTATGGATTTTACTGTGTAAAATGCAGATCTAACCGCGACTCGAATTGTCTTTATCTGCGGCATTGCATATTTTGACAAAATGGAATTACGTCTTACATAAGGAACTTTTCCTCAAATGCTGTTGAAGCTAGACAGCGGATTTTTTGACAGCTAATGAACACATAATTTGACTTTATACTGAAACGGCAGTTTTTCTAATTTTATTTATTTCCTTGCTGAGAGATAATATTTCTCCATTCGTATATTTTTTAAACAATTTTTAGTAACATCTCCAAAATTAAAAAAAAAATTTAAAACATTGTTTCATATATGCAAAACATCCAAATAAATAATGAAAATGTAAACTTTCTATATTAAATAAAAGCTGAGAAATAGTTCGTTTTGTATGGGAAAACTTAGCTTACTGAAAATAAGCGTTAAAATAAGCCACATACAAAATGGAAACGGATTAAGAAGAACAGAAAATTCTTTGTCGTATATTGGCTTGGTTTTTCGAAGGTCGGACCAGGAATGGGTCCATAACACTTAGGCATTCATTTGGCATTGTGCGGCCTATATAGTTATACATAAAGATTGTTCAATTCCAACGGGTGGCATTCGTGGATCCGATGCTGACAGACGGCCCGCGTTGCTTCAGCATTAGACAGTCTGGTCGAATCCTCAGACGAATACTTGATAAAGCCCAGGGCCAGGAGCCCCAAGTATAGCACCAGCATCAGAGAAATATACTTTACCCAAGACTTAAACACAGTCTAATTTTAATTATTGTAGATTATTACGGAATGGGGGGAGGTGGATGTTATGTGTGAGGTAGTATGTGTCGGTGACTCAGGAGAAGGCGAGCGCGGAGAGAGGAGAAAGGGTGGTGAACAGGTAATGTTACGACAGAGCAATACTTGTACTACTAGTAAACGAAAATAATGTTTCTGCTTACTAGTAGTACAAGTATTGCACGTGTTGTAACGTTATCTATTATTCACTCTATCTCCTCACTCAGCGCTTGTCTTCTCCTGAGTCACCGACTATACCAGGGTTGCCATACGTACGACTAATTGTACGAAGTACGACCGCACTCTAAGTCGTACGTAATTTTGTACGACTATTTCACTGAAGGGAAAAAAATTATTTTGGAACTTTAATGTAGGTTTATAATTAAAATAAAATTGATGGTTAATTCCTCCCTTTTAGACAAGTTTTCTTCATGAAGTATATCCTTGACTAATATGAAAGAAACGTGCTTTAAAGGAGGGAAAATGCTTTGAAAATCGATCTGGTAACTATGCTTGCCATGCAAGTCATAATTTGTCATCTTCAGCTCTAGGTTTCACGTACACGGCGCGGTTATATCAAAGTATTCATTCATTCATAGTGTTCTGCCCAGGGGCAGGTCTTTCACTGCAAACCCAGAATTCTCCAGTCTGTCCTATTTTCTGCCTTCCTCTTTGTCTCGTCATATGATTCATAAATCTTCAATCATCTGCTATCTTCTGCTGCATCAAAGTAATGCAGGTTTAATTTTATTAACTTCCCTGTTCGTTCGATAAAGAAAGTCTTTTATCATTGAAATAGTACCGCGCTGACATTATAGAGGTGTCAGGTTTGAGTAGATGTAGATGAATTAATTTGATATAATTTTGAGCGCCGCATTGATTGATACTAAAATGTCTGTCGCCAAAGATCAAATTTCTGCTGACTTTAAATATAACAAAGCTGTTCCTAACCAAGCGGTATCGTGCATGTTTTACGGCGATGACAGTATTGATGATGAAGAAATGGTTGGTGATTTGTTTCAATGCTGAATGTCATTGTAGATGTGAACAATAATTAATAGTATTCTTAATTAGAAATAAAGTTTACTGGTAGACATAACCTATATAAATATAAGTTTATTTTACGATTCTTTATGAACTACGATGCTTATCTGGCGTCAATGACATGAAGGTGACAAAGCCAGCGAAATGACTCCAGCGCCGAAAGTTACCCAGCATTTGCTCTTAATGGGTTGAGGAAAAACCCCGAAAACAATCTCAACAACCAAGTAACTTGTCTCAACCAGGATTTGAACCACAGCCTGCTTGTTTCACAGTCAGACATCCTAACCATTACTATACAGCGATGGACTATATATATATATATATATTAGGAAGCTGAGAAATGTACGACAATTTTATGCTGAAGTACGACAATTTTCATATGTTGGTACGACGGTTCCAATTCCTGTATCTGGCAACCCTGGACTATACATGACTTCAGTGTAGACATAAACCCACAAGACAGTGGTGCCATGCTGAATATACCGTAACATGAAGAAGAGTTGATACTTTGGAAATCTAGTAGAGCCGTAATGATGGACGTCGATGCCGAACATCACTGGACCATTGCACCAGGAGTTTTGTAGATACTGAACACAAGGACAGTAATGTAGGAATAGAGTATCACAGTGTGACACCCGTGATCTTGCAGATTCCAGTCGAGAAACATAATCGGAATCGTCACTGTTTGTAAAGTTTTATTGAGCTTGTTTTCTCATAAGAATGTTGACTGTATTATTATTTGTGTGATTACATAAGTTAATTTATGCTCGACCATGCCGAAATGTAGTAATTATACACCTGGTAGCAGACCTTTAATGTATGTCATTAAAGTACACCTACTCATTAAAGGTCAGGTCTTTCAGCCAATGACGACTCAGGTTACAACTGTTCAGCCAATGACAGGTCAGCTTTCTACAGTTATAAAACCGCAAGTATCGATTATTCTCGGAAATGCAATCGAAAGAGAATTAGCGAAAAGTCACGGAGGCTGGAAATCCAATACTGTCGCAGAAGTTTATGTTCTGTTACTATAATAATTAGCGTTAATTGTAAATAATATTCAAATAAATTCAATTTGTCATCTCGTTTTTCAATGTCTAATTTAATTTGAATGTTATCTCTGTAGGTTCTTATGGCCTAGCAAGGTCAATGTGGACATCTGTTCCTCGGAAAAAATCAATACTTTCGCGTCTGCGCACATCTCACAACATACGGGACATTGGTCAAGGTCAGATACAAAGAAAATTAATAATATCAAGTTAGAAATATGGTCGAGCATAAAAAGTCGTATGAAACTCGCCTATAATGGTAATTAAGAAGCTCGTATGAAAATTATGAAACTCGCTTGCGCTCGTTTCATAAATATCCATACTCGCTTCTTAATTACCTTCATTATAGGCTCGTTGCATAATGTACTATTAAAGAAGTATGTGTTTAAGGTTGTAGTCTGCAACGTTGTCTCTAATTGCGTTGGTTATTGTAATGATATTCGGTATTTTTTAGTAGATTCTGCTACTACATGTGCCCTTAGTTCGACAGTCCTTCAACCCATCTATCACTTCACACGTCCTATTATGTTTCATCTGTTCCTGGCCCGAGAATATCTTACGAAGTGTTTGTGAAGCAATGGAACACTCGATATACAAAGGAAGCTGAACTCGGTAATGGTTTCTCCCGTCACAGTCACATCATCCCGTACGTCACGGAAACCCAACACTCTGTGTGACAGCTGCAACCTTGCTTTACTGCATGACGCTGATAGCGCCGGCTCTTCTACCATTATTGATGGTCACTATTACAAGAGATCGAGAACAACACTTTACAAACAATATGTTCATGAGCTGGCATCCAAACCGAGGTCGTGAGTTTGTCACGATTTCAAATTCATTCCCTAAAGCCCCGTCGGGTTGGTAGGCAGTCCTAGTAACGTCTCAAGTAGCGAGACTCGAGAATTATTATTCAATAAAAGAAAATATATATGACCTACTACTGTAAAATTTACATGGACAAAGCAAACTTTATAAATATATTACTGTTAACAGACAACCAAGTCATTAAGACCACCGACACACAGTACAAAAATCAGTCCACAAATTAAACTTAACCCGACACATAATTTAAAATTAAAATAAAACGAAATCCTGGTATAGAAACAATAATACAGTCAGGTGATCAAGTAGTTATATCGAACAACAAAAACAATTTACAATTAGCAATAAACAAACTGAAACAAAACTAATTGAAGAATATGGAATGAAAATTTGAACCAATAAATAGAAAACGATGACTTTTAAGATGCATTATCCAGTTGTTGTTTAGTCAACTGTCCGAAGACAGGTTTGAACCTCATAAGTGAAACCAATAAGGCATCACTCATGAGGCAACTAGGCCAGGAGATATTGGGGTAGGATGGCAAGTTCCTTTCCCCCTCCAATGTATACATATTCCACTAAGCAGATTTCATATGCATACAAACAATTGTTTTTTCTCTGACACATATCATCAAGTGAGATGTACTGCCTGATAATAGATATACATATCAGCCAGAACCTCAATCAGAGGTACATGATCCAGTAAGGGGTAAAATAGTAATGATAAATCAAATGATTGAACAAATCAGCTCATTTAACTATTTAGGATGCTTACTTTCCTATGAAAATTAAAAACATATATATATATATATGTATATATACAAATTTATATCCACAAAGTCTTCAAAGTACTCGAATAAAAATTTATAATATTTTGGATCTTCCAGTATTAATTTATGACTGTGAAATCTGGACACTTAATGTCAACAATAAATCTAGAATTAATTACAGGATCTGAAATGAAGTTTATGATGAAAACTGAGCAATATACTTTGTCAGAAATGAAGAAATTCTAAATGAATTAAGTCATCTTAGCTTTATGTAAATTCAGGAATATAAAAATAACTGATTTGCACATGTTTAACGGATGCCACGAGAAAGTCTCTCAAGAATAAGGAAACTTTATCAACCTAGACTCCTAGAGGAATAAGACGACATGGAAGACTCTAAATCGACTGATAGACAATTAAGACTGGAACGGATTAACCAATGGTACAAATGCATGTACAGTGATGTGATGGTGGTGGTGGTGGAGGTGGTGGTGGTGGTGGTGGTGGTGGTGGTGATGGTGGTGATGATAATGATGATGATGATAATTTTAAAATATCATTACATAGCCAGTCTTGATACGAGTAAACAAAACACATACGAAGAACATATTAAATTATTAGGATATTTTCTACAAGAGAACAACTCATAGAAACGATGAAAATTATGTATTCAAACGTTTTGTATGTTACTAGAAAAAGGTCATTAAAATATGAGAAAAAGGAAACATACTTTTATGAAACGATTACAGTCCCCTCTTCGCAGAGAGACGCAAAATTTGAATGATAAGTGAAGAAAATAAAAATACTGTGGTTAATCGAAATGAGTTTCCAGATCACTCGAGGTTAACACCATAGTGAAGATATAGGCTACGAAGTTATTTTGAAAATATTTATTTTAAAGTAAAAAATTAGACGAGATACGTAGATCTAAATCAGTGATGGCCAAGTGGCGGCCCTCGAGTACGTTTCATCCTGCCCTCGAATAAAAATGTATGATTTATTCCTTTTTTAACTCCATGCGTAAAAGTTAAAATGTAACTGGGCATCATAACGTACCTAAATCCAGACTTAACTTTTAATTACAAAAATATTTTCATTAATCTTAATGATAAAAATGTTTACGGCCGCAGATATTTGGCAGTAGGTATAAGTTTTTGATTTTTATTACAGATATTACCCAGCATTTAAATGCACTTAATTTACAATTTGCAAGGGAAGAACCAGACAATTTTTGTAATGATGGCATTTGTAGTTGCTTTAACAACAAGCTAGATCTAGAATAACTCTTCTCGGGTTCTCAGCCAGGTGAATTGGAGATTAGATTCCAAGCCTTCGACGGCTAGCTCTGCCGTCTTCTTCATCCCTGAAGAAGATGGCAGAGCTAGCCGTCGAAAGCTTGGAATCTAATTTCCAACTCACCTGGCTGAGAACCCGAGAAGAGTTATTCTATATCAAACGCCGGGAAAGCCTCAAGTCATACAAGCTAGATCTAGTCCAGCAAATGCTGAAGGCAGATAATTTATGCCACTCTTTCTGTTGTAAACAACTGTATGTAGAAGAAAAAGTTAGTTTTAAGAAATATATTGAAACACAAAAAAGATAGAGAATATTTAGTATTTAGTTCTACATACAATACAAATTAAATAACTTACATATAATTGTTGATGTAACGCATCCCGTTTGAGCAAGCTCGTGTTCGAAGGCGGTTCCTATAAATAACACCCATTCATTATGAAAGAGAGGGATTAAAGTCTTCTGGAATTCGAACCCTGAAACACTCAATCATTTCACTATAATTTTGAATTATTTCGACTTCATATCTAAATACATAAATTGAGGCTTTTTTTTGTGAATGGCTTTTCAGGGACAATTTACTTTTTCCTGAACACAAGCTCGCATGTTATATGGCTCTTCTTCAATAGTGTAAGTGGTCGTATGGAATATATTGGTAGTAATAAGTGACACTGGGTCAGATAGTGACATTTATCAGCATCTAAAAGCGTTTGTACTGCAGCAGACTCCGACTAAACAATGGCACAGCAATTGGTAGCCATGGCTACGCGCCAGCATTGTCTCCTTTTTCACACTTCACTTAACTCTGTTATTTACGGAGCACTAAACAATCTCTTGTTAGATAGAGGAGTCGACAAAAAAATGTATTAAGTTTTTTTTATTTACAAATCGCCAATGTATTATAACTAGAACAAATATTATTAAGTTGGTAGCTCATTTTCAAAACAGTAAAACGTCATGATTATCTGGGATTGGATCACTTGGTCTTGTTTGTCATTTCTCTTGCAGGAAACAAATAACATACACTTAAAAATGCTAGTAGAACTTGACACCATACAGTCAACACTGTCAAAGGACAGTGTTTAAGACAACGTAGGACCACGTCTGTGTATTAACACTGTTGAGTTGATCTTCAATTCATGTGCCCGGGTTCGATCTCAGTTCTGGTCTTGGTGGAATTTGTGATGGATAAAGTAGGGTTGTCATAAGGGTACTCCCGTTTCCCCTTTCCTTTCACCATAAATACTACCAGAGGTGTATTTCAGGCCTGGCAGGCCCTGAAGGCGACAGAGTACTATTTTTCGATGCCGGGCGGCGCCAGCGCACTTTTATTGTCTTACATTATCGCTAAGTTTTATATTTATACAAACTAATATTTTATACATGTTTAAACAGTTTCATTCATAGTGACGTCTACTCTGCAGACCCACCAACCTTTCTATGAGTCATTCCACGTCAAATCGCACAAATTTAGCCTGGAATTGACTTTCATGTCTCCATTTAGATAAAACAAATTTTACACATTCTATGGATTGAAAAAATAAATACGGGTTTTATTATTGTTGTCTATATCGATTATTGTACGAGAGATATGTGTTATCAAAGATTCTGAAATAGGTCGCGCATCATTATTGTTAAACGTGATTATCTCCACTAATAATCATCACAGAGATTTGCTCTTTGTCTCAATTTGAAGGTGACAGTACACACTTTATTCTTCGCATAATAATATAAAAATATAAGTTTGTTAACTTTGTTTTAAAAAACATTTAAATGTATAAAAATATGTTTTAATGGCAACGACTTACTTTAAAATTACAGAAAAAATCCTTAAATACCTTGAAATTATTTTAACAGCCCTTAAAAAAATCAGAACTCTACTTCCAGCCGTTGAAGAATAATTAAATGATTTACCAAGCTGCGCGACTTGAGGGCGCGGGCTGCATAAGTACCGTACTGTTGCAAGATGATGTGGAGGTGCAGCTCCGGATGAGAGTCGTGTGACCACTTTACGCTGTTCCACGGTCAGAATATCACTCTTTTACGTAATTTACAGAACACAGTACTGTATTTAAATACTGTTTTTGTAAAATATACACTTGTGAAAATAACTACAGTTTACACAACACTGGACTTTTAAAACTAATCAACTACAACCAATATCAAATCTATTTAATGTCCACCACTTTTCTCTCACTTTGAAGGGAATAGTTCTTTATCATGGCCTGAAATTTTGTCAGTGGAACAAAAAAAATGAAGTTGTAAGGTACCTCGCACCACTTTTGCTTGTTGGTACCTTGAATAGAAAATATTGCTATGTTTTTTGTGTTCACTAATGGTAAAAAATTTAAAAGCAATATTAGAAATGTTTTTCTCAGCCCAGTTATACAGTTTCCTTGGTGTTACAATAGGATCTATACCAGGTTGAAGACTAGCTTCCATGCAAGCCGCTTAACGGTACCGCCAATGCCATCACAAGGCCCTTTTCCATGTGATGTAGCAAAAAAAATGCCACTCAGCACAAATCCCAAACTCATCTTCGTGGTGACATTTATTTTTAAAGTTATTTCTTACTCGAAATCAATCTGAAACCAACGTAGTTCTATGTAAAATATAATAGATTGTACATACATTTTTCTTGCGTTTTTAAAGTAAGCTGTTATAAAAAAAACATTAAGTTATGTTTAAAAAGTGACCCTCTAAAACAACCCCATTTATATTTCAACTTATACTTAAAAGAATTAATATAATAGTTCATTTCTTCCCATTTCAGATGGCACCAACACTCAACGTCTATGATGCATAGAATCTTAACAATAAGCATTTTCATACTGCGTCGTGGATGAATTTGTCATATAATTAAAAGAGTATAAATAGTAAAATTTTAAAGTATGATCCCAGAAAAAAGTACAGACCTCTTATTTTGATCTGCACAACATATTTTAGAAGATTTAAGCAAATACTAAATGGTCACGTTTCGTATACAGGTGTTTGATTTGACATGCACACAACACAACACAACACGATACCTACTTCGAGAGACTTAGGAATTATTGTTAGATAAATTAAAGGGAAACTGCTAAGTGTTGAAGGGGCTTTACGTGCTTTTAGAACCAGAGGTTATCTGTTTATTTACGTAAAGTAACACCGCACCACTGATAATGTATTAGTCACTCTCGCTGCTGCTGTCGCAGCTGTATGCTCCGGCGCGCGGTCTCACTCATTCCAACCCGAACACACCATCAGTAAATTATTTGTACAGCGACTTCTGATTCGAATAGAGTTCTAAAACCAACGCAGTTCTACGTAAAACATTTCAAAGAATATAATGATATTTTTTTCCCCTTTTCAGAATGAAGTCCCTGATATATGAAAACGTATTTATAAAATATAACCCCCTAAAAGGGGCCCATTTTATATTTTAATTGAACACTAAAAATTAGTATATAATACTGCAATTATTGCACTTTAAAATGATATAAATACGAAATTTCTACGATTTATAGAATCTTCAGTATAACCATTTTCATAATACGTTGCATCCAAATTTACGGAAAATATAACATTTAATAAATGACTAAATAATTGTGTCAGACCGAAAAAATTACACATGGGTTATTTAATTTCATCAATAGAATATATAAAAAAATTGGAGCAAATATTAAGTTGTCATGTTTTGTAGGTGTTCGATTTGACATGGAATGACTCCTATGTAAGATTCGAACCCATGTATTTTCGTCTGACATTCCATTAAGTATTCCTGCGGAAATGGTTATGGTTATGGTTATGATAATGACGATGGCGATGACGACGATAATAGTACATGTGTTGTTACAGAAACCCCAGATCCAGGACATTTTTTATTTAGAAATACACTACTGAACTACATTTCCCCCTAATTTAATCCGCAATAATTAAAAGTAAGCTGGGGTGAAATGTTTGGTGTAGTACGGGGCTTCAATGCTGATACAGAATTTAACATCTAGAGGCTCTGAGCCCTGAGGTTTATCAAATTATTCGTCGGAGGATGGTACCTGGCTCTGACGGGGCTGAGGCAGGATGGCACGCCTGTCGGCATAGGATTCATATAGCCTAGGGAATATTGGGAATAAATTTGAATAAGGAACAAAAAAGGTTTTCTTCCCAGGCAGGATTCGAACCACAGAAGTCTTAGTTATCAGTCTATCGTGCTCTGGATTGAACAAGGCTCTGAAATCAGCTACAAGGGTCGGTCCGGTTTTTTTTGCCACTACTGTACATTATAGCTTGTCTTAAAAGGAGACTCTCCTCCACTTAATATTCTCTGTACAGTTCTGAGTCCGGCTTAACAGCTCTTGGTCGTTCGCTCCTGACATGCAACAACACTGTGTTCAATCTATCGTTTGTACGCACTTCCGAAGAAAAGTAGTGGAGCACGTTTTATATTATTTCTCTCGCTTGTTCATGAATTACATAGTTTTTTTATACAAAACAGATTGAGGAAAACAATAAACTTAACACTAGTAAAGAACCTAATACAATATCGTACTAACATATTCAAAAGTAACACTGCACAAAGATTGATCTTTCATAATTCACTTTACTAAGAGTTTTACTGCCTTACTTCCTGAATTTCTGCCTTGTTTCCTACAGTTGAAGTAAAGTGATCTTGAAACAGTGCTACAAGGTACATCGTTTTTTGGCACGAACTTAGATGTAAACAAAGTTTTCAAATTCTTCCAAGAACTGCTGGTGTAGGCATTTGGGTCGAGAGGACGTGGACTGGTGACAGCTGCATCCCACCCTGTCACACCCCAGTTGACGGTGATGTCATTTGTCTGTGACCTACTCTCTGTGCTTCAACAGTTAGATGATTGTGTTGAACAATTAAGCTTTAAATAATAATTAAAGAGTTACATTTCAAGAATCAAACACCCCATAAAATTACAGTATTATTCATGCTATGTTTGTTTTCCACTGTTTTAAACATTGAAGAGGTTCGGACTAAGATAGTCTTTTTAAACACAATCTACGAAGTCAATATTGTTATTTCGAGTGTGGCTTGCTTTGTACTCTATGATGTTAGCTGTACAGAATTAAGTGAACGCATGAGGACAACTTCTTATCTACCAATTTTTGAGGGAGAAAAGGAGGGAAGATAAACTAAAAGATACATGAGTGAGCGTCCTTATAAGGGGATTTGGGGGTGTGAGTAAGCAACTATGTGAGCCCCAAGCCAGTAGGCCACTTAACCCCTTCAGACCTGAATTTATATGAAAAAAAAATGAAAAAAAGCTGGTCACATAATCATTCTGGGGATCCAAAATTCCCAAATCAAGTCTTCACAGAAAATAAAAATTTGGCGACAATTTTGACCCCTGGGGCCCCAAAATTTTAAATTTTATTTTTATTCAGGTATAGAAATGTTTCAAAAATAATATTCTCCATTTATATCACACTGAATTTTTCAAAATATTTAAAAGTATCGAAGACATTCCAAAAAAGAAAAAAAATAAACAATGTACATTATAATGTACACCAGGCCTGTAGGGGTTAAAGGAATAGGTTCTGTGTTTTATAAAATTAAGAACAAATTCAGTATTTCCTCTTTCATTATACGTATAGAGTGTCAAAGGAAAATGGAGATTTTCAAGCAAATTGTCAGTAACTTCCGTACAAAAAGAGTGGTTTTGGACAAGCCGTTTGTCGGTCCATCTGTCTATGGCGATTTCTTCTGAACTATTGGCCTGATATTAGAGATATTTAGTGTATATGAATTAATTAATTCAGGAATAATGCACATAACATAAATCAGTTTTACCTAAACACTATATATGGCCATTTGCTTAAAATAGGATCTGCATTACATTCTTGATATTTTCCTATATAAAATAAAATGAAATGAAATAAAATACCAAATGATACGGTGTTAGTCTATGTATAGAAAATTTATATTTCAGAGAAACTACATTTTACGGAACTATTCTTCCAATCGAAAATTTCTCACAAGTACTGATAGTTTTCTGATAATTTCATTATATAATAATCTCGTGACAAGAAATGTGAGTTTAAAGCGAATGATTTTATCAACAGTAATCTCACTAGAGGTTTTGATTTATCTAGAGAAAATCAAAACTCGAGTGGGATTTAATTGACTATTACACGATTAGAAGAAAGTATATAAAGATTATAAGTAACAAACTACTCCAATACAATAAAATATTAATTGACTTACGAAAATAAACCTGTCTTCAAATGTATTATTGCACCATTACGCTAGATGGCAGTTGGGCCAACTATGGAATCTTCATTGAACTCTGTAGACGGTTACTAGTCAAGAAGGGTTTGTTGATTCAGTTTCGTTTTTATTAAGACATTTGCATTCCACTTCAATCATCCGGATCCCAGTAATCAACGTCACTTGACAGATGATTTTCAATAAATCTCAGTATTAAACAATCTCTGACACGTGACTATCCATAATATCATATAGCAGAAGCTATAACATAACCTAAATAATATACACAAGTGTTACAAAAGTTTTAATTAACGACGATGACATAAAAAATAAACATGAATACTTTTAAAAGGAGTAATTATTGAATGTACAATTTTCAAATTTGAATGTGGTTGGTGGTTCAATTGATGTTATATTGGACGTGTGCGTAATAGAAGAGGAACTCGTTGATTTAGGCCTACATGGTGTATTCAACTTATTCAGGATTTCCGAATGGTGCTCTTCATTTATTTGTAAATAGGATTTCAGAAGATGCATAGGTATGATCAGTGATTGTTATTATTTCTTGCTCTTGAATGCCAATGCGAGTCATATTTGAGACTGCTGTGCATCGACTGGAGTGGTTTGTAATTTTATATATATTTTTTTTTTGACGTCCAGACCAGCGCAGTTTCAAATGTTGGCAAACAAAGACACAAATGCTAGGGACGCGATAAAATTAAACAAATGCTAGGGACGCTATAAAATTGTGCGATAAGCAGCCATGATTGGTTGAAATACATCCTTTCGTACCGTTTTATTGGTCAAAAGTAGTATGACGTAGTAAGAGTGTAATAGTCACAGATAATTATTACTACGAGTGGTATTCGGCTAGATAATTCTCACGCGAAAAATTAGTCTAGTTGCATGAGTGCATTCGAATGTTTTTCTGTAAAAAACAAAGGTTATATATACGCGCACCTAAACCTTTTGGAATATGAAATTCGTTCATACATATCTGAGAAAATGTAGACCACGTCCCATTGCAATAAAAAATGAACACTTGAGATTAATTTATCACAACGCTTTATTTTGAAATTCGAAAGTTATCTTCATTTTGAAAATTATTATAAATATATGGGCCTAGAACGCATTATTTTGAACTAGGTATGTCTTTTTTTTAATTATGGTTTATTTAACGATGTTCGCAACTGCCGAGGTTGTATCAGCGTCGCCGGTGTGCCGGAATTTTGTCACGCAGAAGTTCTACTATTGGGTATTATTTATGTGTACTTGAAAGTTATGCATTGTACATTTTATTGCTAACCTACTTTAACAGTAATTTTATTAATAATACAATTTTTATAAAATTATCACTCATTAGTTTTGAGCAGCATAAAACTATCAATGTAGTTCTACTGTCGTCGGTCAATTGAGCACCATTAAGCTTAATGAATGACTGAAGAGAGCGTGTAATTACCACAAATGTTTTAAATTTAATATCTCTACATGGTTTCGAAAAAAATTACCCCAGCTGTTTAAGAACAGAGCAATAGTACTTACGTTCTTATATTAAATATATATATATTTTTTTGTAGTATTTTTACGTAACAACATTCATTTAATGGAAACTGATAATTTTAATCGGTTACTTAACGGCTCTGTGACAACCATGTGATTCATGGAATTAGTGATAACGAGATGGTGTGTGGCGAAATGAGGCCAAGAATTCACCATCAAATTACCTTACATTCGCTTTACAGTTTGAGGGAAAATCTCGGAAAGAACCAAAGCAGCAAATCACCCCCAACTGGGATTAGATCCACGCAAGAAAATGATCTCGCATCAGCAGGAAAACGCGCTACCGCCTGAGTTACACCGGTGGATGAATTGGTAATAGTATATTTATCTGTATGTCATCGTTCTTATATAGAGCTACGTATCGTTTATGAAGTAATTGTTAATATATTCATAAAACAGAGGTCGTAGGTGAAAAAATATGGTTTGAGTAGTACTGCTAGAAAAATGTATCTGATATGGTTAATTACGATTTTTCAGAAGTCAAGAAAATCATACGTTTTCGAATATGAAGTAAGCTTGACTCTGATATGATGCACCATTTACTAGTCAGTGACAGCATGTGGATCAATTTTGTAGTGCTCGGGAAAAGTGGCCCAAGTCAAAAATGTTAATTTTACAGGAGAAGGAAAAAAACTGTATTTAAACTGGTTTATGTCGATTTGACTTTCTTCTGTGTGAATTATTGTAATGGGAGAAATACTTATGTCTCTTTTCCCAAGCGAGGAGATGTTACGGAAGTTGTCAATAAATTAATAAAAAATGTTTGTGGAAACTGACTTATGCCACTTCTCCCAAGCACTGCAGAATTGTACCTTCGAGTTTACTTTCACTATCAGAACATACACACACTAATATAGCATTATCCTTGAGTGTTGCATAAATGCACAATGAAATGATTCGCATGTCATTTTATTTGAAACTGCCGACATTCGTGAAAGTTCCCTCAAGAACATATTACAAACTAGCAAACGTTACTAAATGGTGCGAACAACTGATCAGGATGTACAGTACACTCGCAATCTGAAAACCCCTGCACGTGTTAATTTCACAGAACTGCGACTTGCAGATTCTTATTCACATAACCTACAAATTTCACAATTTGGCATAGCAGGGACCAACTTCGCATTTGGTACGTTACCTTGGCAACGATCGAGGCCTTCTGTGAATATTGCGGAGATGCACTGCACCGAGGACATCGAAACGCACAATTTGATGCACTCGAGTCGGAAAACAGCTCTGAGTCGTTTGAGCTCCGTGCAGGAAGGCACCGGGGCGCAGACTGCACAGGTAGGAGCCACGGAGAAAGAAATTTGATGAGTGCATCGGTTATTTACCCCACGATTTATACTGGGCGGACAATGCTTGCAAAGTGTATGACTTCCGACGTGAGAGTTGACTGCTGCACTTTGACTGTCGAGGGCGTCACACTTCCGCGTGACCGCAAAATCCTTTGATCGAGACTTGGGGCAGTCTGTTTAATTATACACCCACTGCGGGAAGAGGGGACAAAGTTTTGACTTCTTATTTAGGTCATCCTATTCCCCGCATCCGTCTGTTCTAGTTGTGATTAAATCACAACTTCTCAGGTCATAAATTCCTATAATGGATACCATGCTAGCCAGTGCTGTCATGGAGGTCATTCGAGGCCTATAGGCTAATTTTTTTAACGAATCGTATGGAGAAAAGAAAATTTTGCCTGTACGGAGCCATACGGCATATGGGTGCCTAAGTTTTGTGCGCGGAGATCTGTACAGATCTTAGATCATTTCTGCTGTTCCTAATGTATTTTGTTTGATGTTCATAAACAAAAATTGTCCACCTCTGTAGCACTGGAATCCAGAATTATATAACATAATGACTGAAAAACAAAAAGTGCTGCAAATACACACTCAAAGATTCGAGACAAGTGTGCATCTACAGTGGGGATACATGGTGTATTCTTTAAGCCAAGCTTGTTGTACAATTAAAATGTAAAGCAAAACAATTTCTTTAATTCTTCTTTAATATTAAAAAATAATTAAATGACAGTCGGAGAGATAGAGAGAGGAGAGTAAAATATATTTCAAGGGAGAAAACAAGAAGTGGGGCGTACTGCCAAGAGAAAAATTACCATGACAGCACTGATGCTAGCTTTTAGAGCAGTGTCGTAGTTTAATGCCTGTCAAGAATGATGGATATAGGCCTACAAACGAGAAATATCCTAAATATGACTGTAGCAATTAGCGTCGTGCATTACAGACGCTATGTTCGATTCAAGTTCGTCGAGTATGGTGAAGTTCCATATTCGCCGATGTTCGCTCTACAGGAGGAGGTCTGTCGTATTTGTTCCACCTTGTTATAAAATTATTCGCTGTCCTTCACTCCCATCCCTTCATGTTTTAACCGCTTAAGAATTTTAGCATTGACCTTGCGATTAGTTTTTGATATGAAATAAGACAAGTTTGTAATATTCGAACATAGCAGGACACTAGTAGCCATGTAGCCCTCAACATCGCAAATTCAAATTGAACTGTCCGGAATTTTAACCTGAGCCTCTAGCGTGAGAAGCGTAGGATCTAACCGTTTGTATAATGGCGAGCCTATACGATATAACGGCTTACCTTACAGAAAGTGTTTGCTCCATACTTCAGTAAGGAATTTTTGAAGTGAAACTTCTTTAGACAAGGAACAAGTCAAACGCTGTAAAAAGAGTAATCAATCAATCAATCAATCAATCAATCAATCAATCAATCAATCAATCAATCAATCAATCGTTAAAATTTGGGTACAGCCATAATGAATGATATTCTATTGGCAGGCACTGTATTTACTCATGCCCCCATGTTAATTTTAAAAGATCAGTGCACTCATTTTGTCAGGTATGAAACTGCGAAGCCGTTTGCCTTGTGATTAGCTTTCTAAAAAAAAAAAATTAGTCCTCTATATCAATGAATGAATGAGATGGAGAAAGGAGAGATCATTAAAAGGTACACGAGAAAATCGCGTCCTAGCAATATCTTTCCTGCCCCCCCCCCCTTCTCATAGTGGATGTATAATTAAGCAGACTATCTCAAGTTTTGTAATGCCAAGGCTCTGTTGCCAACCGAACATACAAGTGAACGACAAAATTTGAAATGTGTACTGGTGGATGATAGGTCCGTGACCCATTTACTTCAGGGCTCATCCCGACATTTGTCTAGTGCTTCTGTTATCGATATGTATTACAGTAAATAAACTATAAAATAAACATCAAAATGTATTTATTTACAAAACCTAAGGTCTGTGACTTAAATTAACCGTAAGAACTTTTGGCCTGCAGCCGTTTGTTCTAGTTTTCCCGCTGACACCTGGTTTCATTCTGCAAGGAAAAAATTAAACCTGGGAAAATAATAATTAATTTCAATACATGGGATTGGTAAAAATTACAACGCTTCTAAGATAGCTAAAACCGGCAGAAGAAGGTTTTCATAATGGAAGAATGAGGTTTACTAATAGAAAATAGGAAAAGTATGAAATTCAAATTAAACGTCAATTTTTTCTTCAGTCCTTAATAGTACACTGCTAAAAACCGGCAGAAGAAGATTTTCATAATGTAAGAATGAGGTTTACTAATAGAAAATAGGAAAAGTATGATATTAAAATTAAACGTCAATTTTTTCTTCAGTCCTTAATAATAGTAGGCCTACACTGCTAAAACCGGCAGAAGAAGATTTTCATAATGTAAGAATGAGGTTTACTAATAGAAAATAGGAAGAGTATGAAATTCAAATTAAACGTCAATTTTTTCTTCAGTCCTTAATAGTACACTGCTAAAACCGGCAGAAGAAGATTTTCATAATGGAAGAATGAGGTTTAATAATAGAAAATAGAAAAAGTATGAAATTCAAATTAAACGTCAATTTTTTCTTCAGTCCTTAATAGTACACTGCTAAAACCGGCAGAAGAAGATTTTCATAATGGAAGAATGAGTTTACTAATAGAAAATAGGAAAAGTATGAAATTCAAATTAAACGTCAATTTTTTCTTCAGTCTTTAATAGTACACTGCTAAAACCGGCAGAAAAAGATTTTCATAATGGAAGAATGAGGTTTACTAATAGAAAATAGGAAAAGTATGAAATTCAAATTAAACGTCGATTTTTTCTTCAGTCCTTAATAGTACATTGCTAAAACCGGCAGAAGAAGATTTTCGTAATGGAAGAATGAGGTTTACTAATACAAAATAAGAAAAATATAAAATTCAAATTAATCATCAATTTTTTTTCTTCAGTCCTTAATAGTACAGTATCTTCTTGAGGCTCCCTATAGCATTGAGACGAATACCCTGCGAAATGTTAAAGCATCTAAAAATTGTTGAGTATAAGATTGTTACATTTAACCTTAATTTTTCGTCTATCAATGCATGAACATTTAAAAAGATTACTACAAATTTACAGCTTAATGAGTTTCAATTCTGCCATGCGTAGGAACCACACACTCATTTTTTACTGTGTGAGGGTCCTTTTGTTAGTTAGGAATCGATTTATAATTTAAATATGAAGTATCTTCGTTTCTCACAGAAATTCAGACAGTCGCCTAAATGTTTCATCATACAGCCAATGCGCAGGCATGTAGGCTCAAACTCCAGTCTTCGGTATTTTAGCGAGACTCATCACCCTACGTTATAAAGGCACTACTATCTAGAGAGATGAAATTGAGTGAGTTCTTTGTGGAATGTAGTATTAATGAAAGAGCGGAATAAGTTTAAATTCGTTAGCTTGTTAATCGAGTTCTCAACTTTATGCACTTAGAAATATTTTATGCCTCAATAGAACGCTTACTTAATATTTAGTAAACTGTACTGGGTATAAAGCATGAGAAATATATTAGCAGCTATTGATACTGGAATCTATGAATGGTGGCCCTAACAGACAACAGTAATAACTTATTCTAAATTTGCTACTTTTATTTAAGCCTAATTTATTTATTAATTCGACGTCGCCATGTCGAATTAGAACTCGAGTAAATTTTAAACGTAGTGACTGGATAAACTATCTCTAATTACCTGTGTTTTGAGATATTCCTTTTATTGCATAAACGTCCATAGCCGGAACCACATTTCATTCAAATCAGACAATGAGCTGAAGAATCAAATCCTGAACTTGTTGAATGCGAGAAAAGAAACTCAACAGTTGCCCATCGTGTCTTGATAAACATTGAGTATAGCGGATTAAATATAGAATTTTCGTTTGAGACGACGCACTCGACGATAAATACGCCATTTATGAGGGGTGACAGTATTTGGATTACGTCGTCTACCAGTCTTGTTTCGCAATGTTGTAACAGTTTAAAACTCCGTTTAATATTAGAACAGTTGAGTTTGTAACAGGAAATGTTTCACGTGTCTGGCGCAACAAGTTCCGAGTGAAGCATTACGAAACACGTGGGAAATTATGCGAATCACTGCGCATAGTTGCACAGAATTCTAATTGCTCCTAACGAAAAAGGAGTACCTACACAGAAATTTACAAAATGTAGACGAAAACACATACAATTAGTCATTTAGATTTGAAGATATCCCTTGCAGTTTTAGGTACCGTAATACTAATGTTTCACTCATTTAACTATGTTCTTTTGTAACTGGTGATGATTTATTATCGATAATACTCGGAAAGCTGAAAACGCGTGAAAATTATCTAAGAGTAATATCTGTGCCAAATAGTAGGCTTTAGAGATACTTTCCCAAACATCTACATATGACATAGGCATAGACGATCAGCCATTCTTACAAATGAAATGAAATAAATCCAAATGTGCCGTCACTGGGTGCCGCAACTCGTATTTATGGATTGAAAGAGCTGCAAAATAGCGCTTATTACCGGTTTAGATTCGACCGGTTAGAGAACATCCGTCAAGGTCGGGCAACCGACCGAATATTCGATTTTCAGCCGGTCACCCCTTATGTACCCCTTGAAGGATATGTACTTTGTCTTATTAAAAATGTGTTTGCTTGATATAGGTCTACAATTATTTATTAGACTCTTTAATACACTTAGGCTATCTTCATAACTAATACATAAATAAACAAATGGACACTGGTAACAACAAAAGAAATAAGTGTAATGCAGAATATGAAATCTGGTGCGTAAAGAAATGCAAAAATAAAATAAATTACAATTACTTACTAAAGAGAAGAGCAAATAAGTACATAGGTCTACATTCTAGTGTAATATTTACATTTTAAACTCAAAATGTATACCTTTAAAAGTAATCCAGAAATGCATATAGAGTGTTAGTTGGGAGGCCGGAGGGAAAAAGACCTTTGGGGAGGCCGAGACGTAGATCGGAAGATAATATTAAAATGGATTTGAAGGAGGTGGGATATGATGGTAGAGACTGGATTAATCTTGCTCAGGATAGGGACCAATGGCGGACTTATGTGAGGGCAGAAATGAACCCCCGGGTTCCTTAAAAGCCAGTAAGTAAGTAAGTAAGTAAGTAAGTAAGTAAGCAAGCAAGCAAGCAAGTAAATGCCTTTTAATTTAAAGAGCTGCATTATTATTTCATTAATAAATCATTTTTAAGAAGATAGAGTATTATTAACAAAAAGAAAAGTACTCTGAAACTCAAATGCTTGTACTTTCACAAAGCATGTTGTTGCCCTTGAAGGTACCCAACTGTAATACCTGGACTGGATGAATGAAAGAATCAATGAATCTATGAATGAACCAACTAATGAATCAATTAATTAATTAATTAATCAGTGAATCAATGAATGAATAAATGAATGAATCAATCCATACATGAATGAATCAATAAATCGATGTATGATTGAATCAATGAATCGATGTATGAATTAATCAATCAAGAGATGTGTGAATGAATCAATAAGTCGATGGGTGGATGGATGGATGAATGGATGATAGATGAATCGATGGATGATTGATTCATTGATTGATTGGATGTACTGAGAGAGGAAAAATTATCAATTAAATGGTAGGCCTACACGATAATAATCGCGTCCTTGCTAGGGCTCTTGGAACTCCTGTATGGCTCAATGTGATCTACCTTTGTCGTCCATCTACAAAGAGAGAGAAACAACTCGAATATTCGATAAACCGAACCTGAGACACTCTGCGAGATGGGAGAGCTTTGCATACTGACTATAGCGCCAGGCGTTCAATAGCCATTTCTATTTTTCGTAACCGGTTGTGCACGATTCTAATTGAAACTCTTCTGTCAACAGTATTCATAACGCAACGGTTAGCAGCAGAGGTGCAATGTTACAGATTCGATTCGGCCAGTGATTTTGGCAAATAATGTTTTCTTTATTCATGACCTATAATAAATCTTTGGAGTATATAGAGACCAGATAAAACGAAGCATGAGATTTTTAAGAGGCCATAAATGGACGTCACATTGAACACCTCCTATAAACAAGTGTTCAGATCTCAGAAAGTATGTGTTGTAGAATCCATGTATATTAGAATTTCTTTCTTGTTTTGATGCATACTATCACCTCCTAAAATATTGGATACTTTTTTAACACTCTGTATATTAGCTGAGTGCGTTATTGCATTATCGTGTTGCAAAGCACTTCTTCAACTTCGGCTGCAAGGCATGTAAACATGGTCATATTATATTATTTAGTCTATATTTTTATAATAATATCTGTTTTGAAATCTTATAACCTACAGTAAATTGAAAGATCCATGCAGAAGGACTTTAGATAACAGTGAAAGTAATCATTTTATAATTGAAGATCTCGTCGGAATGAGGATGTAACCATGTTTCAGGAGAAAGGAAAATAATTTCAGGAGCATGTTTCATTAGGCCTATATTTACCATCATACAAATTCATTCAGACATTGAACGAAATAATTTATTGTTATAAGTAAGTGCTTTAAAATTAATTTTTCTACGTACCTCACATGTTTCAAAAATGTTATGTCTTCAATTGTATATTACTTATTCCAATAGTATATTATAGTTCTCCACAAAAAGTTTTGTCTTAATGATCACAATTTAGAAAATTATTTAAATTAATATTCTAAGAAAACTGTAAAACTCTCATTTCAACTATGAGGCACATAGCTCACTCTCACACTGAACCGTTCAGCTGAGTTTCAATGAAATTCGAAGTTCGTACGTGGAGGACATAATCTTTCAGAATATAGTTTGCGACAAATAGAACTGCATTAAACGAGAATAATGCTTCAAGGACTGGTCTGACGCACTTTAACTAATATCTACTGCTAAATATGGGAATACCTGACATCAAACATGGAGTACAGACTAAAAGTGTTCTAAATCTTCGTCCCCTGTATTGGGATGTGACGTAAGAATCAAATGTAACAGTACAAGATATTCTTCTAGTGTTCTCTCAGACACAAGAGTCAGCGCAACTTGCAGGAAGTAATAAATATTTGAGTTCTCGGTTGACTTGCCAGCAGACACACAAGTTTCTGCTCAGTTCATTTCACTCGGTGCTTACACGTCAGCCTGATCCTATTTTATTGGCTTCTAAAATCTGATTATACACATTAGCTATTTTGATTTGCTACAATGGTTTTCGCACACACTCGCGCTCGTATGAATTATGTGTGATGCCTCTTCTCCGTTTCATTCCCACGTACACCGATAATACTACAGAGCAGAGAGATCTGTGTCTGCCCTTGCATTGTCCTTTATCTATAAGTGTGACAGGGAATAATAGTATTGTAATTTCAGACAGGATTTTCATCGCTTGTACGTCAAACTCTACAAAACAGATCTTCAATAAACCGTAAAATGATATCATAATGTACTCCATTGCAATGACAAAGACTCGGAGGAAACCTGCCCAAATTTGGTAGTGCATCCAAAGACGAAACAACACTTCCATTACAAAGAAATGAATGCACATCATACCTATGTAGGGTTACCATGGGAAGAAATTCTATAGGAGGACATGGAATATAAAATAAGAGAACACTGCTGAAAAAAGGAGGACTTTTTAAAAATTGGTATGAACAAAATTAAAGAAAAAACAATGGCTCACCTTAGTCACTTTTCTCACTAGTTGGTGGGTCAGTATTACATCTGTACCCTACTTATCGGTGTGCACAAGAGCCTGAAGAGACAAACTTCTATCTAGTAACAAATAACTATGGAACTGTTCACAGGACATGTCCTTGAAATTATATTTCACCATGATGATACCTCTGACTGTCTTCGTTAGCATGCGATTTCGTTCTTTTGTCCATTGAGCAGACTTTAGGGAAAATACTCTCTCAGCACTTCCATTGTGACTTGGGATAAATAAATAGAATTTCAAACTATCACTGCAGGAACGATCATGTACAATAAAAATAATTTACTAATTTCGTATATTGAAGTTGTAATTAAATTTCACAGTGTATTTTAATAATCAATGTAAATATGCGTGGAAACATAAAATATTCATGCAAAAAGTACGTGTATGGATAAAAGTAAAGCACAACAATCTTAATGCGTATGCGTCTTTGTGATTTGGGATTGATTTTCGCTTGATCCGAAAGTTTTTCTGGCTGTCAGAAAATGGTTTGGTGACGGTTTGATATGCTGCAAGAACGTCTAACTTTAATCAGCAAATAGGAGTTTGAAGTTATCGCTGCTCGAACAGTAAAGTCGATGTGTGCGTGCTCATGACGGGTGGAAACTGCTGCAGAAACAAACCTATTAACAACTATAGATGAGGAGGCGAGACCTGGCATGTGAGCTGTGCGAGAATGAAAAGAATGAGCTACCAGGAAGAGAGTTTATTTCATGATGATATACGAATCTACAGACACGGAAGTTCATCTCAGACTAAAACCTATCTTTCCCCTCCATACACATCTATACTAATAATAAATCTGTAGCCGAAATTTTTCTGGTAATTTTCGATTTTCCAAAAATAATTGGTCCTAACATATATAATTAACCACCCTGAAACCGAAAATCGCTTTTTCGAAATTTTTGTTTGTATGTCTGTCTGTATGTTTGTTACCTTTTCACGCGATAATGGCTGAACGGATTTCGATGAAAATTGGAATATAAATTAAGTTCGTTGTAAATTAGATTTTAGGCTATATGGCATTCAAAATACATTATTTAAAAGGGGGCCTGAATTAAATAAATCGAAATATCTCGCTTATTATTGATTTTTGTGAAAAATGTTACATAACAAAAGTTTCTTTATAAATAATTTGCGATAAGTTTTATTCCTTGAAAAATTTTGATAGGACTGATATTTAATGAGATAAATGAGTTTTAAAATTAAAATAACTGTCATCTAAGGCCGTGTAATGAATTAAAAAACAAATGACTTCGTCTATAAGGGACCTTGGACAGCAACAATCTAAAGCTATGAAAGATAGCCTACAGAGAATGTTTCTGTGTTTGTATGAAGTAATATCGGAAGCTAAATTAACCGATTTGTATAATTAATTATTATTTCACCATTGGAAAGTGTAGTTTCTCTAGATGGACATAATGCTATAATGTTAGTACAGTAATTTCTGATATAATATGGGTCTATAATATAATATAATATAATATAATATAATATAATATAATATAATATAATATAATATAATGTAATATAATATAATATAATATAATATAATATAATATAATATAATATAATATAATATAATATAATATAATATAATATAATATAATATAATATAATGTAATGTAATGTAATGTAATGTAATGTAATGTAATGTAATATAATATAATATGTAATATTATATAATATAATTTAAGTTATTTGAAGGGCTCAGAACCATAGTGGGCCAAACGCCATTTACTGAATACGTAGAAAACAAGGGTTAAAATTAAGTTATTACCATAATTCAATGGAAACCTACCTCGTATAACAAGTAAAATAAAATATACATATTAAATCTAAATGATGTCAATGTTCATTAAACTATGGTTGCATGTAATAAAAATTAAGAAACATGTTAAAGGAATTGCCATTACACCAAATGAGTGTCTCTGGACCAAAATGATCGCATTTTAATTATTTGGATGCAATTTAAATTAAGTAACATATTAAACGATTTATCCTTCTATCAAACACGAATGTTCCCTGGATCAAACGTCCAATTTTAATTATGTAATTACTTTATATTTATTTCCAAAGGTGCAGCGGAGCGCATGGGTACGGCTAGTTGGTGATATAGCCACGGTATATGGTAAGGTCACAGGACAGGTCTTGCCTCCTCTACTGTACAATGTAGGTCTAATTTCTGCTGCATGAATAGTTAATGTACTGTCGAAAATATGTAATTGGAAAGTAGACTACACAGTATATGATTTGCATTGCACGCTTTTTCCATTTTTATCCGTTTCTAAGTTTGATCCTATGAAGCGATGAAAAGAACACTGCAATTGGCGCATATTGTAAATAACATTGATATGCAGTTGTATGTAGAGAGCAGAACTAATTTCCACATTGCGCAATGAATGAATCCCGTAGTCTACCTGCAGGACGCGAGGTCATGGCTGGCGGCTGCACTCCTGCCGTCTCCGCGCCCGCCCGTTGCATAAAAACTTGACCGGTTCTATATATTACCGAGCAACGTCTGCTGTGTTTCTTGCTCTTGCGGATTATAAAAAAACATCCTCGCCATGATTTAAAGTACTGTGTCCTATGCAGCATCGCAGTTTCAATTATTACGCCGTTCAGAGCACTCCGATAGTCATCAGCTGTCAGCCCGGCTTAATTACATCGCGAATACGACGCCTCGTCCACTCGTCGCGCTGCTGTGCTCTGCTGGGAGATCAACACATCTCCGTCTCCGGCGTAGCTCAGGAGGTAGCGCGTTTGTCTGCTGATCCGAGTTGCATTCGGGAGTGCATTCGATTATCGCTTGGGATGATTACCTGGTTGGGTTTTATCTGAAGTTCTTCCCAACCGTAAGGTGAATGTCTATGGCGAATCCTCGGCCTCATCTCAGCAAATACCATCTCGATATCACCAACCCCATCGACATTAAGTAACCGAGTAGTTGATACAGCGTCGTAAGTAAAAAAATCTCCGACGTGATCATTTCTTATTTCTGATTGTTATACAAAGTGTGTGGAAAGTATGGTGATGTTACAGAATACACAGAGTGTTAAAAAAAAGTATCCATTATTTTAGGAGCTGATAGTATGCATCAAAACAAGAAAATAATGTCTAATAAACATGGGTCCTACGACACATACTTTCTGAGATCTGAACACTTGTTCATAGGAGGTGCTCATGTGATGTCCATTTATGGCAATGCATTTCTCTGCCCTGCAATACAGCAAGCTACCAGATAATCATATCGTAGTTGACGCCCCTGGCATGGAATACTGATACGTCGCAAGGAATACTGAAAACAAAAGTCTGGTTGCGTATACGAGCGGGGTTCAGCAGAGAAGGTGTTGTGAATATTCGTAATCAGCATGTGTGGGCTGATGAAAATACCCATGCAGTTGAAGAAATAAGGCATCAGCACCGATTCTCAATCAACGTATGGGCAGGCGTTCTTGACGATAGCTTAAGAGCTGTACGTGCTACCACAGAGATTAACTGGGGCTCGTTATTAACGTATTGCCTACCTTGCTGGAGTATGTGCCATGTCAACAAAGACTACAGATGTGGTTCATGCATATGGCACACCAGCACATTTTTCCGCAATGAACACGTGACGTTGACATTTCAGGATCGCTGGATTGATTGGGGAGGCCCCACACCTTGATCTGCTCGTTCCTCAAATTTAAATTCCCTAGACTTATGGTTATCAAGAACAACCAGGTCAATTTCAAAAGTGTGTGATTCCTTACGCCGAAGGGCAGAGGAATGCATTGCCATGAATGGACGTCACATTGAGCACCTCCTATGAACAAGTGTTCAGATCTCAGAAAGTATGTGTTGTAGAATCCATATTTATTAGACATTTGTTCCTTGTTTTGATGCATACTAGCACCTCCTAAAGTATTGGATACTTTTTTTAACACTCTGTAGAAGAATGGAGAGATATGAGAAAATGCAGTGAAAATAAGGTGTCTGTATACTCGTCCTTGATGCACCAGATGCTGGGAGAAAGAGATTGCGTGCTTTCTTGATTTCAGCATTGGGAGATGAGCAAAACGCTCACCGATCCCCTATATCTAATCTCATGGGAGATGTAATGAACCCATAGCCGTTCAGAAAGTTACATCGACGTGAAATATTCCGCCTTCACCTGGGTTTGAATATGGGCTTTTTAAATCCACACTTCGTCACTATACTACAAACAATTAAGGGGGGAACGGAATTTGGATTTTGGGTGAAAATTTTGATTTATTTTTTATATTTCCAATATATTAATTGATATTCCATCTTTAAAATGGTATATCACATAATGATTGTACTCAAATTGTATCCATTTTAATTTTTCGA